>NC_058132.1:450949479-450981237 GCF_016433145.1 Gracilinanus agilis
ATGTCTATATTGCCCTCTTGTTGTAGGACTTCAGGGCAATTTTGCTGAATAATTTCTTTTAGTACGGAGTCCAGGTTTCTATTAATTTCTGGTTTTTCTGGAAGACCAATTATTCTCAAATTGTCTCTTCTAGACCGGTTTTCTTGGTCTGTCACTCTCTCATTGAGATATTTCATATTTCCTTCTATTTTTTCAGTCTTTTGACTTTGTTTTATTTGTTCTTGTTGTCTTGAGAGATCATTAGCTTCTAATTGCTCGATTCTAGCCTTTAGGGACTGGTTTTCCTTTTCAATCTTGTCATTTCTGGTGTTCAATTTGCTTATCAGTTCATTTGATTTCTGAGCCTCACTTTCCAATTGCAAGATTCTACCTTTTAAACTGTTATTTTCTTGCCAGATCTCTTCCATTTTCCTCAGAATCTCAGTTTTGAACTCTTCCATAGCTTGTGAGGAGTTTTCCTTATTTGAGGAGGGTCCGGATGCTTGTTTGTTCTCCTCCTCTGTTTGCTCGGTTGTCTGGATTTTCTCTGTGTAAAAGCTGTCGAGTGTTAAAGACTTCTTCTTTTTGTTATTATTCTTTCTCTTCTGAACCTCCTGATGCTGAGTAGCCATCATTAGCCCAGCAGCTTCTCAGCTTTATCCTCGGGCTCAGTGTCTGTTCGCAATCTATTGGCTCCTGAGGTCTGAGTTCTGGTTTTTTCCAAGGTCAAGCCCCCTGGTGGGCCCTCTTGCTTGATCCTCTGCTGGAGGTTTCTTTACAAGTCTCAGGGCGCTGCTTCCACAGTCGTATACCCGTCTGCACTGGTTCCCCACTTAGGCTTTAGTTCTGCCTCCACCCACGCCTCTACTCAGCCGGCACTCTGCGCCCAGTGTCCTGCTTTGGTGCGCGCGCTCAGATTTCGCGTGCTTTTTTTTGACTTAATGGGGTCCTAAGTCTAGCTGCTCTCAGGAACAGGTCCCGGAGCTGCTGATTACTCGATGGGTGCCCCAAACTTGCCCTATTTCTTTTTAGCTGGGTTCGGAGCTATAGATGAGTGTGGAGGGGGTGGGGGTGGGGCGGTTGCTCAGCCCGCGATTGAGTGAGAGCCCTTTATAGCTTGGAAATGTCTCGATTCCACGTACCTTCCACGCTGTGCCCTGTTGTGGGGTTCCTCCGTTCGTCTGGACTCCCTTGAGGAGTTTTGTATGTTTCGGTCAGGAGAGGTTAAGAGCTGCTTCTTACTCTGCCGCCATCTTAACCCGGAAGCCTCTCAACAATTTCATTGAAGAGAATGACAATGATGAGACATCCTACCAAACTCTGTGGGTTGCAGCCAAGGCAGTACTCAGGGGGAAATTTATATCCTTGAGTGCCTATATTAACAAATTAAGGAGGGCAGAGATTAATGAATTGGGCATGCAACTCAAAAAATTAGAAAGTGAGCAAATTAAAAATCCCCAGAGGAAAACTAAATTAGAAATACTAAAAATCAAGGGAGAAATTAATAAAATCGAAAGTAAAAGAACTATTGAATTAATAAATAAGACTAGAAGCTGGTATTTTGAAAAAAACAGATAAAATAGACAAAGTACTGGTCAATCTAATAAAAAAAAAGGAAAGAAGATAACCAAATTGACAGTATCAAAAATGAAAAGGGAGACCTCACCTCTAATGAAGGGGAAATTAAGGCAATCATTAAAAACTATTTCGCCCAATTTAATGGCAATAAATATAACAATTTAGGAGATATGGATGAATATTTACAAAAATATAAATTGCCTAGATTAACAGCAGAAGAAATAGAATACCTAAATAATCCCAAATCAGAAAAAGAAACAAGCCATCAAAGAACTCCCTAAGAAAAAAATCACCAGGGTCTGATGGATTCACAAGTGAATTCTATCAGACATTCAAAGAGCAACTAATCCCAATACTATACAAATTATTTGATATGATAAGCATAGAAGGAGTCCTACCAAATTCCTTTTATGACACAAATATGGTACTGATCCCAAAGCCAGGTAGATCAAAAACAGAAAGAAAACTATAGACCAATCTCCCTAATGAACATAGATGCAAAAACCTTAAATAGAATATTAGCAAAGAGACTCCAGCAAGTAATTAAGAAGATCATCCACCATGATCAGGTGGGATTTATACCAGGAATGCAAGGATGGTTCAACATTAGGAAAACCATCCACATAATTGACCATATCAACAGTCTAACAAACAAAAATCACATGATCATCTCAATAGATGCTGAAAAACCCTTGGACAAAATACAGCATCCATTCCTATTGAAAACACTGAAAAGTATAGGAATAGAAGGACCTTTCCTAAAAAGAATAAACAGTATATACCTAAAACCATCAACAAACATCATAGGCAATGGGGATAAATTAGAAGCCTTCCCAATAAGATCAGGAGTAAAACAAGGATGCCCATTATCACCTCTATTATTCAACATAGTACTAGAAACACTAGCAATAGCAATTAGAGAAAAAAGAAATTGAAGGTATCAAAATAGGCAAGGAGGAGACTAAGCTATCACTCTTTGCAGATGATTTGATGGTATACTTAAAAAATCCTAGAGAATCAACTAAGAAACTAGTAGAAATAATCAACAACTTTAGCAAAGTGGCAGGATACAAAATAAATGCACATAAATCATCAGAATTTCTATATATTTCCGACACATCAAAGCAGCAAGAGGCAGAAAGAGAAACACCCTAGACAATATAAAACACTTGGGAGTCTATCTACCAAAGTAGGAGCATGAATCATGTAACCATGTTAAAAATGAATATTAATAAGTATTAAAAAAAAAAAAGTATCTGAGTCCAGATTTGAATCCCAAACCTCCTGTCTCTAGGCCTGGCTCTCAGTCTACTCAGCCACCTGATTACCCCCCCCCCCCGCTTGCTTTATTTCTTTCAGTTATTCATGTAAATCTTATAGAAAATTAATATTTTTTTGAATCATTACTTGGCCTGGTTATGGAGTTATTCTCTCCTTATTTGTAAGTGATATCTAGACCTAAAGTCATTTTTATACTGATTGGTGTCTTCTTTCATTTATTCATCCCTTCAATTTTAGTTCCTGTACTGGAACTTTGTAATAGAGCGAAACTTACTGCTTGCTATGTTTTTTGGGCAGAAAGGTCTACCCTTATCATATCTCTCTGGGACTAGATTTCTGCCTTCTGTCATTGACTTCTATCTCCTGGGGCTAGGTCCCTCTGAATCTTTGAGGTTAGGGCACTATATTTTCAGGGTCTTCTATAGAGTGCTAGAGAATTTGGAATCCCAATGTGCTCAGGCTGACTTCTGCTGTTCTATGGTGGCCATTGCTGCTTCATGGTTAGTTAGTTCAATTTAGACAGCTATCTTGGCCAAAAGTGACCCTTGGTTTCTTGAATGATATGAGATCCATGAGGCCTTCTTAACTAACCACTAAACCTGGGAAGACTTTGACTTTGACCAAAGAAATAGAATTGTAGCTATACAGCTGAAGGGACCTCAAAGGCCATCTAATCTAATATACTAACTTTACTCATGATAAAATGAGATCAAAGGAGGTTAAAATGTCATGGCAGGTAAGGGAAAGTAGAAGCAATTCAGGATGGAAAAAGGGATGTATGGCCTTTTCAAAGTATCTAGCCAAGTTTTTTCTTTTGGATTAATGTTACTAGATTTGTATTAAGTGCTAAAAATTTAAGTCAGTCAGTCAATAAGCATTTATTAAATACCTTCTGTATTCTAGGTTCTTTACTAACACTGGGGATAATAAGAAAGGCAGGGGCCAAAAGATGTCGTTCCCCTCAAAGAGCTCTCCCTAGGAGAAATGGCATGTCAAACTACTAACTGGCCATATGGATACTGAAAATGAACTCCAATTTCTTTCAATTCAATCCTAAAGCATGAATCTATGACCCTGCAACTTAAAATAGTAAACATATAATTCCTATTTTAAAAAAGAAGATAAAATTAACACTTAGAAATCATGAGCAAAAAGAAGCCCTTCAACACCAACATTTCAAGTGCAACAGATCTTTGTCTCACTTCTCCACAAAGACAATGAAAGTCCCCAAATGCAGAATGTTCTTAAATATGCAGTTACTATAAAGATTCCTTTAAGTTAATTTCAAGATGAGAACCAATCCAAATGAGTTTCATAATGATATTTTGTTCCAGATAGATAGAGTCAAAATGCAGCAATATATTAAATAATATTTTAAAGAAGCTGTAATGCACAGGAATTGTATGAACACAACTATGAAACACTTTCCACACAATTAAAGCTGGATCTAAATAATTGGAAAAACATCAATTGCTCATGGGTAGAATGAGCTAACATAATAAAAATGACTATCCTACCCAAATTAATCTATTTATTTAGTGCTATACCTATCAAACTAAAAAAATTTTTTACTGAATTAGAAAAAACTATAACAAAGTTCATTTGGAATAGCAAAAGATCAAGAATACCAAAGGAAATAATGAAAAAAATGTGAAGGAAGGTGGCCTACCAGCACCAGATTTTAAATTGTACTATAAAGCAGTGATCATCAAAACAATATGGTACTGGCTAAGAGACAGAAGGGAGGATCAGTGGAATAGACTAGGGGTAAGTAACCTCAGCAAGACAGTCTATGATCAACCCAAAGAGTCCGGCTTTGGGGGGGGAGGGGAGTCCACTACTTGACAAAAACTGCTGAGAAAATTGGAAAACAATATGGGAGAGATTAGGTTTAGATAAACATCTCACACCCTACACCAAGATAAACTCAGAATGGCTGAATGACTTGAATATAAAGAAGGAAACAATAAGCAAATTAGGTGAACACAGAATAGTATGTTGGATTTAAAAATCAGTCTGGCAGTCTACTGAACTATTTCTGGCCTGGACAAGCTACCCCCAACCCCCAAGATTTCCCAGTACAGTCTTCCTTATCTCCCCCTATCATAAACCTAAAACTGAAGCTATCTTTTCTGATGGATATTAACCTTCTTGAGGAATGTTTGTCTATATTTGCCTGCTTAACAATATTTGCCTACTTAATGTATGTTTGCCAAATGCTTCCAGACCCCTGACCCTGAAACCCCCCTCCCCAGATGCTTCCTGACCACCTGTCCCTGACACTACCTGGATAATTATGTATGTACCAACCCCCTTCCCCAAACATTTCTATATAAACTCTTGGCTGAGAATTCCAAGGGGTCGTTCAGGCATGCCTCTCTGCCTAGCGACCCTAGCTATTATTGCTAGTAAAGAATGAGCCTCTTCTTGCATATTGCATTGTCAGTATGATTCTTCCTTCGGCCATGAACCTGGGTTAGGTATTAAAATTTGGGTACAACATATGGGGGCTCGTCTCTCATGACCAGGAAAGGGCCCACTGCCAGAAGAGCCAAGAGGGTGAGGAGATCTGGGGTTGAGTGGCCTGTGCATGGGGTTGTGTGAATGTGTGCTTGCATTGTATGAGGAGGAAGCCTACCACAGGCCCCCTTCTGCATGTGTGTGGATGTGTGATTGAACTGATGAGGGAGGTGATGCCCTGGTAAGCATACAGCTAAGTGGTTCGGCTTGCCCCGCCACTCCGGGATTGATACGGAGGAACCTAAGCCAAGCTTATCAGCCACGGGCACCCCTTCTACCTGTTTCTGAGTGAGGACTGGGGAAAGTACGCAGTTCCTTTGATCCATGCGGACAAAGGTTGGAACCCCTGGGAGCAAGTGCTGTGTGTGACTGGCAGGCCACTTAGACCAATTGATCTCTCTATTCCCTTGGAATTACTATGGGAACTGGTGAGATTCGAGGCCTCACAGGACCCCAAAGCAAAAGGTTTGAGTTTTGTCTTTGGAATCTGTCTGGTTGGTTCGAGTCTGGCTGGATTTTCTTGGGGATTGAGGCCCCAAGTCAGGGGTTCGAGTCCCCTGAGGAAGGCCAGCGGACGCACTGGAGGTGGGAAAGAGAGAGAGGACTGAGGCAGGATCCCCATATTAATTGTTTGGGATCTGTCTGGGCTCCCCCAGGCAAGTGAGTGTGAGAGTGCGCACCTTTGTCTTGTGTTGTCTTGGCCAGTCAGGAATCTGTCAGGTTTAAACCGTCCTTAGTTCGTCTTTTGTGTGTCCTGGCTGGGTCTGTGTCTTTGATGTTATTTCCGTCCTTATCATGAGCCAGGGAGAGTCAAACTGGTGCTTGCTGGTTTCCCCAGCTTCAAGGCAAATTTAGAGAGGAAAACTGCAAACATTCTGAAATTCCTCTTCCCAGTCTACATTTCTAACCTCCCAGAATGGAGAAACTGTGCTGCTGGGGCTGCAGACTTAACAGTTCAGACTAGAGGAACTGTGCTACTCAGGCAGCAGACAATATTTGAATAGGGAGAGGATTCTAAATAAATCTCTCAGACCTGGGGGCAGATTTAACATCTGAATAAGAGAGGATTTGAAAGTTCAAAGTTCTTTCCTTAAGAAACACAGCCAGCCTAATGAGCAGCTCACTTCTAACCCCCCCTGAAAAAGGATAGCAGTTTGTTTAGGTGCTACAAGAAGCATTTTGTTAGAAATCACAGCCAAAGAGAGACAGGTTAGGTCAATCAGAGTGTAAAGCACAGGGAAAGTTAGGGGACAAGGAAGTCAGCTCAGCCGATCAGATGGCTGGTCACTATACCTGAGTACCCTCAGTTGAAGGGGCAGTGTGCTGCAACTGTTTTAATGAGCTTTCTCAATGCAAATATTTCTTTTTAAACATGGATCCTAAAGAACTGATTTTTTTCCTTTTAAAGTATGCTTGTCATAAGGTTGTATATTTTTGTTTATTGTTGTCTTTGTCACAGTCTTGTCTCTATGTATTCTTAAATTGGACATTACAAAAAAGAGGGGGAGTTGAAAGATTCAACTTCCCACAGTCAAAAATCCTCAGCAGAGGACAAAAGCAAATATCTGTTCAATGATTTTTCCTCTTTCTTCCTTTGGATGGGCCCCCAAAGGAGTGAAAAAGAGAAAAATTCAGATCAGAAAAGGGAGATTTTACTCCACAATTGGAAGCATTTTCACTTAAAATATGATTTTAAGGGTTGAGGATTGCTAATGATGTTGATATGGTACAATGTAATGTTATTTATTGTGGTAACTGTTTGTCAGTCAAATGTGAAATATTAACCAGATTTTATTGAGCACAAAAACTCATGGTTAGAAGTTTAAGCCTTGGTTTCAGTGAATTGAGAATTGTCTAAATGTGGTTAATAGCCAGTCTGACACAGAGAGGAAATGTTTATTCTATAAGGTCAAAAATTGTATTGGCTACTTTGTAGATGTAAAAGTCATTCAGAAAAAGTTGTAATATTATTATTGAGAACTTATTCTAGAATTTAAACTTGGGATTTTAAAATGAGATGTTCTTTTAATGTGCTATCAGAACTAGCAACATGTAATCATATGATACACAAGAAGTTTTTAAAGTGGTTAATCTGTGCATGGGTTTTAATAATACAGGTACTGAAAATTTGGTAAAAATGTGTGCAATGTATAAGAAGGAATTTGTGATCTAGAGATTAACATGCATTTAGACTCAAATTGCCAGAAAGCAATGATGAATGAATACAAAATATGTATGCATTTGGACTATAAAGAGAATTAAGTTTTTCCACCTGAATAGGTTAAGGTTGTATGATGTGCAAACTGTATGAAATTAACAAGAGAAAATTTGACCAGCCCAGGAAGCTAATAGGATTACATGCAATTAAATATAGTACCTTTCCTCTTTTTGTAATAATGGTAAAGGAAGAGAAGCCAGAGGAAATAAGAGTAATTGATAAAGAAATAATAGGTGTGAATTCTAGAACAAATGGTAAATCAGAATAATATTGATGGAATTTAATCAGTTATGTAAGTAATGCTTTGAGGTAAAAGGAAACTGAACTAGAGGTTCTATTCAGTTTAAACAGAGGTCTGAAAGGAATAAAAGTAAATGGCTTGGAAATTCAGTTGTTTACATACTGAAAGATTGCTAAAGGACTAAAGTTATTTGGAAGTTGTGGAGTTCAAACTAAAGTTTGTTGAAAATAATTTATTATGAAGATTTTGGTACATGCTAAATTTTAAATTGTAGGTGATCTTACTTGGTAAAGAGAGATAAGAGACAAGGTTGTTAAGTCATAAAAACCTAAATCAAGCCAGGCAGCCTTAGGGTAAATTGTTCATAAACCCTTCCTTGCAAACAGGAAGGAAAAGAAAGAAATACTTTTAATTGTTCCACTTTGATACTTAGGAACTGATATAGCAACACAGTACATAAATAAGATCTTAAAGAGTTTAAAGATGAGTATATTTTAATGTACTTCAGAGTTTTAAAGAGATGTTCAAGCAAGTAAAAGCTGATAGAAAAGTCATGGATATCTTGTAAAACAGGTTCCTTTTTTAGTAGTACAGTTGTTATAGGGGTGCAAATGGTGAACCCCTGGGTTCGGGAAGGAAGCCCTGAGGATGAGAGGACTCCAAGTTTAGCTTAGAAGTATCCTTTTCAAAGAGCATGGACATGACTCCTTGCACTCAGGCATTTATTGAGTGGGGGGGGGCGGGTCTGTCTGAGATCCTCTGGGCTTAGGCTATCAAGGTGTGGCCAGAGGTGTATCTGTTTAAATTGATCAAAAATATTTTTTTACGTTTAAAGTTATCATAAATGGTTTTTCATCTCAGTGTATTAAAATTGACTAACTTCATTATTAAATTTGACTCCCTGCTCTTGAAAATAGATAAGCAGCCTGCTGGTCAAAAGGCTTGCTTTGAGGATTATAGTGCTTAAAAGGTTTCAAATCTTGTAATTGAAAATAGACCCTGTAATACTACATGCTTTATGATATTCCTTTAAGTATGATTTTTATGTAAATTGTTGCTAAAACATGTGCTTTAAGTGTTGTTTGAATGTAAGCAAAAGCTCATTGTAAACCTGACTGCACCATGGGTTTTGTTCAATACTCAGTGGTTACCTCAGTTTACCAATTTGTACCATGAACTGAATCTTATAATGAGCACTATGCTAAAGTTACAGTGTCTCAATTCTTGGGAGTTATTGATTAGCATTTGAAGGGATACCAAATGATATGTTTATTTTTGTGATGTCAGAGAAAGTGAAGAGGTAAGGTGTGTTGTGTTTGAATACAGAAGAAAGAGAGACTTGGACGTCCTGAGTATGCAGATTCGTGATGGGTAAATGGAAGTTGTGTTCTGCTTTTTAAGCAGAGGGTTTGAGGGAAAAAGAGAGAAGAAGAAGGAGAGAGAAGGAGAGATGAAAGAGAACAGATAGGGAGGTGAAAGAGAATAGATAGATGTTCTACTCTTATAATTGGATCCTTGACCTAGGGACAATTTCTAAAATTAATGTATATGGTATTGGGAAAAGTCACAAATGATTCTGGAATTTCTCTTGAAAGTTACACTGAAGAGATTCCTGTATGGCTTGTCTTAGTCTTTCAGATGGCCCAAGTACAGGAGACAATACAGCCCTGATTTATATTTACTGTGGAGTTACTCAGTCCAGCACTCCTGTTCCTTAATTCAGGTTTTGTGACTAAAGTGTGATATGTTAATTATTGCCAAAATATGTAAGAATAACTGAGTGATCAGCCTGGTAGGGATGTGAAAGGCTTGTTTGAGGGTATGGAAATTGTTTTCAGACTGCTGCTTAGCAGAATTTCTCTGAGCTGTAATGGGAAAGGCTTGTCTTTTAAGGAAGGAAAAGGCTTCTGGGATCCAGTGGTGATATAGTGCAAAAGACAGAGAATGTTCTGTGATGGTTAGAGAGGCAATTCTAGGGCTCAACTTGGACTGGACCTCTTCTGACCATCTAGGCTACTAATGCTTAAGTGACACAAGGATGGCATGAGCCAGTGACAGCTTTGGCCTACACATGGAGCCCCTCACTATGTGTCCCTTGGGACATGAGGAAATGCTTTCCTATCTGCCTTCCCTTTTTGGAGCAAGTTCCCATAATCAGCACTTAATGCAATTTGTAAATTAATGTTTCCATCTCCCCAAACAACCTATTAGGTTAATAATTGAAAATTATCAAATTGTTAGGGAACACACTTTGAGAAGTAGGTGAAATTTAGTGATAGATAACTTGTAGCTTGAAGCCTTAACTTACCACAGCTGTAGTTCAGATCTTGACCCTAGAAATAACCCAGGGCTTTCTGGATTTCCTCCAGAATCTGGGATAAAGAAATCTATCTGTAAAGTGTTGTTATTCAAGTACTTATAGATACCATATTAATGTGGGCTTTGCAAAAGGGTTTCTTTAACAAGAAACATCACATACCAACTCTGCAAACAACTTGGGGATCAAATTTCCTAAAAGGTTTAATTCCTGTCAGAGGATGATTTCTGGGGATAAAATCTGTTGGCTAAGATACCCAAATGTTAATGTTTAGTATCAGTTTCTATTGTGCTAATTTTCTTTTTTTGTATCTGGTGTTCTAGTTTTTGCCCCAGTCCTAGGTTCTATATTTCTGCCTTAGGGAGGGATGCTCCCCCTTGTGACCTGTCTGTCAGTCTGGGGAAACAGTCTCTGATCTCCAAGCCTTCAGGACCCTGGCATTCGCTGCAGAGGTGCCTCTGAAGACCCTGTGCCCACAGCTCCTCCTCCTGTTCCCCCTCTCAGAGATTCTACGCCCCTTCTCAGCTTGAAGAAGCTACAGAAGATGGAAACCATTGAACCTCTTCCCTTAGACATTTGGAGGAGGAGAGGGGAGATGGCATGGGACATTGTGGGACATTGTACCCCAGAGACAGCATAGAACATTGTACCTCCATAGTGAAAAAGTTTTGGTTTTTTTTCCAGGCAAACTATAGGCAGGAAAATTCCTTTGCTTCCACTATGTACCCTTCCCCTTATTCTTAACCAACTAGCAGCTTTTGTAAAGGAATGAGTTAACACTGTTTAGCTTATGGTCCTGCATCAGTATTGCCTGACAACCCCCACCCTTGATATGGCATGTGCTGGCACCAATCTTTAAAGGACCACCTGAGGATGATTCCTCACGATCAAAAGAAAAAGAAGGGAATGTTGGATTTAAAAATCAGTCTGGCAGTCTACTGAACTATTTCTGGCCTGGAAAAGCTACTCCCAGCCCCCAAGGTTTCCCAGTACAGTCTTCCTTATCTCCCCCTATCATAAACCTAAAACTGAAGTTATCTTTTCTGATGGATATTAACCTTTTTGAGGAATGTTTGTCTATATTTGCCTGCTTAACAATATTTGCCTACTTAATGTATGTTTGCCAAATGCTTCCAGACCCCTGACCCTGAAACCCCTCTCCCCAGATGCTTCCTGACCACCTGTCCCTGACACTACCTTGATAATTTATAGGGGGCCATTCCTCTATATGATTTTTTGGGGTCCTGAGTGGCGTGGTGGCATAGGATGGTTAAAGCAGGAGAAAGAAAATGAGAACAACCAGACTAGTGGTTAGCCCATGCTGTTCCGAATTCTGCGGGCATAGAAGTTTATTATATATCTTTCTCAAGTAAAGAGAAGTCACAGTTGGTAAGGGGCAATAAATCACGTATAATCCATTGAAGTCTAAAGAATACAGATGCAAAGACAAATGGTCAAATTCCAAACCCCAATTCAGCAGGGTATAATTCTGGGAGAGGAAATATCCTATGGAGATGCTCATCAATTGAAATCTGCATTCAGACTAAAGACTCAGGTTTTAATCTGAGTATGGAATCAGCGTTTGTTTAAGATTTAGGCTTCTTCAATTATCAAGGGAGGAAATTATCAATACAATAGATGCTGGTCTGCCACTTCAAAGCTCTCCAATAAGAATTGTAAAAAAAGTGGGGATCAAAGACTGAGTCAAAAGAGGAGCCTCAGATTTTTATCTTAGATGGCCCATTCAGTCTGCATCCTGACATGCAGTGCAGAAAAATCATACACACAGTTTTACTTGCTGATGATTTTGTAATGGGATCCAGATAAAATATCTGTTACAGACTCTGTTTCTCTAAATGACTCCTAATAGTCTTCTTGGAGGGATCAAGTTGATTTTGGATTAACCTACCTGCTGGTACCAGAGCCTTTTGGGGCTCAGGTGACCAGGACCAAACACAAAGACTGCCTCAGCCTGGATTGGTCACGTAGGGAATCCAGATAACAGGCCCTAAATTTGATCCTATTTCTCCAAAGGTTTTAATACATAGAACGGCTTCCCACAGAATTCCCCCTGTTTTTAATAAAAAAAAAAATTTAGAACTTAGAGAGTGGTCACAACTATCAGTTATAGAGAGTACAAAAGGATTCTGTTCCGATTTACAGATTATGATAAAGGACCATGTAACTCTCTATTGCTCTTAATGTCTTTTTCTTTTGTTTTGAATTGAAGAGATTTTAGCTCGATTTGAATTTGCCTTATTGAAGAACTGAGTGATCTAATGAGAAATGGAAAGCAAAACAAAACTATAAGGAATAAGAAAAGGGCAAATCCAGCAGTACTGAGGGTGGGTATTAGATTATTATGAGAGATGTAAGATGAAAGACCCTCAATAAATGAAGAAGCCAGGTTGGAAATGGATCAGAAACAGAAGAATGACTGATCTCAATAATTTGATCATGTAACATTTTTAGGTCAATAGAGGTTTCTGAGTGATTCCATACACCAAGAATATGCTGTTGTATATTTTCCCAAGGAACATCTGTTTGATTATAGACAAGGGGGGTCACACAGATCCACTTAAATTCTGCATGACACCTTGCTTTAAGCCTGACTTTAATGTTTTGTAATTGGTTGCCAATGTGTAAAACAGCCTCTTCAAGAACATTGATTCTTGCTTCTAATCCCTTATCTATGTTCTCTTGAGTCAGAAGGGCAAGGGAAACATTTTTTGAGAGGGTATCCACATGTTGGGGTATGTGAATCTCTCTTATGAGATCCAAGGAAAGGTGGTCTTCCTGAAGGCTCTTGCAAACATAACTAACTTTTAAGTTACACAAATTTTGGGGGTAAAAAAGAAAAGAGGACAAAAACAATGATCAAATGATTACTAGACGCATTGACAAAAAGCCAATTAGGGGGCAGTCCCCTTTGGCATGAGTGTACATTCAAAACAGGTGCATTCAATTCCCCATATTTCAATTAACTGCACCCCAAAATTCAGTATGGGATCTTCTTAATGCAGTGTAGGTCTCTGCAGGCATCTTCATGGTGTCTTCTTCCAAACAGGTTCATCGTCTGGATTCTGGGGAGGTAGCAAACTTCTTATCCTGAAATTATTCTCAAAAGAATTTCAACTTTACATTATAGATTATAAAACATACATTCTCCCTTACAGAGGGTTAAGGCTAACATCCAGATCAGTTAATGATACATGACTGAGTTTTGGGGTTGTGTGAATCAATTGGTAAAAGCAATAAGAAAATTAAAAATTCAGGGAAAAATACAATGTTTTTTAAGTAAAAACTGTTTTAAATTTCAAAATTATCTAAATCTAAACCATATATATATATATGTATATATACATATATACATATATATATATATGGTTTAGATTTAGTGAAATGTCTTTTACCCAAAACTCAGATCCGCTTCCTGTATGAATTAAAACCTCTATCCCCATATTATAATTCTGAGGTATTATTTGTTTCTTTGTATTGTAATTAGTTATTCAAATTGATGGTCAGAAGTTATACAAATAAATTAATTTATAAGAGGTTCAAACTAACTTTCACTGAAACAACACTTGGGATGGGTACCAGTTTCATAAGTAAACAGTGGAACACATTGCCTTGCTTTACATATTCGAATTTCTGGGGCTTCAATTTTTATATCACTTTGCTTTGAATAAGGAAAAAGGAGGGAAGGGAGTATAACATTGTTTGACTTGAAGTAAGAGTCAGAGATTATTTATCAGTGATATCATTCTTTTGAATGGTGAATCCAATTCAATGATCCATAAATGAGTAATATCAATTGCAAATCCAATGACTTTTACCTTAAACAGTAATTATTACAATAAAATTTGTAAGGTTTCCAAGATTTACATGCACAATGAAAAATTATAATGTTACAAAATATGATAAACAAATTTTTTTCAACAATTTCTCAATGAATAAATTATCTAGTAATTCTTTCCAGTAATTATAGAAAAAGAGTGAACAACTTTGCTTGAAATTAAGTTTTCATTACTGTTCTCTTGATTAGAGAGGGTTGAGGCAGGGGCTGGTTAGTCCCTTTGTGATAGTTTACTTAAACTTTTTGTTCATAATACAAATCATATATTATTGCAAATAGGTATGATCAATTTTTAACAAATAGCTTTTACACATATTTGAACATATATTCTCAGTTTTTACAAAGTAAGGTACATGAGAATTCCAAGGGGTCGTTCAGGCATGCCTCTCTGCCTAGTGACCCTAGCTATTATTGCTAGTAAAGAATGAGCCTCTTCTTGCATATTGCATTGTCAGTGTGATTCTTCCTTCGGCCATGAACCTGGGTTAGGTATTAAAATTTGGGTACAACAAGTATACCTGTCAGATCTTTGGGAAATGAAAGATTTTAAGACCAAGCAAGAGTTAGAAAAAATTACAAAATGTACAATAAATAATTTTGATTACATTAAATTAAAAAACAAACAAAACCAATTAAACTAAAATTAGAAGGGAAGCAACAAACTGGGAAAAAGTCTTTATAACAAAAACCTCTGACAAAGGTCTAATTATTCAAATTTATAAGGAGCTAAATCAATTGTACAAAAAAAAATCAAACCATTCCCCAGTTGATAAATGGGCAACAGACAAAAAAAAAGGCAATTTTCAGATAAAGAAATAAAAACTATCAATAAACACATGAAAAAATGCTCTATATCTCTAATAATTAGAGACATGCAAATGAAAACAACTCTGAGGTACCACCTCACACCTAGCAGATTGGCTAAAATGACAGCAGGAGAGGGTAATGAATGTTGGAGGGGATGTGACAAAATTGGGACATTAATGCATTGCTGATGGAGTTGTGAATTGATCCAACCATTCTGGATGGCAATTTGGAACTATGCCCAAAGACCTCTAAAAGATTGCCTGCCCTTTGATCCATCTATACCACTGCTGGGTTTATACCCCAAAGAGATCATAAGGAAAAAGATGTGTATAAAAATATCTATAGCCGCACTCTTTGTGGTGGAAAAAAACTGGAAAATGAGGGTATGCCCTTCAATTGAGGAATGGCTGAACAAATTGTGGTATCTGTTGGTGTTGGGCTCAAAGGAATAATGAACTGGAGGAATTCCATGTGAACTGGGATGACCTCCAGGAATTGATGCAGAGTGAAAAGAGCAAAATCAGGAGAACATTATACATAGAGACTGATAGATACATTGTGGTAAAATCTAATATGGACTTCTCTACTAGCAACAATGCAATGATCCAGGACAACTATGAGGGACCTATAAGAAAGAACACTATCCACATTCAGAGGAAGAATTATAGAAGTAGAAACACAGAAGAAAAACAACTGCCTGATCACATGGGTGAATGGGGATATAATTAGGGATATTGACTCAAAATGAGCACCTTAGCACAAATATCAATAATACGGAAATAGGTCTTGATCAATGACACATGTAAAAGCTAGTGGAATTGCACGCTGGCTGTGGGAGGGGGTGGGAGGAGGGCAGGGATGGGACATGAATCTTGTAACCATGGAATAATGTTCTAAATTAATCAATTAAATAAAAGATAGTATTCAAAAAATTCTCAAAAAATTTTTTTTAAATAAAGAAGTTGTAATGAGTTTAACAATAAGATTGGTTCAAGTATCCCAAACTTCATGGAAAATGCTTGAAAAATCAGTATTGGTACTGAAAGACCTGCATGATTTCTTAACACGAACAGCTTCCACACAATGTAGGGTTGCTTTAGGAATATCAGTGTCATAACAAACCTGCAATTCTTTAACAAAGCATAATTGTTTCATTTCTAATTATTAACAGTTATTTAATCTGGATGAGGATCATAATTACTATTGAATATTTAAGAATATGAAGAAATCTGAGACACTTTCAAGTTTAGAAAGCATTTCTATTGGCTCCTTGTTCTCTTTCCATTCTTTGTTTGATTACTTTTTGTCTCAACCAACCTGGCATTTTCCACATAAAAGATTGTTTCCAGATTTCATTTTTCAACCAATTTGAGGACTGTATTTTAAATCTGCCTATTTCTCTTTGAAGCGTGTACTGTTTTCAGAAATTCTAGCTATTTCTTCTTTCTTTTTTAATCTAAACAGTTATATTGAAAGGTGTAATGTAGAAAATGGCAGGATGGAATTCCTGCAAAATACAGGGTCAAGCCTCACCCAGAATTCCAGGGGACCCCCCTGGAGAACTTTGGGGTGAGGGGACAGTTGAGAGGGAGTTAAATAGTTGTTTGCTGGGTGTTGAGGGGAACAGATCTTTCTGCTTGCTGTTCCTGATTTGGGGGTTTGCCTGGGAGGCCATTGTGGAAAAAGCCATTGTGGTTTCTACTCAGGAGTTTGCCTGTCTAGTAGGATTAGACCTTTCCAGCATCAATATAATAATTATTTAGTTATATAGACACTAGAAGTAATTACTATTAGCTTTGAGAGCAAGTTAACTAAAGGTCTGCCACTCCCTTCTATGGGGGGAGGGGCAGTTTCAACCTGACAGTTCAGGGCTTCCCAGTTCTTATCCAAATCCTTATTACCCACTCTTGCCTTCCCCTTACTTTCTTTTATCAATATAAGCTTTATCTTTAATATCTGTGCCTGGGAATTATTTGAGGATACTCACAGCTGCCATTAAGCTTGATTCCTGTCAGTTGCCAGCCTAAGAAGTCAGATCTGTCTCAGTCCTTAACATTGAGATATCTAGTTACAACTCAGTCCTCAATCAGACCTGTGGGGAATATAAGTTAGAGAAAGGGAACATCATTGAAGATTGGCCTCTGCTGAATCTTGCTAGAAGACACTCAGCCCTGTCTCCATCTTCAACTGAAATCAACTGCTTGGGGGGGAGGGGTTTGAGAGCAAGGAGTACCTAACCCCCTCCCTACTCACTCAAGCCTGTCTGTGTGGGAGGAGAGTGTCTAGCAGTCATCTGGCCCAGACCAAACCATCAGTTTCCCAATATTTTTGTTATTACAAACATAACAAAGGGTAGAACATTGGTACATATTATCTGTCATGGAGTTATTCATCATTGGTCATTCTGCTACAGAGATGAAAGATTGGGCTCAGGCATAAAGTATTGGATACTTAGCTACAAAGCTACAAAGATAAAACATGTAAGCACAACTCAGGTTCCCTCTTGAAGATGCTCTGTTTCCTAGATCCTAAGAAATTCAAGATCTGATAATGGACCAAGGAAAACACAGGCAAGTCTCATGAGTTTCTGTCTGACTAGCCTCCCTTTTATGTGTTTCAGTTGGGGTTACCTTCAACAACCCCAATTAAGAAAGGAAGGAGAAAATGTGGACCACTTTAACCAAATAATGAAAAGCTTCACAGACACTTCCCTCTTTTCCATTCACTTCCCTACTCACTCATATAGCTTATGAGAATGCACAAAAGAGATGGGCTGTTCTAAGGTACACCAGCACTGAAAAAAAAATGAAAAGTTGAGTTAAATCTTTTCTCTTACTGTACTGGATGTGAGCAGAGGTGCCCAATGCTAATCTCTAGTGCCTGACCCCACTTGAATCCCTCCAACCCATGCTTTTTAAAAAGAGAAGTGCTTGACTTGTACAAAAATATTTATAGCTGTGCTTTTTGTGGTGGCAGAAAAAAATGGAAAATGAGGGTATGACCTTCAATTGGGGAATGGCTGAACAAATTGTGGTATATGCTGGTGATGGAATACTATTGCACTCAAAGGAATAATACACTGGAGGAATTCTATGTGAACTGGAAAGACCTCCAGGAACTGATGCAGAGTGAAAGGAGCAGAGCCAGAAGAACATCATACATTGTGGTAAAATCGAATGTAATGGACTTCTGAATTAGCAGCAATGCAATGACCTAGGACAGTTCTGAGGAACTTATGGTAAAGAACGCTACCCATATTCAGAGGAAGAATTGCAGGAGTGGAAACACAGAAGAAAAGCAACTGCTTGAACACATGGTTTGAGGCAGACATGATTGGGGATATAGACTTGAAAATACCACTCCAATGCAACTATCAACAATTTGGAAATAGGTCTTGATCAATGACACATGTTAAAACCAATGGAAATGTGCATTGGCTATGGGAAGGGGGGGGTGAGGGGGTTAAGGGGAAAGTAAGAGCATGAATCATGTAACCATGTTAAGTTTTCTAAAAAATAAAAAATATTAAATAAAAAAAAGAGAGAAGTGCTTGAGAGCATAACTTTGAAGAAAAAATTCTGGCCTTTATGCCATTTTCTTAAAAGTAATATGTGTTGTGTGGAGATGCAAAGCATGGAATCCTTGCAAAGGTACAGGGATAGCCTCACCCAGAATTCCAGGGGTCCTCCCTGGAGAACTTTGGGTGAGGGGGCAGTTGAGAAGTGTTGGAGACAGTTATTTTGTGGGAGTGGATGTGAGTAGACACTCTGCTTGCTACTCCTAACTTGGGGGTTCTCCTGAGGTGGCCATTGTAGCATAAGCCAGTGGTTTCTACTCATAGGGTTAGCCTGTTTGTTATTACTATTCTTCATTAATATAATTATATAATTACTTAGTGATTAGAGAGTAAGGATATTTATCAATAACAAGAGAGCCAGTTTTAGTTAAGTGCTTCATCTCCTCCAGTGAGGAGGGGGGAAGGGCGGCATCAATTTAACAGTTCAGGGTCACCTTTCCTTTATTCAGATACCTTCATTAACTTCTCTAGTTTTCCTTGTTATTACTTAATATAACCTTTATCTTGTAATCTGTGCCTGATAATTATGTGGGGGAAATACTCACAACTCAGTCTGAACATTTAGTTTGAATCCTATCTGCTGACAGCTTAAGAAGATCTCTGTCCTTCAACAGTTAGATAGCTAGCTTCTATATACTCCTCTAACTGACTTGAGAGGAATATAAATTAAAGGAAAGGAACATCATTGGGGTTTCAGCCATAACAGAAACTTACCAGAAGAATCTTATTCCTGTCTTCATTACCAACTGAAGCAGAAGCAGTTAGACGGGGAGGGGTTTGAGAGCCAGGAGTGTTTAGCCCCATCCTTTCCTCACTGAAGCCTGTCAATCTCTGGCTCTTGACTTAAAGCTCTATTTGGCCCTGACACATTTATCTGCTTCTCCAAACTATCTGTTATTATCATCATAACATATGAAAGCAAGGTCTTTATGAACTAATCTCATTGGGCAGCATCCATTACTGACTGAGATGTCTGAGAGATCTCTAGATATCTGTATAAATGGCCACCAGACTGTTCACTTGTGGTCTGAATTCTTTTCTCCCTTTCCCCAAAGTTCACATCTCATTATAATACAAGATCACAAAAATCCTTTGAATTGTTTAAGTATCACAAAAAGTATCATCTGTAGACAAAATGATGTAATAAGAGAAGTTATCTTCAGCAATCTCCTTCCATCATCTTGACTCTTACTAACCCCAACTCTATCTTCATGACCACATCTCTACTGTATCCCCATGCCATTCCACAACTACTTAGGGCTTCCCACCTGCCCATTCCACTCCTTAGTTTGCCCTTATCATCTCTCTTCCAACCAAATCTAGAGATCTTTCATTATTTTTGTCTGGCTTTTTCCATGCTAATTTTAAAAATTGATTCCTGCTAATATGATAAGCGATTGTGGATTAATGAGTTATCTCCCCCAGATAATCTATTTTGTGAAGACAATGTTTCAAAACAAAGACATGACTCTAATTTTACTATATTGGGGAGGTGGTATGCTGTAGTAGAAAGAGCCTTGGATAAAGAATCAGGGGGTGTGGGTTCTTAGTACCAAATGTACTCTGTTCCCTTATGAAACACAACTTCTCTAAACCTCAGTTTCCTTATCTTAAGATGGCTATAATTAATTCCTAGATCTATTATTTACTAGTTATGTAACTACAGTATATTTACATAGAAAAAGTGAGGTTATATGTAGTAAGAATTCCATGACTTTAACATGTTATATAAATAAGCCACAAAAGTAAGTCATTTCATGGGCACTATTGCCAGATAGTATGGGGAATTAGACTGGGTTTCACAGAGTCTTCTAGCACTCATGAAATCATGCCAGGCATAAAGCCTATTTTTAGGACTATTCCTGAGGAAAGATGATGATATTTAAACGATAACATATCAGGTATGTTATGGAATAAATCCTAATTCCCTTATGGGTAGCCTCTGAGTTTCCTTCCCATTCCTTTTTTCTTTAAATACATTTCTTTGTTGACTTTTATAACATCATCGGCCATTTCAATTCACCCTCTAATATATAAATAAAAATAATTAAGCAAAAAATTCCACTTGAAAATGTATGCAATATTCTGTCCCACTAGATCCCCACATTTCTATTGTGAGGGGAAAATTATGTATTGCTTCACTGTATATATCTACTGTGCTTAGCACAATGCTCTGCACATAGTAAATACTTTTTTAATTGATTTCTAACTTTTCTCCTAAATCTCTTTCAATTCTGAGATTTCATAAAATTTGCTTTAATACTATATTTGGCATTAATGCCTGTGGATGAAACATAAGATAGGGATTGGGTCTCCTATTGAATTCTTCAAGGAATCACAAAATATCAGGACCAAATGGACCTTGGAGATCAACTGATCTAACTTCTTTATTTAAACAGATGAGGAAATTAAGGCACAGGGTGGTTAAGTGCCTTGCCTGTGGTAACATAATTAGTAAGTAGAAGAATTAGGCCTGGGTCTTTTGACTATGAAACCAATGTCATTTCCAAATGTTGTAACTTGTTCGTCCTGTAGTTGTCTAGTAATGTCAATAGTGGATTCTAAGGAAAAATGCAAAATTCTATTGTCAAGTTGACCTCTCAATATAAATCATTTAAACTTTTGGTGATTCGGTTGCCTTCCTTTCCATGCATAAGCATTTAATGTGTTTCTACATAGATAATCTTGTTAGCACAGGAAAATACTGTATCACATTCTTCAGACCTTTCAGTGGGAAAATTACCCCTATGTGAAAATAATGGCTCAGAATGTTGCCTTGAACTAACCTACATGTCCTTTCATTTGATCATTAGAAAGTCATTATGATGGTCTCTAATAGATAAAGCCAGAAAATCAAATGTATTATTCTAAATTTCGTCCTTTTAGCTGACCTTTCTCCTTTGTAAGGAATGAAAATACCTTCTGAAATTAGATTTTCACTTCTTTCCTCCAGTGACTTGTGTATTGCATCAATTGCCCCAAGGACATGATGCAATTCTTTAACTGTGCTCTGTGTTCCCTACTGTTATTTTTCTAGGAAATTTACTCATGTTCTAGGAAGATGATTACATTCTTCTCTACCCCCCCCCCCCCACTAAGAAGAATCACTGAAAAGCTTATTCATTTGAAGCAAGAGTATCTCAAAAGAAAAATAAAATCCTCTAAAAGAAAGACTTAATTGCATCCAAATAAACAAAGATGTCAATCCCCCATCCCATTCCATGCCTCCATATATATGGACTGACTGGCTAACTAATGAAAGGGAGTCATAAATCGTAGATGAAGAGCTGCAAGGTATTTTAAAGGTCACCTAGTACAATCTGCTTATTTTATGGATAAAAAAATGAAGGCCAAAGGAGTTATGACTTCCCTAAGACTGTAAGTGGTATGACCAAAATTTTAACCCAGATCTTCTCTACTCTGAATCTAAGTGCTCTTATCTATAGAATTGACAACCTCCTTCATATTTGTAGAATGTTGTTACTCTGCCTGAGAGATAGAGTAAATTTATGTGCTACAATGATGTCAGTGTCAGTCAGTATTACTGGGGGCAGGATGAGGGAACACTATGAGCACAAAATCTTTGTTTTTATTAGAACCATTTTGATGATCATAAGATCCTAGATTTAGAGCAAGAAGAGACCTTAGAGGTCATCTTGTCCAATCTCTTCATCCTGTAGATAAGGAAACTAAGACTTGGAGAATTTAAATGATTTGCCCAATGTCACAAAAATATTAAGTAACTGATAGTAGAATTTGATCCCAAGTCCACTGTCTCCAAAACCAATACTATTTCCACTGTATCACATTATCTCCCAAATATACCTATTCAAAAATGCCTTGCCACTACCAGGGAGGTTAAGGCTGGTGGATCATTTGATTTTAAGAGTTCTGGAGCAGCAGTGGGTTAAACTTTTCTGGTACTAATATGGTAAATTCTTAAGAGCCAGGGGCTAGGGGATTGGAAGAAAGGGTAGAACCTCCCTAAGGAGTCACTAACAATTAGAAGAGGAGAAAGAGAGGGAGAAGAAAGAGAAGAAGGAAAATGAGGAGGCAGAGGAGGAGAAGGAGAAGGAAAACAAGAACAAGGAGAAAGAGAACAAGGAGGAGGAGGAAAAGAAGAAGGAGGAGGAGGAGGAGGAGGAGAGAATAGTATCATATATAAATGGAAAGAACAATATGAAACTGAATTACTTCTGTGTAAATATGGTGGCCAGGCTTAGCCCCAGAGAAGAGAACAGAAAGTGTATGTCCTTTAAACCACTAGAGAAGTGGTAGGCTATGAGTGAGGAATGTATATTCTGTCAAACGTGGTCAATTAGTTGGTTTTACTAATTATTATTATTTTTTAATCATTGATTTGAGAGGAGGAAATTACACTTCTTTCCTGGGTGGAAGAAAGGAACCAAATTCCAAAATATATGCAATATAAAAACAAAAGGATTTTAAAACCTGTTTTGAAAAGAAGTGAAGCATCCCTCTACCAAAGATTTAGAGCACCTGAGATGAAGCCTAGTGGTCATGATGGGAGCTTCTATTTGTTTATCTATTTACTAAGGAGAAAAGATAGCTTAAAGCAACAGTGCTACATTTCTCTTGTCCTGGAGGTCTTGTGAGAGATGAGATGTGTATGGGCTTAGGGTAAACTTGGATGTCCTGTGCATGATTTTTTAAAGACTGGAATGCATGTAAATGCAGGTGAGTTGCTGGTGTTGAAGCAACCACTTGAGCTCAGCTATGTCCCCACCTTCTCTGCTACCCAGGAAAAACCCCTAAGACTAAGAGAAGAGGTGTGTTTGAATTGACTAGTTATTGCTGAATATTCCATTTGAGAAGACTAGCCCCAAATGGTCATTTTGCATGGCCACTCCTTTATTCCTTCCTTCCCACCCATGTCCCCTTCCATCTTCTTACGGAAAATCGTATACCAAATCCAAATTTATCTGTTCTTGAGCATTTGTTTATAATTTAGTTCACTAAATATTAAAAATTAGTACAAGATAAAAATGTGGTTGACCATAGCAATTTTTTTATTTACATGTATCTCATTCTAGGGAATGAGCATGTTAGAACAGAAGTAATGACAAGAGCCACAGAGAGAGATAGAGAAAACAGGGACGAGAGAGAGAGAGAGAGAGAGAGAGAGAGAGAGAGAGAGAGAGAGAGAGGAGAGAGAGAGAGAGAGATTTTACTGGGGACCTTCTCAGCTTAGATGAGGTACCTCTAGGATAAAATGAATGAAACTTTAATTGATTTAAGTTATATAACTTGCCAAAGAAACAAGCATGGAATGAAAAGGGAGAGCAAGAGTATCTTTCTGATATTGGAATTGGGTCAATTGCTGCAGGAGTTTTTAGTTCTCTGCATTATTTTCTGAACTTATTCGAGGAGATCCCTCTGAGGGGTGGAGCTAAAAACAATGACTAGATAGAAAATCACTCCTGTAGAAAGAGAATGTCTGGTAAAG
The DNA here is from genome assembly GCF_016433145.1 of Gracilinanus agilis. NCBI lineage: Eukaryota > Metazoa > Chordata > Mammalia > Didelphimorphia > Didelphidae > Gracilinanus > Gracilinanus agilis. The sequence goes on from NC_058132.1 coordinate 450,973,321, forward strand.
ACTGATGATACCCAAGATGGAGCCAGAGGAGTAGTGATCTTCATTCTTACTGTATCAATTTAGCGGGTTTTTTTTTTTACTTTATACAAATAACTCTTAGCCTAGATACAGTCAGAGAATATGAAGACTTCCAGGTGCACAGAATACTTTTCCTCTCTCGTTTCCAGATTTGAAGCTCATCAATAAAAGTCAGGCATCTGAATAAGTAGGCTATATAAATGTTTTGTTAATGCCAGATGTAATGACAACCTTAGACTGGCTCATCAGTTTCATGCAAGAACTGGGGAGAAAAATAAAATTATTTGATAGATTAGAACCTATTTTTAAAAATTCACCTTCACATTCAACCTGAAAGGAGTAAGATTTAGTTCCACAAAAGTCCTTAAGCTGTGGTGTAATAGGACCTACTATCAATAAGGAGACAATACACAGACAATTCAATACATGAATTGGAGAAGAAGAGTTCCTTCTGATAGGTAAAAACATCCAGATATCATCTTCTCTGAAAAACCTCAACCAGGGCAAGTCTAGTACTAGGTACAGAAACCTGGGCCTATTGTCAGGAAGATCTGAATAAAAATCAGGTGTCAGACCCTAGCTTGTGTAATTCTATGCAAGTCAATTAACCTTTCTTTGTTTCTGTTTCCTCAATTTTTAAATGCAGATAATAACTGCACCTACGTCCCCAGGGTTGCTATGAAAATCAAATGAGATAATATTTGGAAGGCACTGCTAATTTCTTTCTACCTAAATATTCTGAATGTATAATGATGAAGCTATGTTTCTCTAAGTAACCTCTAATATTAACCTTGCCAAATTATACAATGGTAGTATAATGGATAGAGCCAAGCCTGGAGTCAGAACATTCATCTTTCTGTGTTCAACTATGGCATCAGACACTTACTAGTTATGTGACCCTAGACAAGTCACTTAACTCTGTTTTCCTCAGTTTCCTCATCTATAAAATGAGCTAGAGAAGGATACTCTAGTATCTTTGCTGAGAAAACCCCAGATGGGATCACAAAGAGTCTGACATGGCTTAAACAACTAAAAATAAAAATGACAATTGTACAACCTTAAGAGTTACCAGAGAAGTATGATCATTTTTTAAAGTTAAGGGTAATGGAGGAGAAAAGAGTCTGGATCTGTGAGTTTTCATCATTTTGGGGAGCTCCAAAAATGGAAATTACCTTAACCCATGCAACTGGGCAAATTGCCCATACTTTAAAGACTTTGAATGTTTCTTGGAATGCTCACAGTTTAAATGACTTGTCCATGAAAACCCAGCTAGTATGTATTAGAAATAGGACTTGAACCAAGGTCTTCCTGACCCCAAGATTGTCCTTGGTATCCATTGGGCCATCCTGCCTCTCACAATCATAAATGTTCTTTGAAAATAACATGTTCTCTTACTACATTTCAGATGAGAGCAGACCATGATTAGCCAAACCACAAACCTCAAGGGTTCTGTATTTCACATGATCTCTTTTGGATGTCAACTTTTGTCAATGGCTGGCACAAAACAATCTCCTGTATTCCCAAGATTGTCCCTGGGGTATGGGAAATCAGGGGATTGCCAGAGGCAATTGGCCTCATCTCAAGGAGACAGTCAGTAAGGGAGATGATGATAAAGTGACCAACTAGTTCTTTAAAAGATCTGAAGCTCACATTCCTGTCTTCTTTCTGACCTTATAACACCCCATACTCTTCTCTTGCATAAATTCTATTCATTCATAGTACTATCTTATCATCCCTACCAGACTGCAGACTTTTTATTGACCAGGACCAAGTCTTATCCTTAGATTGCCTATAGCTATGGTCCTGAACATAAAAGCTATTTATTTAGTATTTGTTGAATGAATGAGTTAAAAAAATTCATATGATCTGCTCATAAACTCCCTACTCCCCCATTAAAACAAAAAGGATAGGAAATAAGCCTTATTATGTGCTTAGCACATTTTATAAATATTAACACATTTTAACTCTCTCAACAACTCTGGGAGATGGGTACTATTAACATGGATGAAGGTTGATTGGTTTGCCCAAAGGCACACAGCTAGTGTTAAGGGTTAATTTTGGTAGGAGTTTGGCAAAAGTGAGGAAAGAAATTTGATAAAACACTAAATTGAATTTGGAAGAAGTTCAGATAGAAAATAGAAAGGAGGAAAGTGAGATTATTACTCTAAATACCTTATTACTATACCTAAAAATCCTAATCCTATCTAAAATTTCTAAAAAACCCTATTCTAACTGTCTTGGAGGACAAGTTCTTCTTCCCTGGCTAGGCCAGGCCTAACTAACTACAGTGCCTATCTAGAAATTAATTCACTAGCTAACTACCTAAACTAAATATTAAACATTCATCACCTATAAACTTTTTAAGTCCATTTCTCTTTTCCAACCGCCTGTAATAAAACTGCCAGTCTCTCCTTGCCTCAGAGACAGACTCCTTCTCCCCCAAAGTCCAGAGGAAAAAAGCCCAACTATCAACTCATTCCTTCCTTAAATACCTTCCTTGTCTCCTAGGTAACGAAATCTTCAGTTCTCTCTCTCACAGAAGCCTGTCAGCACTGTTCTACTAGAAATCCTTTTGCACTCTTTCCTGCCTCTTAAAGAGACAGAGGGAGAGATTAAGAAAATCCCTTTAATGTTAGTAAATATATGAGGCTGGATTTGAGCCCTGGTCTTGCTATCTCTGGGCTTGGCATTCTTCCCGTTGTGCCACCAAGCTGCCTCTATAATAGAGCCACAACTCTTTATCCTTCACTTTCTCCTGAAGTTGGATCTTGACAAAAATTTCAATTGATTAGAATTATATCAAAAATATTTTGAAGGAGATGATGGGGAGAGGGGGAAAATTATAATTTTTTTCTCTATTCCAAAATATCTCAAGGGATGGTGTTTTTATGTGTGATTATTCAATTGAGAATTCCACTAAACCAAACATAATATGATATTAGTGGTGAATGTAGATGAAGAGTCATAGTAAGGGGTGCATTTTCCTGACAACTCTAGTTGATAAATTAAGGACTATGGTGTAGGCCAACACAAGATTTTAAACCTTCTTAGACATTTGCCAAACCTCACATATAGGGATGCTACACTATTCGTGGTCTACATAATTCAAGGAGATAAATCTTCCAAATCCAGTAAAATGCAGATTCATGTTTAAGGACTCTTTCCCAGATGCAATTTGATCCAGCAACATGGAAATCCCAGAGCCAGGGCCTTAACCACTGAAGTGAATCAGTATATGTTATAAAGTAATTGTGGGGTTGATAAACCATAAAATCCATTGCTATTTTCATTCCAGCTTTCTGGCAGCTAGTGTGACTATATAAAAATATCTTATACAGAATAGGAGTTGCCAATCTTTCAATAGAGCAGGTAGGTGGTGCAATGGATAGAGTGCTAGGACTAGAATTGGGAAGATCTGAGTTCAAATCCTGCCATAGACACTAGCTGTGTGATACTGGGCAAGTCACTTACTCTTTGCCTCACTTGTCCTCATCTATAAAACAAAGAAGGAAACAACAAACGACTCCAGTATCTTTGACAAGAAAACCCTAAATTGGGTCACAGTTTGATGTGTCTGAAAACAACTAAATGATAATCTTTCAGGGATAGTTCTGAGGTAGTAATCCCTGATTATTCTGGTATGTCAGACAACAGGAGCTCTGACTACAGCAAATGGAGGTGGTCGTGAAAAAGAAAAGATTGGGGCATCAATAGAGGAGAAGCAGGCAGAAGGGGAAGTACTATTACAGTGCCAGAACTGATGGGGACAGGGTTGACTTAATAAACATTTATTAAATCAGTACTATGTGCATATTTTTTTATAAGTGCTTACAATACAAAGATAAAACAAAACAATCTCTCTCCTCAAGGAGCTTACATCCTACTGATGGAAGTGAGTGGGAGGCAGTCAGTACTTGCAAAGAAGAGGGAAGAGGTGAGCCCTTTCAAGCATTAGGGAATATGACAGTGTTGTCTGGTTCAAGCAGTTCTGAGAATTAGTTCATGCTCCCACCATCTTTGGCCAGCATGTTAAAGATTCTGGCCTTTCTCTTCCTAAATAGTACTTGGGTCACTTCTAAATCAAACTCAAATGTCAATAAGGGTCCACAGGTTGGTGAAATAATATTCTACTAGTTTCCATAAACTTCAAAGAATTACAAATAGTCAAAGGAAGTGGGTAAGCAGGCACTCCAATTTCTGTTCTTATACCTGTTCTTTCTCTCATTACTTTTGCAAATGGCACCACCATCTTTCCTCTAGATATAATCAGAGAATAACTTTTAACTTCTAGCTTATAAATCTCATTAAGAATCAGGTAGATATAATAACAGCACAGAGAATCAATATCAGATCTCCTCAGCAGAGAACAATAATAATAAATAAATGGTGTTATATGGCACTTTAAGGTCTGCAAATTGTTAAACACATGTTTAATTTTATCTTCACAACAATCCTGGGAAACAGGTGCTATTGTTTTCCCTACTTTAAAGATATAGAAATTGAGGCAAGCAGAGGTTAAATAACTTTTTCCAGGGTCATATAACTAGTATAACTGAGGTAGGATTTGAATTCACCGGTTACTCACTCCACTAAGCTGTTTGTCTCTTGTTAGAACTGACCAAATGTCTTCTAGGCTGAGTTCTGAGCCTAAGTAACTAGAAATATGGAAATGGTTTGCTTTTTCCTTCTCCAGCAGACCTTTTGTAAGGCAATCAGAGGTTAAGTGACTTGCCCAAGGTCACACAATTAGTAAGTATATGATTCTAGATTTGAACACAGATTTTTTTTTTACTCTAAATTTAATGCTCTATTTGCTGCCCCACCTAGCTGGTGGCTTCTAAAAGAAGATTTGAAATGTTTCAAGTACTTGAATCATGAAAGGGAGAAAATATTTCAACTGCTTGATCCCAGTGAAACAATGGAATTAAATTGCAAAGAATTAGATTTGGGCTCTACATAAATTAATACATCCTAACAATGAGAGTTGTCCAAAAGTAGACCAAGGTGCTTTGGGTGCAGAGAGTTTCCCTTCATTGGAAGATTGTATTTTGTAGAGGGGATTTGTGTTCAGATATGGGTCAGACTAGATGATTGATGAGGTCTCTTCCAACTCTGCCTGAATGGGCCTCAGAATTAATTAACCCTCTTCATTTTACACATGAGAAAAATGAAAGGTTTATTGATTTGCCAAAGGTCACAGGTAGTAAGAAGCAGAACCCAAGATATGAACCCAGGATCTATAACTCTAAACCTAATATCCTTTCCACTATACCCCATTACTTCAACATAGAATTCAAAATCCTATGAGATCATCTCCAAGGGGCACAGAGAGAGAGGTAAGGAATGAGGAAAAGGATCCTCTAAGGTTGAGGATGGGAGATGACAGAACAAAGGGTTAATTTTAGTTTTTTTAAATCCAATCAGAATTTTTTTTTAATTTAAAAAAAATTCAATCTTTTTTGGACTTGTTATGAAATATATCTATGAATTTAATTAAATGAGTGGTGCAGGTAGAATGGATAGAGCACCAACTCTGGAGTCAAGAAGAAACAAGATCAACAAAATCAAGATCTACCGCCACTTAGTTGCCCCTTGCTGATTTTTATATTAGTTTAATGATGTGACAACCCACACAAGTTTTCTGGGGCTTTTTTACAAGTCCATATACATCACTCTGAATTCTATATCTAATCAAACAATGCTGAATCAACTAGAAACTGTACATGGTCTCCTATTACATGTTCTCCTAAGAGACATGTAAGGAAGAGAGCACAAAGTTATTGGACGCAAGTTTTCTCTTTTATGACGGAGCCTACAAAGGATGCCTAAAAACTTGAAGCCCTGACTGTAGACAGACACCAAAGCCCTTCTTCCTCACACTTGAGAATTCAAAGGAAACATAATCTTCTTCTAATGCCAAGGTCACTGCCCAAATCTTCGATGAGTAATAAAATAGAACATAACAGGCTAATGGTGGAAGGACATTAAAAATGGAAGGGAACTATTGATTTAAAAGTGTTAGCACAAAGACTCAGCAGCAATAGCTATTGGAAATTATTTTAAAAGCCTGTGAGCCTGATGTTGTGGACAATATTTGCAAAAAACCAGGCAAATCTTTTAAGCCCTTTCAAGTACTTTATAAAACTAATTTGTTATAGGTTTTATTGACATAGTCTGCTTGGGGATTTTTAGAAATAAAAGCAGTGTGAATTTCGATTTTCTCTTGTTATAGAAGCAGCTTTTTTATGTTAAGATATTTTAAAATTTGTGAATACAGTTTTGTTAGGCTGACATATTAATGTGCTATATGGATAAGATCAGCTCTTTCCTCAATGTTTTAAACTCATGTTTCAGGAATTTGAAGTAAGGGCAATGGACAAATCCATATTCAACCCAAAAAACCCAGCTAGAAGATTGTTAAAATGCACTCAGGAATTATGATGCAAATAATAGCTTATGTTTAGACAATGCTTCATAATTTACAAAGTGCATGTATGTAAAATGTCCATTTATGTAAAGATCTTCCTCTTATTAAATCTCTAATTCTTTGTAATTGGCATAAAAGACTTTTAAAGTATGAGAAAAGAAAGATAGTTCCATGAAAATGTCTTTAGAATTTATATTCATTTTTCTATGTTGTCTTTTTGAATGAATACAAATTCTTCTTTTGGGAATTAAAAGTCCTGACAAGCTGGCTTCCATAGTTATTATACGTTACTCCCCTTCACACACCTTACAGTACAGCTAGGTTGACATCCTTGTTGTTCCTCACCCACACCATTTTACCATCTCTTTCCTGGCCTTTGCATATGCCTACAGTATACTCTTTTCTCCCCTTTGCCTCTAAAAACTCAGTTCGAGCATCTCTTTTCCTAATTACCTCTCTCCTTCCCAAAGAAGCTTATGCCTCCTCTGCCAAATCACTTTGTTTCGTATATAATTATATATTTCCCCCCAAAAGAGTGGAAGTTACTTGAAGGCTGGAGCTGGTTTTTTTTTTTTTTTTTTTTTTTTTTTTGTATACTCAGTACTTAGCACAATGCCTAAAACAAGTAAGTCCTTATTAAATGCTTACTGATTCTCCCTCTCTCTCTTGGCTCCCCAGAAATAGGGAAGATAAATTAAAGAGAGAAGAGTTTTTTGTGACGCCCCTGGAGAGAAAGAGAAAAGAAGAGGGCTCTGGACATCTGCTCTAGTTTAGGAGCAATGTTGGGTAGGAAGAGAATCAGGAGAGAATACTATCACAAAAACCTAAAGAGAAGAGAGCAATTCCCATTCTCAAACTAACATGAATTTTGAGGTTTATGTAAAAATTGGCATCAAAATATCCTCATAAGAGTATCATTTTAATTTTATAAAGACCTAGGAATGAGCTTAGACTCAACATAAGCCGTGAATCAGTAAAAATATGAGAGAATTCAGATGAAGATATGAAAATTCAAATAATTCCCAATGACAATGTGAAGGGAAGGATATTCACTTTCTTACAGACATATGACTAAGCACAGGGAGAAGTAAAAGAAAAATTTGAAATCACTAAGTTGGAAACTATTAAAAGAATGTGAGATCTCTAAGGTCAGCTCTTTAGGAGTCTGGTTTTTAGGAATCCCCCTAGTTACCAGGGTGATGTCTGTACGTGTCATCATTCTTTCAAAAGTTTATTTTAAGTGTATTAACCATTAACAAAACAAATTTTAAAATAACATACAATGAGACAAACAAGCAAGTAAGTGTTTTTATTCTCCCAAATTTGTAAGAAGTTCTAATACCTCTCTAGTTTTCTAGTTTGCCTGCCTATTTGCCTTCCTTCCTTCCTTCCTTTTTCCTTTGTTCTTCCTTCCTTCCTTCCTTCCTTCCTTCCTTCCTTCCTTCCTTCCTTCCTTCCTTCCTTCCTTCCTT
>NC_058132.1:450981597-451003620 GCF_016433145.1 Gracilinanus agilis
CTTTCCTTCCTTCTTTCTTTCCTTCCTTCCTCCCTCCCTCCCTCTCTCCCTATCTTCTTCCCATCTCTCCCATCCCCTCCCATCTCCTCCCTTCCCCTCTCCTCCCCTTTCCTTCTCCTTTTCCCCTTCCTTTCTTTTTTCTTCTTTCCTTTCCCTCCCTTCCTTCTTTCCCTTCCTCCCTTCCCTTACTCTCTCCTTCCTTCTTTTCACTTTACATTGTTGTTGAGAACATTCTAGGAAAGAAATTTAGCTTTTAAAGAAACAAGAAAACATTGGAACTCTCTATCAAGCTTTGCCAGGATAAAGATTATATAGCCAGTGCCAATTTTCCCATTTAGTAACATTACATTTTTTTCATAATCCTGACCCCAAATTCCTAGATGTGTTTTGCTTCAAATGAGGAATGAACAGGCTGCTCCTTCCACTGATAAGATTCGTTCTTAAAAACACCTCCCTAATAAAGAGGAAAGAATGGGTGCTGGTAATGCATACAGAGAACCCTTAAAGTAAAAGTCTTTGCCACAATAATGAGGTAGGGCCCTACACTTGTCAAAATAATATCTATAAAATAGCTAATGAATGAGAGGGTGAGTGGCTAAGGTCCCCCAAAACAGATCTTTCTAGGAGTAGCCAAACTTCAGATAAGTAAACTATTTTAAGTACTCACTTATCCCACAGAAAAGCAGGCTTGCAGAAATTAAAAAAAAAAATACAATGATAAAAAAGATGTGGTGTCTTTTTTTCCAGTCTATCTTTATGAAGCTTGTCAAATATTCAGCATGCAATTTTTTGAGATTTCTTTCTAAGCTTACCAAACAAAGGGAAAGGAGTGGGTATGGTTTTCTCCATTCAAATTCAGGATAAGAGCTCAATGATCATCTCTCTCTCTCTCTCTCTCTCTCTCTCTCTCTCTCTCTCTCTCTCTCTCTCTCACACACACACACACACACACACTCACACACACACACACACACACACAGACAGAGCAGTTTTAAGCATCTAGATAGAAACTTGGGTAAAAGCACATGATTTTAGCACAAGTGGCAATGATGGACTATATACTACTATTAGAACCAAGTGCAAAAGAAAGGAGTTAACTAACAGTGTAGGTGTTCTTAGAAGAGAGTGGCAGAGTGGCCAATGCCTGACCAGTTGCTTGGAGACAGGCACTAAGAAAGCCAAGAAGCTCAATGCTTTTATCTCTCCAACTTAGGCTGCCTTAACTTGCTGAAGTTACTCTCCTCAAGAACCTTCAGAGGCTACCTTCAGTATTTCTAGGATAAAATATAAATTCCTCAGCTTGGCATTTTGAGACCTACCTCTGAGAACCTGGGCTTCTGATCCAAGTGCATACAGACCAGGACACTAGTTCTGCCTCCAACCAGTCTCCCCAGAACCAATAGAGGGGAGCAACCCCCGTGGAGAAGGCATTCAGTATCCCCATTACTAATATCACCAACTGTTGACCAGATGACACTAATGGGCAAGCAAGCCAATGCCCCCTGCAGTAGCAGTACCAACATCACTCTCCACCATTGGCCCTGCTTCCAGCCTAGCCTCTGCAACATCATTTCTTTTTCATCATTGTTCAGTTGTTTTTCAGTCATGCCCCAAATAGGGAGAGCATAGCAACTCTTTTGGAGATATGGCCTGGAAAGGACCTCTGCTAACTCCCCCATCTCTTCAGTTCTTGCCAGAAAAGTCTCTGTAACATCAAATGGTTCAACATCAGAAGTGCTTATAGTTTATATCAATGGAAATAAAACTAGCAAAAATGCACTACTCCTTATTGCTATCAAGGGAAATAACATGCTCCTAATTACCCAGGCTCCCAACCTCAGTATTATCTTTGACTTCTCTCTTACTTCCCACATGCAATCATTTGTAAGTTCTATCATTTCTACCTTCATAATATTTCTCTCCTCTGACAGTGCCAGTAGCATGATGCAGAACTTCATCCCCTCACAACATAGCCTGCTCTGGTCTCCCCACCTCAAGTCTCTCTCTCCCCCCTCCAGTCCTAACTCTCTCACCTGCCAGTTGGTCTTCCTAAAACACAAGTCTGATCATGTTACCTTATCACAGCCCCCCCATTCAATCAACTCCAGTGGCTCCCTATTACTTCTAGGATCAAATAGAAAATCTTTAGCTTGTTTTGCTTTAATGTTTTGATAACTTTATTCCAATATGACTGATTTCTTTTAAAGTTCTATATATTTTGTTTTATGCATTTAAAAACATTATTCTGAGGAGGGATCCACTAGCTTCACTGGAGTTCCAAGGATTCCATGCTACCACCAAAGAAAGCCATGGCTACTCAAATGGCTTCACTTCGCAGGTGAGCAAACTGAAGTCCAGACACAGAAATAAATATCAGGGTCAACTATAGGCAAAATTGTGAAGCAGAAAAAGTTTGAAGAGAAAACTTATGAAAGCTTTCTATTGCCCTATAATATAAATATTGTCTAGCATTAAGATTTGTGTATTTCTCAATTTTAAGAAGGTTTCTTTTTAAGAGAAAGAAAAATGTGCATTCATTACTATATACAATAAACTAAAACACTTTAGCCATAGTATATAATTAAAATTGGATTATCATACAATACTTCCTAGGTAGTCAAGACAGTCATCTCTTTTCCATTCCTATGTTGTTCAGTCATGTCAGCTATGTCTGACTCTTTGTGATCCCATTTTGAGATTTTTTTCATTTACCATTTTTTTCCCCAGCTCATTTTATAGATGAGGAAACTGAGGCAAATAGTGTTTAGTGACTTGCCAAGAGTCACATAGCTAGGAAATCTCCAAAGCTAGATTTGAACTTATGAAGATAAGTTTTACTGACTCCATATCTGGCACTCTATCCACTGTATCACCTAACTGCCCCTCCCATCTGATAGACTAGGAATTCTTAGTGTGGGGTCAATGAAGTCAATGGACAGATTTTAGAAAGTCCATGAACTTTGGTGGGAAATTTTGTATATTTATTTTCTTGAAATCTAACATTTCTTCTTATTATAATTAAAAAAATTATTCTGAGAAAGAATCTATGCTACAACGAAAGGTAAAGAATCTTTGATATAGATAGTTTTCATTTTTAAATAGGCAAAAATCAACAATAATAACAAAACACCCTTATAAAAACCAAAGTTGATCTTGGCTTTAAAAAATCAAAGCATTTCTCATTTCTGTACAAATTAATAATTTAGAACTAATTTTCTAAGCAGTGTGCTTCCATCTTGCTAAAAATGATAGTCCATTAATGGATCCATCTATATTTAGCAGTCACCTCATATATATTATTGGTGGTTGGTTGGTTTGTTTTTGAATGTCTCTCTCATAATGCACACTTAGGGTTACAAGCTTCTAGCTTCCTGTCATGTGAAAAGCAACAAGGCCAAAACTCCTCCAGCTCATAGATTTTGTCAGAGTCCACTTTTTAACCACTAAATCAGAATTATTTTAAAAGAAAAGAGGGCTTGATCTCAACAGTCTAATGAGACACCCTATGATCCCTTCCAAAGCTGATGAGATCAAAATTTGATGGGAATAACAGCAGAAAATGTCCTACATGGCTTAGACAGCCAAAGAGTTCTTTTCTGGCCCCATAATTTATGAGTATACAAATTCAAGTTAACTTTTTTGGGGAAAAAAACCAGATGGGGGGAAGTTTGAATCTGTGATTTCATTAGTCTATGGGGAAACTCCTTGACTCCACTCAAATTTATATAATTTTAGTGAATTAATTGGAAGGTTAAGTAATTTTTTTCAGGAAACACAGCTAGTGCTTCCAGAGGCAGGACTTGAACCCAGCTCTACTTGACTCCAAGATAGAGTTTCTAACCATTATACAACACTGCCTCTTACAATCTTGAATATAAAGGCTTTTAATATTTTTCGAAATGTGAAATGTATCCTGTGCAATGGATAAAAAGAAAATTTTAAACCTTCATATTCAAAGTTATGAGAGACAGCATTGCATAATGATTAGGGGTCCCACCTCAGTCAGGAAGACCTGAGTTCAAATCCTATATCAAATACTTCTTAACTGTGTGACTCTGGACAAGTCATTTAACCATTCTCAGCCTCAGTTTTATATTCTGTAAAACTGGGATACTAATGGTGCCTATCTCATGGGGTTGTTTTGAAAAGCAAATGAGATAACATAGTACTAATAACACAAATCTTTTTTTTTTAATTCTAAATCACAGAGCTTCTTTCTATTTAAATTTTTTTTCCCATAGTTATATGTTTTATGTTCTTTCTCTCCCCCACAAAAAACCCACCCACCCACCCATAGACAATGTGCATTTCCACTGGGTTTTACATGTGTCATTGACCAAGACCCATTTCCATATTATTGATAGTTGCACTGGAGTGGTTGTTTAGAATGTACATCCCCAATAATATCCCCATCATCCCATGTGTTCAAACAGTTGTTTTTCTTTTGTGTTTCTACTCCCACAGTTATTTCTCTGAATGTGGATAGTGTTCTTTCTCATAAGTCCCTCAGAATTGTCCTGGATCATTGCAATGCTTCTAGTAGAGAAGTCCATTACATTCAGTTTTGCTGCAGTGTATCAGTCTCTGTGTATAATGTTCTCCTGGCTCTGCTTTTTTCACTCTGTATCAATTCCTGGATGTTGTTCCAGTTCACATGGAATTCCTCCAGTTTATTATTCCTTTGAGCACAATAGTATTCCATCACCAGCATATACCACAATCTGTTAGGCCATTCCCCAATTGAAGGGCTGTGGGAAGCCGTTCGATATATTAAAGCCTTTGGAGAAATAGGATCAAATTTAGGGCCTGTTATCTGGATTCCCTACGTGACCAATCCAGACTGAGGCAGTCTTTGTGTTTGGTTCTGGTCACCTGAGTCCTGAAAAGCTCTGGTACCAGCAGGTAGGTTAATCCAAAATCAACTTGATCCCTCCAAGAGGCTATTAGGAGTCATTTAGAGAAACAGAGTCTGTAACAGATATTTTATCTGGATCCCATTACAAAATCATCAGCAAGTGAAACTGTGTGTATGATTTTTCTGCACTGCATGTCAGGAATGCAGACAGAATGGGCCATCTAAGATAAAAATCTGAGGCTCCTCTTTTGACTCAGTTTTGATCCCCACCTTTCTTAGAACTCCTATTGGAAAACTTTGAAGTGGCAGACCAGCATCTACTGAGTTAATGATTCCTCTCCTTGATAATTAAGAAGCCTGAACCCTAACAAACATTACTTAAGATAAGTCTGCATACTTAGATAAGTATGGCGCTTTTAGTCTTGACTTTATTTGTCCAGGTGCCTATAATCCTGGAAGACAGAACTCAATAAGTGAGCATCTCCATAAAAATATTTCCTCTCCCAGAATTATCCCTACTAATTGATGGTTGGAATTTGGCCATTGTCTTGGTACTTATACCTTTACTCTTTAGACTTTAATGGGTTATGTATGATCTGTTACCCCTTCATAGCTGTGTTCTTTGTTTGAAATCAGTATATAATAAACTCCCAAGCCCACAGAATTTGGAACAGCATGGGCTAACCACTAGTCTAGTTGTTCTCATTTTCTTTCTCCTGCCTTAACCATCCTATGCCACCACGCTGCTCAGGACCCCAAAAAATCATATAGAGGCATGGCCCCCTATAAAGGGCATACCCTCATTTTCCAGTTATAACACAAATGTTAAAGCCTATATAAATGCTAGCTGTTATTAAAGATTTTCAAGGGAAAAAAGGACCAAGTAAAGACTTCTCTATTAGTAATAACTTTTTCTATTCAAGACCCTCCTATCCCTTCTGTTTAGTACCTCAACTAATCAGTATATACTTTCTTCATCTGCAAAAATAGTAGAGATCATCTTTCTTATGTTATTTAGCTCATCTCCCAAATTCCCTAAATCTTATGATTCAAGGCTTTAGAAAGCCAATATGAATTATACTACCCAACTCTTAGAACAGAGGTGGTGGACTAGTAGAGCAAAATGAGACATACATGATCAAACATAGACAAAGTGTTAATTTGTTTTGTCTTGCTTTACCAATTTAGTAAGGACCCAAGCATGGAGGGAAGGGGTTGGGGGCAGGGGGAAAATATGTTGGTGGAGTTGGCACAAAATTATAGTGAAAATTGGGGGAAAAAAGAAAAAGGAACCAACAAAAATATTTTAATCTTGTTTCTGTGATTTTATCACAGTCTATGATGGCAGTGATAGTTGCTTTTGCAAAGCTAAAAAAAAAGAAAGGATGGCTTAAGCAGGGCAAGTTTTTGTTCCCTTAATTTTCTTCTTAGAAATTGAAATTACCTTTTAATATGATGCAAAAGGAAATACTCAGGTTAATTCAGTGCAATATAAGTCAGTTACAGGTCAAAAAACATCTACAAAGCATTCTTTTTCCAGTATAAAGGTACGGCATGTTCTAGAGACCTAGATATAAGGCCCTTAACTCTTGTGAAGTGGTAATCAGTAACTAACAACAGGCTTTGAAGTTGTTTAGCCATCACAGAAAATAAGGAAAGTCATTGTCCCAACCCCACCCCATCCCCAATCATGAGGATGGACAACAAATAGCCATCGTCTCATCTTATGGCTAAGGCTAGAAGGCAAACTTTTCCAAAGTATCTTCTCAGCCAAACTAAGTCCAGCACACTTTCAAAAATTCACTTCCTTCAGGAAACCAATCAAGATTAGACTCACCTTAGTTATACCAGACCTATCCTTCACCCTTCCCACTTAAGACTTGTCTATGTCTCTGCACGTCAGTCCCCTCTTCGTTTCTGTTATTGGTAGGATGCTAGTGTCCACATAGTATAATTTGTTCTATACAACTGTATTTTATTGCTCTTGATTATGTTTTCTTTGACTGTTTTCTGCTAACAGATTTTATCTTAGTTCACCATGGGGGTTTTGAGCTCTTAAGTGGGACTGCTATTACATTCTCTTTCTCCTGTTTTCCTCCCTCCATCCCTCCTTCTCTCTCTATCATCTCTCCCTCCATCATATATCTCTCTCCTTTCTCTGTTTCTTTGTCTATGTGTCTCTCTCTATCTCTATCTCTGACTGTCTCTTTTTTCTCTCCCTCCCTTTATCTCTGACTTTTTGTCTCTATCGCTGTCTTTCTATCTCTGTCTCTCTCTCTCTCTCTGTGTCTGTCTGTCTCTCCCAAAAAAGGTAGTGACTAGCTAAGAAACTTTTTATAGAGTGAAGCTTTGCATGCCTCTAATCCATGGATTTCAAAGGATCTAAATAATTTTATAGGAGGTAATTTGAAGCAGTGATAGACAGCTAGTCTTAGAGTAAGGAAGACCTGGGTTGAAGTCCTGTCTCTGATATATATTAGCATTGTGTCCATGAGTAAGATGCTTTCAGTGCTTCCAGAGAAATCAAGAGTCCCTAAATTGATAAAAAGATATGTATTCATACATATGTATGTATTTACATAGACATATGTATAAACACGTATTCTTTCTGTAGTCCTGTGAATTAAAAATCCTTAGACTTAAGTCAAAAAAAGTTTTCAGATGTCTCTGATAAAATAACAACTCAGATTTATATAGCAATTTGTTGTTTGCAACGCACCTCACCACAATCCTGTGATGTAGGTAATACAAATACTCTGAATGTCTATAACTCCATTAATTTACCAGTAGCACCATTTTTTCATATGAGGAAACTAAGGATCATAGACATTGAATTAGGCAAGCTATCATTGATCATAAATGGTAGAACTTGAACACATGCCTCCTGATATTTTCTACTGTATCTTTCTTTTTTTAAACCTTTACCTTCCATCTTAGAATCAATAATGTGTATTTGGCTCCAAGGAAAAGAAGTAGTAATGGCTAGGCAATGGATCACACAATTTCCCAATATGGCTTTCTAATATTAACCTGAATTCAAGGAACAGAGGAACCAAACTCACTCTTTTCCCCTAGGGAATCCCTCTGCTCTGGATCACAAACATAGTCCAACTGGATTTGGCTATTGGGAAACCTGGCCTCTGATGAGAAGATAGTTTGATTCTTTCTCATGCTTTCTGATTAAATTCCTACCCCAAAACTTATGGTACAAATTATTTAAAGATTATGTTTTGGCTCATATCGAGGTCTACCTGGAAGGGGAGGGTAGGAAGGTACTCAATGTACAATGTAAATCAGGTATAGGACAGGTATTTATTTCATACACATAAAAAATATGTTAAAAGGCATGAAAAACTCAGAATACATTGGCAGGAAGACTTAAAAGTATTCATTAATTTACAGTTATATATTAACTATGGTTATAGTCTATTGGAAAGCATGTACTTAAACCTCATTAAACATAAAGCAATTTGAGGGTTGACTAATTAGGCAATTTACATTTCACTTTGTCTTTGTACTGTCTCCCTCAGAGTCCACATCTTCTGGTAAAATGGGTCAGGCTTTAGACCAATTCTCTTGTTGGTGAATGTTTTTCCCAGGAATTATGAAGGAGTTTCCAAGGAGTTCTCCCCTTGCTACCAGTCAGCTGTGATCTAATGGGATCTATAACCCCCCAACCCTTCTAATCCACAAGATCTTTTCCAGGTCTAGATACATCCCCCTAGAGAACAATGTTCAGTTACCTATTTAGGAAAGTGTCATGACCAAGATCTTCTAATTGAGTCCATGTGACATGTGACAATAGCTAGAGGTTAAAGTATAGAGCACCATCTATTCTTTCAGTTCCTCATAGGAACTCTGGAGAGGGAAAAATTCCTATTTGTCACATAGAAGGGCAGGATCAAAGAGAGCAAAACATATGCTGATACTTCTTTTTTAACTATCACAGCACCCTGCACTCTCTGATGCTATCACAGTACAGGAGAATGAGCAAGAGGTCACTCAAACTTTTCTTCATCTTCATCACCAAAGCATCAAGCTTTTTTAGCACTGAGTTACCACAAGGTCAGATGCAGCCAGAAGTTTAGTCATTCCTGAACTGCCCAAGCACTGAGTCACCATGACCAAAAGCTGGAAGGCAAATTTTGTGAAGATCCTATGTACCCCATGTGATACCTCAGAATCACAATCCAAGTCTGAATTCTTTTCTGGATTTCCTATCTCCCCCATAAAGAAACCAGAGCTACCAGGAGAAGGCAGTTAAGTCCCAAGGTTATTAGTGATTCTCTCTGTTGATTCCTTACCTAATAATCATAGATCTAAAAGCCACAAAAAATTCCAAATCCATCTTTCAGCTCCCAGGAATGTAGGTTTTTGCTCTTTTATCACGTTTCCTAAGGAACTCTTTATAGCATCTACTATCTGTTAAAATAATTATGCAACACATGCTCATATATCAGTATATGGACATACTGTATCATGGATATCATGTGTTATCATCATCCAAAGCTATTTGTCTTAGAATCAAACCTTCAGTTTATGATTGGTTGAAAAGAAAATCCAATTAGTTTTGTTAATTACTGACTCTACTTAGGGCCCTTCAAAATGTGAATTAGCCAAAGGAATTGGTGATGTTTAGCTTGGAGAAAAGATCATCACTGCCTTCATGTACTTGAAAGGTTGTCTCATGGAAAAGGTAATTATTTTTTCTACTTGGCTTCAGAGGACAGATTTGGGAGCAATGGATAGAAGTTGGCAAGGAAGAGAATTTAGGTTCAATATGGGGGAAAACTCTATAACAATTAGAATAACCCCAGTGTTTAATGGGCCTCCTTAGGAGGCCGTAAGTGAATTGAAGCTGAATTAGCAATAAGGCAGTCAAATATGAAAAATTTCAAGAATTTATCCCATTTTTTAAACTGATTTCTCAACATACATTTAACTCATGTTGATCTTCCAACTAAATATTTGATGCTATTTTACAGAATTAGTGCTATAGTTATTCTTAAAATAAAGCAGGGAGGTGAAGAAAGTAAGCATTACTTAATTTCCAGGGATCCTGGCAAAGATATCATCCAGTACCTCAAAGGTAAGGCTCTTTGGTGAACTATGTGACACCTCAGGACACCCACTGTAAATGAAGTGACCCATACTTCTGTGAATCAAAGAGTATCAGTTTTAAGTCCACTGTTTTATCCACTAAAATCAGTTGCCTCCAACATTTCCTGGTTCTACCCAAAACTGGACATCAAGCATCATATAAATTAAAGCACTACTTTCCAGTGTCCAGGTTGTTTCAATATTCGATGACTATTTGATCTTGGTCCATGTTTCCTCTCATTTTAAGATGGAACTAAGAATATTATCATTTCTTAGAAAGGGGTGGGAGAACACGGAATTAGCATTTATTAAACACTAATTATATGCCAGACACTGTGCTAGGTGTTTTACAGATATTATCTCAGTTGATCACAAAAACCCTGGAAGGTAAATGCTATTATAATTCTCATTTTATAATTGAGGAAATTAAAGCAGACAGAGGTTAAGTAACTTGCCCATAAATATCTAAGACAGGATTTGAACTTGAGTCTTATTGACTCCAGTCCTATCACTTCAACCACTCTACCACCCATCCACCTTTAGGGAAGTGATATATTGGTGAATGTTTAAAAATTCTCTTGTCCCCTCCCTCTTTCTGTCCATCTCTGTCCCTCTACCTCTCCTCCTCCTTCCCTCTACTTTTCTCCTTCTCTCCCTCCCTCCTTCTCTCTTCCACTCCCTCCTCCTTCTCCTTCTCCTCCTCCTCCTTCTCTTTCTCCCTTTCTCTCTCCCTTTCCTTCTCCTTCTGTTTCTCCTTCTCCTCCTCTTTTTCCTTCTCCTTCTTCTCCTCCTTCTCCTCCTCCTCTTCCTCCTCCTTCTTCCTCCTTCTCTTTCTCTCCCTCTTTCTGTCTCTCTCTATCTTTTTGTGTCTGTCTGTCTGACTGTCCAACTCCTCCAGGAATAAGTACAAAGGATAAAGACTGAAACTAAGATTTCCCTTGTATAAATAATTCCTAAGTGAGGAAACTGTCTCTCCTCTTCATGTGGGTTGGCCATCTTCTCTGAGTCTTAGACATTTGCTCACGGCACGTTTACGTTAAATGCCTTGGTCAGAGTCACAAAACCTGTATGTCACCAATAAGACTCATCTGACTTTGAGGTCAGCATCTAATAAGCCTCAGCTGCCTCTTCTTCCTCAAATGATGTTGTATTCATTTTCTTTATAAATATTGTCCCCAGTAGAACGTAAGTTCCCTAAAGGCAAAGGCTACCTTGGGATCTTTGTCTTTGGATCCCTTGTGTCCAGCACAGGGCCTTTGTACAGAACAAGTACTTAATAAATTCTTGTTGGACTATGTCAGACATCATCATGAAAGAAGCAGCAGAAAAGGGAAATGCAAAGGTTTTGACTGACTGGTGTATTTTAAATTCTCTCTGTACCTAAAAACGGGTGTGAGAGATTTTCATGTAAGATGCAAAGGTGAATTTCCTAGCTATTTAGATTAAATCTTTGCTCTGGATTTAATCCCTACCTTAGCTTTTACTTCACCTATTTGGCTGTGGCTAAGAAAATGTTTTGTGTGCCTTGTTAACCAAAGGAAATTACTTTCTTTTTAAAGGAAGTAAGGAGATGAGATGTTCTCTGCCAGAGAGATGTCATTGCATTAACATATTAAATGACCACATCTCAGAAGGCAAAACATGAATCAATTATCAATGTCAGCTTTAGACTGGGGTGTGTCTCCCAAAAATTCAGAGAAGGGTGTATTGTTTTAATTTCAAAAGTTCCAAGAATAGTGAAGAGTGTAAATTAATAGCCCATCCACATTTTTGTTTACCTGACCTCAGTACCAGTTTCTCTCTACCAGTCCTTTGTATGCCCCTTTGGGCTACTTCTCAAGTCAGGCCTCAATTTCCTCATGCTTCACACAATTTCTATGGAAGAATTAATCTTCAGCTTTCCCTCCCTGCTCTCCACACCCCAGTAAATGGGTGCACCAGAAGGCGTATTTGACCACTAATCCTAGAACTATTTGTTCTGACATGTCTTACCAACTGCACATTCATTTAAGTAGAATTAGTCACTGTGTTCTCGAACCCTTCCACTGGAGACTAACATAATGTACTAGTCAGATTTTGTTGACAGAGTGTCTCTTGTTGCTGTGTGAAAAAAAAAGCTTCTGTTTTTATTCTTAAAAATTAAATCTTGGGATAAAAAGTTTTAGTAATAATTTAGAAAACTTATATGTAATGTAAGATGACCAGTGTCTTAAGTCTGATTGCCAAAAGGGTTTTTTTCTTTCATGTCCTTAAAAATGGTGGTCTGGCCTTACAGATACATTAAAATGAGTGGTTAGAGTACAAAGGTTATTCATTTGACTGATAAAATAATTGATAATGTCCCACCCAACTCTAAGAATATGATTGGATGAGCTTAGTTTCCAGGGCTTCTTTGAAGATTCAGCTCAAATTACATCTTATGTTAGAGGCTTTTCCTTTTTCTCCCAGATGTTACTATTTTTGCCTTTCAGATTGCCTACTGGGTATGTGTCTTGTTTGTGGCTACTAACTCCTATATCGCCTCCCCCATTTAAATGGGAGGTCAGGGACTATTTTGTCTTAGCATAATGCTTGACATATAATAAGCACTTAAATGCTTCTTAATGGAGGCCCAGGGGGAAAGGGGCAAGTTACCCTAAGTCTATCCCTGCAAAGTCTGGTGATGCCAATTAAATCAACTGATACAGGGGTTGCTGGGTGGCTCAGTGGATTGAGATCTAGGCCTGGAGATAGGAAGTCCTGGGTTCAAATATGACCTCAGACATTTCCTAGCTTTGTGACCCTGGGCAAGTCACTTACCCCCCATTGCCCAGTCCTTATAGCTCTTCTGCCTTGGAACCAATACACAGTGTTGAGTCTAAGACAGAAGGTAAGGATTTAAAAAAATAAATTAAATAAAATAAATTCACACAAATTGAACCTGCAGGTTGAGTCCCAGGTTCATCTATAATCCTTATCAATCTCTTTTCCTCTGTAAGGAAAGATGTATGTACCTACTAGATACCATGTGTACCAATCAATGTAAATTATAGCATTTCCTTTTTGCTAACATGTCTGGTGAAAAACTACATAAATTGTGGCCATGTCAGAACTTCAGTTTCTCCTGTATTGATTGCAAAATCAATTTTATAAAATATTAGTCAAAAATAGACACCAAGAAGTATTCCATTAAGATAGTATTCTGGGATAAAGATAAATGGTCAAAAGACCTGCTTAGGTCCTAGTAGTAAGTTAATTTCACATCGTAATGATAATTTACTGAGACATAGAATAATATAGGAGACAATATGCTGTATTTGGGAAGATTTGTGCTCAAATTCTGCCCCCCAACACTCACTAGCTATTTTATAACCACAGGTAAATCATTCACTCTCTCAGAGCTTCAATTTCCTCATCTGTAAAAATGGGGGTGATTAACTTGATAATACTTGTTTCACAGGATTGTATGGGACTCAAATGAGATCATTTATGTATTCTTCTAGTTGTTGATTATTGTCATTCTGGAATTAGCTTCTGATTGAAAAAACAAACAAGCTTCCCTTTTTTTTTTTTCATCTTTCAGCCTTCCATTAATAATGTGGATAAATTCATTTCTCAGAACTAATATTAATCAATACATTAGCCAGTCAATAATAGCAAGAATGTGTTAACAACTGAGTATCTTCCTGGTACTATGCTAAACACTAGAATGAAAAGACAAAAATTTCCTCAAGAAATGCCTAAAGATCAGCACCTAAGTAACTCAGTGGGTTGAGAGCCAGACCTAAAGATAAGAGATCCTGGATTAAAATCCAGCTTCAGATACTTCCTAGTTGTGTCACCCTGGGCAAGTCATTTAACCCCATTGCCTAGCCCTTATGGCTCTTCTGCCTTAGAAACAATATACTGTATTGATTCTAAAAGGGAAGATAAGGGTTATTGTTTTTTGTTTTTTTTTTAAAGAAAAGAAATTCTTCAAGGTTGATGAGTACCTAAACCAGGAGTAATTGTGTGACTAGAGAGAAGGTCTTGGAGGTAAAAACAACAAGGTTTGACAACTGATAGAACATTTGGAATGTGTAAAAGGAAAGTATGAGGATGACACAAGTTTCAAATCTGGGTGACAAAGGAGATTCTGGTATTCTCCACAGTTAACAGGAAAGTATATAAGAGGAGGTGGTTTTCAGGGGAAGGGGAAGGGAAGATAATCAGTTCTTTTGGGGACATGAAGAGTTTGAGAGGCCTATGGGATATTTGCTAAGAATTGGACCCAAATGAACTTTATACAAAGCTAAAATCTTTGATTCAGATTAAACCAATGAACAATAAAGTAATGTGTGTGGTTCAGTGGAAGGCTCCTGACACTATCTGTGTAACCTTAGACAAGTCACTCCCTGGGTTCCAGTTTCTTCATCTGTAAAAGGAGAAAATTGGACCCAAAGGGTATGAAATTCTTTCCATCACTAGATCAAATCCTTATGTATTCTTTCAAATAATAAAATGAAAGATTGAATTATATATTAAGTAATAAAAAATGTAAGTTAAAACTGATTCTTAAACTATGTCACTACATTTCCATTGAATAAGCAAGACTTTTTAATTGAATAATCCTCCTTTGCATTTGTATGTTGCTTTATGTTTAAGACTCATGAAATAATAATAAACACTTTACAAATATCTCATTTTTTTCTTCACATGGGAAGTAGGCACTATAATTATCTTCATTTTTACAGATAAGTGTAATAATGGGAAAAATTAGATATTATATAGATATATATTTTAAGGTGTGGTCGCCAGGAATCAATATTTCAGATTGATTCCATAATTAAAATAGACCCAAGTCAGGATCGCTTTTATGGTAGTTTATTTACAATTAGGAAGGTAGAAGGTAGGGCAATAGAGAGAGGGTTAAAAGACTAATTAAGCTAGTCTACAAGCCACAAGGCCTTAGCAATCATAGAAGCAAGAAACCTACTTGAGGTAGAGAGTCTGGAAACGCCAAGGTAGGCCCGAGGAAGCCAGCCTAATTTACCCTCGTGACAATTCAAAGGGGAAGCTACCTGAGATCTCAGCAGAGATCCTCCAGCACCAAGTTCAAAGTGGGAACTGCCTCCACAGGAAGTTACCAACATATTTGAAGAGATAGCATCTTTCATCACTTCCTGGGGGTCCACCTCTAATTCAAGTGGACAAATGGCAGTCTCTACACTGTTTTGGACTGCCCAAAGGGCAGTCCCTTGTTCTTGATTTGTTACTTATTGTCACATGTGGGTAAGTCATCTCCCCTCCCCACTAAGGGAGGTGGAGATGACATTATCTTTGGTGGCTAGAGTTTTAACTATGAATGGGCTTGAGCTAATTCCATTTACACATAAGGAAACTGAGGCAGGCAGCAGTTAAAATGACATGCCTGGGGTCAAGCATCTAAGGTAAGTGTCTGAGGCTAGATTTGAGCTCAGATCTTCCTGACCCTAACCCCAAAGTTCTGTGCACCTCACACTTTGATCCTCTTTGATCCCTCAACAATTCAGCAACATACACAAAATAGATACCTTTTTTTCTTTTTTTAAATGACAAAACTGAAAGAATTTAAGTGATCATTTTTCTCCAAGGCAAGTTAATTAGTTGCAAAACTTCACTGAGGTGAATCTTTTTCTTTTAGTCATCTTAGAAAGATAAGCAGAAACAAAGAATCAGCTGATTTTTCATACCTCCCATTTTGTCTCTATCAGTGTTTTAAAGCTCACATCTATTTTTAATTTTTATGTCTTTTTTTTTTAATCTCACAAGCAAAACAAATACCCCGCTGACTCCCAAGGATTGACTTTCGAAAGTATAGTGGTGGGGGGAGATCAAGATGCTAAAATCATAGAGAAAATGTGATTATGTTTTCATGATCCTGTGGAAGAATCTGATTTTTTTTTAAACATTTGAGGGGATCATGGAGAATTGGAAAGAATAAGGAGTGGAAAAGTAGCAACATCATCAACTGGAAACACTCCTTTGCATTATGGGAATTCATCCAGCCCTAGGGCAGAAGGGTAGATCTCTACAAGATGTTTTCTGCTCCCTCATCTGCTTCACCCATGGCCTTTAGAGGAGACAAGACAGATCAGTAAGGCTGAGAACCAGACTCTTTCAAGGGAGTCAAATAGTTCTTTGCTAAGGATTCCTCTTCAAATCTGCTTATAAGTTACAACTACATTTCCAGATTATAAATTTATTATTATTATTACTATTCAGAAAAAAATGCTAATTTGTGTGATTCTGAAAACTGGAGAAAGTCAGGTAAGGTAGAAAGAGTTCTGGATTTAGAATCACAGAACCTTGCTTCCAATTCTAATCCTGCCACTTAGTGCCTCTATAATACCAGATAACTCATAAAACTTCTCTGGGCTTCAGTTTCCCTACCTGTAAAATGAGGGGATTGGACTTTGTGACCTTGAGGCTCTCTAGTGACCTTGATTCTCAAGGGCTGTGATAAGCCTGTGATTCTACTACCCAAATAAATTGATTGTTTTCCATAACCAGTGGCTTCTCCAAATTCAATTCTCTTCTTATTTTTCTGAGCACTTTAGGTGGAAATGAGGACATTTCCTAACCTGCACAAAATGATAGAAGAACCATGATCTGCTGGGGCCTTTTACTATTTAAATCCGAATGTTTTGTTGCATTTGTTTTTATGGCTTTTTGTTTTTTATTTTGAAATTAGATTCTTCTGGGGCAAGGAAGTCTGTTGAACTTTATCTGGCTTAGTCAAGCAACAGGGTGTTCTGATCAAACATGACAGAAACAGCACTGTATAGGGAGCATAAATAAACAAATAAGGAAGATGTAGATTCTACTCCTTTTTCTTCAAAATTTCACTTTGGACAAGTCAGGAAACCTCTCCGAGCCTCTGTTGTTTTCTCAAATAAAGGAGAATGAAAGAGTAAAATTAGACCATATATTAGGTCTCTCTTCTAGTCTACCATTCTGTGACTATTTTATCATTCTAATTCATAGAAAATTATGCTAAACTTTATTCTCAGTAACCAATGGGGGGGGGTAAAATATGTAAGAAATAACCCATGTAAAAATTAAAATAAAACAAGAAAATAATATTTAATGTAATCTATCTTTCTATGATGAATCAGAGGGCACCATAGCCTTAAAAAAAAATTAACTCATCTTCCATCTTAGAATCAATACTGTGTATTGGTTCTAAGGCAGGAGAGCAGTCATGGCTAGGCAATTAAGTGATTTGCCCAGGATCACACAGCTAGGAAGTATCTGAGGCCAAATTTGAACCTGGAACCTCCCGTGTCTAGGCCTGGCTCTCAATCCATTGGGCTACTTAGCTGCTCCCAGCACCATAAGTTATTATTATTATTTTTTTACATTTTTAAACCCTTAACTTCTGTGTATTGGCTCATAGGTGGAAGAGTGGTAAGGGTAGGCAATGGGGGTAAAGTGACTTGCCCAGGGTCACACAGCTGGGAAGCATCTGAGGTCAAATTCAAACCCAAGACCTCCAGTCTCTAGGCCCAGCTCTCAATCCACTGAGCTACCCAGCTGCCCCCCACCATAAGTTACTAAAGGATCATAGATGTTAAGGTGAAAGGACCTTTAGACACTATTTATCTAGTCTATCCCTTTCATTTTGTATAGGAGGAAAATGAGACTTAAAGAACTTAAATGACTTACCCATATTCACATAGATAGTAATCCTGGGAAGTTAGATTTGAATCCAAGCACCTTGGATAGAGTGCTAAGCCTGGAGTCAAAGAGACTCATCTTCCTGAGTTAAATCTGGTCTCAGATATTTACTGGCTGGGTGATCCTGGGCGAGTCACTTAACCCCATTTGCCTCAGCTTTCTCATCTATAAAATGAGCTGGAAAAAGAAGTGGCAAAGTACTTCAGTATCTTTGTCAAGGAAACCTCAAATGGGCTCATGAAGAGTCAGACATAAGTGAAAACCAACTAAATAAATGTACAGCTATTGTTCTTTGGATTGTAGTAGATTGCCTCCTTATCTCAAATCCTAGGAAGGCATCATCCTGAAGATTCTCACATAGAGCATTCACAACAAAACACAAGAAAGCAAAACACTAAAAGGATTAGAAGGGAGAAGAGGAACAGCTATTTGTTATGCAAGGGCTACCTACCAGACATGGTACAAAGTACTTCATAAATAGTATTCCATTTGATCCTCTCCATAACTCATGGAGGTAGGCATTCTTTTTATCCTCATTTTGTAGATAGAAGTCAAGTGACTTTGTCAGAGTCTCATAACTAGTCACTATCTAAGGAAGGATTTGAACTCAGGTCTTCCTGACTAGATCTAGTACTTTATCCACTTCATTCCAAGGTTCTAAGACTGAATTGACAGTGGACCCCAAGATATGCAATGGAACTTACTTCTAAAAAAATATATCCTCAATATCAACTTGTTTCCTTGCTATTTGTTTCTTAGGGGCTAAAGTACAGTTTGGAAAGCACAAATTCAGGGATTGCTCACAAAGTGACTAATAGACACTTCTAATTAATTGATGGAATATTAAAAATAGCTGATATTTACATAGTACTTTAAGGTTTGTAAAACACCCAATTTGGTCCTCATGACAATCCCATGAGGTACTTTGGGTATTATCATTTCCCTTTTACAGAGGAGAAGACCAACTTTCAGAGAGGTTGTGTTTTGCCTATGGTCACACAGCTACTGAATAATAGATTCAAATTCAGGTCTCTCTACTCCAAATTTAGGGCTACTTTTAGGGAACTTTAGGGAACTAGGCTACCTTTAGTGAACCATTAGAGATTCTCCCAATTTCTAGATATGTTTTTCAAGGGTGGTTTCTATAAATATTTGAAGCAAATTTCTATTTTAAATGTAGTATTAATTTTCTGTTTTGGAAAATAAAAAGAGATTTAAAATTTTTAAATTCTTTTTTCATTATGTTTTTTTTTTAAACCCTTAACTTTTCGGTGTATTGTCTCATAGGTGGAAGAGTGGTAAGGGTGGGCAATGGGGGTCAAGTGACTTGCCCAGGGTCACACAGCTGGGAAGTGGCTGAGGCTGGATTTGAACCTAGGACCTCCCGTCTCTAGGCCTGACTCTCACTCCACTGAGCTACCCAGCTGCCCCCCTTTCATTATGTTTTAATACTTTAAAAATTCTCCTCTCCCCAAAAATATTATAATGCAAAAGGATTATAAAATTTACATTAAAAAGCAAATCAGTAGAATCAATTGGGAAGATAGTAAATTTGGTTTTATATTTTGTTACAAATGATAGCTTGACTTTTTAAGAACAAACAAATGGCAAAGGAAACCTAGGCATTTAGTGATGGAGCTCTGTATTTCTTTGGTGATTCATATATGTGAAATTCTATTCAGGACAGGGGAAGGAAGGAAGGGTTACCACTTAAGATCTTGCATTTTCCCCTTGGCAAGCACCTTTATATTTTTTAATATCTGTTTACATGAGATAATAACTCATTAACTACTTCAATGGCAGAACTAAATGGCAGGATAACTTTGATAGCTGCAAAGGAAAACACTGATGAATCAGGCTAATGGATTTCTCCCTTCCCACCCCCATTCCCCAATCCTTTCTCTTTCTATTTGTTAAACCTAAAGATTTGGGCTCTCACCTTTTGGGTTTTCAGCTTTCAGCTCCCTGCACAAAATAAATTGTACTGTATTCATTCAGAAGACTGGAAGCTTGAAAATCACTTTGGATTGCTTTAATTTCAACAACAACAAAAAAGGCTCAGAACAGAATTGAAACATCTGCTATCCAGATTAAGAAAGTTACCAATATAAAAAGTTGGATCCCATCATCCTGCTTTTAATCCTGTTGCCCTGTAAAAATCCCTTAAATATTCTCTGGTAACTTCTGCTTTTAGAGAGAGACAGACAGAAGACATTTTTAATATGTAAATATATACACACATATGCACACAGACACATATGCATATGTGTGTATATATGTGTGTATATCTATCTATAAAGAGACAGAGAGAGAGAGAGAGAGAGAGAGAGAGAGAGAGAAAGAGAGAGGAGAGACAGAAAAGGAGAGACAGAGAGGCAGAAGCTTTTAAAATAAATGGAAAACAGCAAGGAAAAAATAAAAACAAATACAGGATAACTATAATGACCAAGTTCGGCTTCAGAAAAGAGATTAAAAAAATGTCTCATACACCTTTCTTTGCTCTTTGCAAAACTGAAGGATTATGGGTATGTAACATTCAAACAACCAAGTGGTACAATGGGTAAAGGATCGCATCTGGAACCAGGAAGATCTTAGTTCAGATCAAGACTCAGATAAAACCTGCACTACCCTGGGCAATGGAAATAATTATAACATCTACCTCCCAGGGTTATTGTGAAGACAAAACAAAATAATATTTGTAAACTACTTCGCAAATCTTTAAAACACTGTAAAAATGTTAGCTATGTAGAGGGATTGATTAGTTTTATCTCTTTTTTGTATCATAAGGGATAATTTAGTCAGTGAGAGAGTGTGATATATATTTGGGAGCAAAAATGATGTAAAAATAAAACTCAATACAATTTTCAAAATTTAAAATACTGTGGAAAGGGAAGAATTTAAGACCAAGAAAGAGATAAAGAGCATTACAAGATGCAAAATGAATAACTTTGATTATATTAAATTAAAGAGGTTTTGTACAAACAAAACCAATGCAACCAAAATTAGAAGGGGAGCAACAAACTGAGGGAAATTTTTATAACAAAACTCTCTGACAAAGGTCTAATTTCTCAAATGTATAAGGAACTTAGTCAAATGTACAAGAAATGAAGCCATTCCCCAACTGACAAATGGTCAAGGGATAAGAATAGCCATTTTTCAGGTGAGGAAATCAAAACTATCAATAAACACACGAAAAAGTGTTCTAAATCTCTCCTGATTAGAGAATGAAAATCAAAACAACTCTGAGGTACCACCTCACACCTAGCAGACTGGCCAATATGACAGTAAAGGAAAATAATAAATGTTGAAGGGGATGTGGCAAAATTGGGACACTAATGCATTGATCCAATCATTTTGGAAGGCAATTTCGAATAATGCCCAAAGGGCTTTAAAAGACTGCCTGCCCTTTGATCCAGCCATGCTGGATTTGTACCCCAAAGAGATTTTTAAAAATATTTGTACAAACAAATTTATAGTTGCACTATTTGTGATGGCAAAAAAATTTGAAAATGAGGGGTTGTCCCTCAATTGCAGAATGGCTGAACAAATCGTGATATGTGATGGTGATGGAATACTCTTGTGCTATAAGGAATGATGAACTGCTTAATTTCTTTATGAACTGGAAAGACCTCCATAAACTGATTGCAGAGTGGAGTGAAATGAGCAGAACCAAGGAGAACATTGTATGCAGTAACTGAAACATTATGGAACAATCGAATGTAATAGATTTTGCTCCTAGTAGCAGTGCAATGATCCAGGACAATCCCAAGAGATTTATGAGAAAGAAAGCTACCCACATTAAGAGAAAGAACTGTGGGAATAAAAATGCAGAAGAAAAACATGAGATCCATCACTTGCTTATAAATGATAATGATTTGGGGTTTTGGTTTTTAAAGGTTATTACAAAAATGAATAATATGGAAATTAAAAAAAATTTAACATTGTAAAAATAAATGAAGAATATTTGCACAATTTGAAAATTATATTCTTTGCAATTCAGCCTCTGCTTTTTCACTGTTGTCTGAAAGTAAGGCTAATTCTTTCTCATACTAAGGAAAATATTGTAAACTTTTTTGACTAATGGGAAAAAGATAACATTTCTGATAGAAAATTGTGAGTTTTACCTGAGTCACTAAAAGAAGTCTAGTGTCATCATTTATAAATTTAATCCTCTCTATCGTTTTTCTGAACAATTTGCCTCTGAACCTCATTTTCAGAAAGAGGGACAATTCTCAGGGATGGGGCCCAGATTCCATTTCAGGCAGAAGAGGTGGTAATTGAAATTGGGCTTTTAAATTCTTGGTCTAGGTTATGGAAGGAAGGAAGGAAGGAAGGAAGGAAGGAAGGAAGGAAGGAAGGAAGGAAGGAAGGAAGGAAGGAAGGAAGGAAGG
>NC_058132.1:451003963-451094946 GCF_016433145.1 Gracilinanus agilis
GAGGGAGGGAGGGAGGGAGGGAGGGAGGGAGGGAAGGAGAGAGGGAGTTAAAAAGACTTGTATTTGGAACAGAAAAAACCTAGTCTCAGCTATTCAAAGTATATCTGGATTTTATGAATAGAAACATTTCTGTTAAAAATCATTGTGATATATATGTATGCTGATAGGAACATGGAGAAACAGGCCTAATATTACATTGCTAGAGCAGCTGTGAATTTTTTTTTTTAGAAAACAAGATGGAATTATACATTAAGAGCTGTAAAGCTGTTCATGTTCATTGACCTAGAGATCCCATTACCTAGTGGTAGGCCTTAAGGGCATTAATGAAAGGGTAAAAAGCTGTGTTTGTATGAAAGTATTCAGGGAAGCTTTGTTTATTATGACAAAACAACAGGAAATAACACAAATGCAATGAATGAGAGAAATGTGGATTATATTATGTTATTGAAATGACTAATATTGGAAATATAAAGAAAATAAGGGAAATATATGGAGATGAGAAGAAAAGAAAAGAAGAATACATACCATGATTACATTAAAAAAATACCCACAAAATCAAGAGAAAAAGGCATCCAAGTAAAATATAACCAAAGGGAACTCAAAAGCAGAGGATGTCTATATTAACATATGTATAATTTACATTTTTAAAATTGTAAATAATGTAGAATTTGTGGTCTTATATAATCTTTGTATGCATTTGCTTAGTTAAATGTTTTTTGTTTGTGGTGGTAGGTTACTAAGTATTTAATAAAGAAATTTTTTAGCATTTTTAAAGAAATAGATTGTCTAAAGTAACTAAGGTCCCACAATGAAAGATTAAACCCTATTGATGTACTGTTTCAGTACATTCAGGACCTGTGGTTTTGCCAGTTTAATTCCTTCTAATGTTCCTTCTAATGATGCAAATCACAACTCCTCTATTTCTTAGCAGGCAATGAATTATTATAACCTAAATAATGAAACACTTGGTATTCAGCCTTCTGGTCCTGAGTCTTAGTGAGTTTAGCTAGTCTAATTACTCAATAACATCATCCCTAGGTTAACCCCAAGTGTTGCCTGTTACCAGGTTACATTTAAAACCTTTCTAAGGGGGCAGCTGGGTGGCTCAGAGGATTGAGAGCCAGGTCTAGAGACAGGAGGTCCTGGGTTCAAATTTGACCTCAAATACTTCCCAATTGTATTGATTCTAAGATGGTAAGGGAATTAAAAATAAATAAAACTTTTCTAACTTTTCAGGACCTACCAGAGCTAGTGCTCCACTAGAGCAGGGCTTTCATGAAAGGTATGACATTAAATGGATAATTATAAATTGCATAATAATAATGATAATTTTCATAGCATTCACTGATTAGACTCAAGAAGAGTTCCATTCCTCCCTCAGATACTTAGTAGCTAGGTGACCCAGTGCAAGTCATTAAACCTCTGTCTGCCTCAGTTTCCTCATGTATAAAATAATGCTAATAATAGCACCTACCATTGTTATTGCAAAGATCAAATGAGATAACATATGTTAAGTGTTTTGCAAACTTTAAAGCAATGTAAAAATGCAAATTATTATTATCCCCTAGGAAAACGGTAGAACATATCTAAATCATCTCACTCTGTACCATCTAATGTCATAAATGGCAAGGTGTTTGCTATTCATAATGAGGCAACACAAAATTATGGAGTGGCTACCAGAATTGGAGTTGAGGAATATCAGTGTAAATGATCTTTTTGAGTCTTGCTGCATGTGGGATCTGGCAAGTCAGTTAAGCTCCCTGGGTTTCAGTTTCCTTATCTATAAAATGTGAAAGCTGAACCAGTGATTGCTCAAATTCCTTCCAGAGTTAAATCCTATGAGTTGGGTATTTGTTGCTTGACAGTATAATTAATATATCTCCCTAGTTGACTATTTTGATTTTTGAATGGTAGCAACACTAACTCTGGCACATAATTTTTTAAGCCAAGAAGACTTTTAACTGTGAAATTCCAATTATAAAAAGTTACTTATACACAGTCTGTTTCATTTGAGTAATTAAAATATACAAAAGAGGTTTGCTTGGTTAACGCTGCCAAGACCCTGAAGTAAATTGGATGGGAATAAGCAGATTCCATTTTGTACATTTTACCTCCTGCAGTTGGCTAGTTACTGTGGCAGTGAATCATACCTGAGGTAGAGATTAATAAAAATAACTTGGCTCTCCTTTGCTTCAGGTCCCATATCCTCTAAATATTAGGACTAATGCCCATGATGCTCTCAATCCACAAAAAAGTACTTTCTTCTGAATTACATAATATATTTATAGTAAAATCATGCACCATATGTCTTAAGGAGGAGGTCTGCTAAAAGTATGATCTTTGTGCTTTTTTACCTGAGTTACATGCTAAAGTGGGACCTCTTGCCCTTTTCATTCGTACACCCAACATTCCAGTCAAAGTGACCTCCTTGCTATTCCCCAAACTCCACATTTATTCTCATACTTGTAGGTCTTGGTACAGCCTGTCTCATGTGTCTGGAATGACCTCATTTATCATTCCTTCTACCCAGAAGCCTTCAAGAATCATCTCAGGTTCTATGTCCTCTATGAAACCTTCACTGGTTCTCTCCATTGTTAGAGTTTCTTCTTTTCTC
Organism: Gracilinanus agilis; assembly: GCF_016433145.1. Classification (NCBI taxonomy): domain Eukaryota; kingdom Metazoa; phylum Chordata; class Mammalia; order Didelphimorphia; family Didelphidae; genus Gracilinanus; species Gracilinanus agilis. Next base: position 451,006,578 of record NC_058132.1, read on the forward strand.
AGTTTTCCTTGTATTTTACTTATTTGGATATAAGCTATATCTACCACTAGAAAGTAATCTCCTTGAAGCCACAGATTGTTTTTCATTTTTGTCTTTAAGCCCTTGTGCCTAGCACAATGCCATATATATTTATTTTCCTTGTTCAGTTGTTTCAATCATATCCAACTCTTTGTGTCCCCAGGGCAAAGATACTGGAAGAGTTTGCCATTTCCTTCTCCGTAAATAGCTTCCAATCTAAATTCACTCTGGATCCTAAAAAGAAATGACCAGATTTCAAATCTTGCTTCAGATGTTTACTAGTTCTGCGACTTTAAGCAAATCAGAAAGGGTTCTCTTATAGATTGAGAGCATCATGGGCATTGGTCCTAATATTTAGATAATATGGAGCCTGAAGTAAAAGAGAGTCAAGTTATTTTGATTAATCTTTACTTCAGGGATGATTCATTGCCACAGTAATCAGTCAGCTATAGGAGGTAAAATGTCAATGGTCCTCAACTTCCTTCTTCTGTAAAATGTACAAAATAATACCCACAGTAGAGAGTTATTTGGAGCAATGGATAGAGTGTTGGATTTGGCTTCAGGAAGGCTTGAGTTCTGCCTCAGATATTAAGTAGCAGTGTGATAATGGACAAGTCATTGACCTCAGTCTTCCTTTCATCATATGGAAAATGGGTATAATAACACCTTCCTGTTGTAAGAATCAAAATGGAAAGCATAACAAAAGCACTTTTAAACCCCAGCTGGATCAGTGCTGGGACCAGAAGTCAGAAGACTTGAGTGTAAATCAGGGCTCAAACACTTCCTAGCGTGTGACCTTGAATAAGTCACCTAACCCAATCTGCCTCAGGAGAAAGAATTAGCAAACTGCTCCATTATCTTTGTGAAGAAAACCCTTAATGGTGTCATAAAGAGACAGATATGACTGAAAACAATTGGACAACAACAAATCTTAAGTGCTGTGGAAATGTGAGGTGGTAGTAGCAGTATTAGCAATAGTAGCTGCCTCACAGACCCGCAGTAAGGTTCCACTGAGAATATGTATGTCAAGTTCGTGGCAGTAAAGTACAATATAAAAATCAACTGTTCTTCCCCCAGAGTCCCACAGGTAGTTAACATAACACAGGTGAGTTACTGCAACAGTGGCATCAGAGTAGATTTTACAAAACAGCAGTTTCTGCCAAAGGGGCAGGAGGAAGGGAATAGCACTCATGCGGAGCCTACTTAGTGCCATGAACACAAATATAATCTCATTTCATCCTCACAACAACCCTGTGAGATAGGTGCTATTATCATCCCCATTTTACAGGTGTTTTAAAACCCATTGTTTTAACTACTGTACCCCAGCTGTCGAAAAAGACAACAGTAGGGTTAAAGATCCTTAAAGCCAAGAGGCAATTGCAGTTATTCTCCAGCCTCCTAGCCCTCTACTGCCTGATCCCATTACCTTTCAGCCTGTCTTAGCCAAAGTGCTTGGTGAGGCCAGTTGGGTTCCCCTTGCTAAAGAGAAGGGCCTTATTGACTTGATCCACCCAAGGATCTGCCCTAGTATTGAGCGAATGTCCTGGACCCTTGAGAATAACATATTCTCTCTGTGATCTGCTGGCCTTGCTCCAACAGTTCTAACAGAATAATACTGCTCAAGTGACATTGAGAAATCCTTGAAGATGGGCTGGCCTAAGTGAGGCTTTTACCAACCAAACACTAATTCAGCATGATTAATTCTTCTGAAGCAGCTGGTTGAGTATTTCCTGACCAGCATCTGAGACTACTTTACAAGAAGTAAATAAACCACAGCTAATGTACAGATATTTTAAAGAGAAAAGACAACAGTTAACATCCCATCCAGGATCCATTAAGTGCATATGATGGTCATTAAAGACAAAGAACAAACTCATCAATTTCAAATACTTCACAAAGTACTTAAGCATAATACAAATAGACTTGGCAAGAACAAAATTCTAGAGTTTGTTGGAGGAAAGAAATCGATGCTGCTCTTTTAAGTGAAATGCTATTGTCTATCCCTATTAAGAGAGGCAGTGAACACTGACCCAGAGCTAAACCTGGGCCCCCATTAAGGCAGGTTATATATACCAACAGTATTTGAAAAATCTCTAATGTGTGATTCCCAAGACTCACCTTGGTGAAGGATCAAATTTAAAACTGGAAGAGACCTTAGAGCCTCACTGGTGAAGCTGTGGCACATGTGCAGAGCTGGCACTCAGGGAGCTGCTCTGTTCCCACTCTTCCCAGCGCCTGAGGACATTTTTTTTTTTGCATACTTCACCCCTCTGTCCAGCTGCCCAAAGCAAACACTTTTCCCTTCAACTCTTTCTGGTAATCTGGGGGCTCACAGATAGTTTGAATTTGCCCTTTCAGCACTCAAATCCAACCCTTCACCATCAGTCCCACTTCACAGATAAAGAAACTGAAGGCATAGGGAAATCTCCTGATTCTGTTTCATAGCTAGTATTTGAGCCAAAATGACAGCTTAGATGGCTTAGAGTCAGGAAGACCTGAGTTCAAATCCTACCTCAGATACTCACTAGCTGTGTGATCCTGGGCAAGTCACTTAATCTCTGTTTGCCTTAATCTACTGGAGAAGAAAATGGTAAACCACTCCAGTACCCTTCCCAAGAAAACTCCAGGTTTAATATGATTCAGGGAGTCATAAGGAGCCAGATATGACTGAGTGACTATACAACAATAAATCTGAGGCAAGATTCAAATCCAGACCAGTGTTGTCTAGAGAGCCAGAAATACCTAAATAAAAATCTCCTTTCTGACTTAGCTATGTGCCAATGGTCAAATCTCTTAACCTCTCAGTTCTCTGAGCAGCTTCCCTAGAACTGGTGATCCTGCATCTGGGGGGAATCCATCAACAACCATTTATGAAGCTCCTTGAGTGGGTTGGGCATCATCATGTTGGTACTGGGAATTCAAAGTAAACAGTCTCAAAAAATTTGCATTCTGTTCAGGGGAGGGACACAGGGAAGGCCAGTATAAGTGCTGTATTTGTAAGAATCAGTATACGGGGCAGCTGGGTAGCTCAGTGGAGTGAGAGTCAGGCCTAGAGACAGGAGGTCCTAGGTTCAAACCCGGCCTCAGCCACTTCCCAGCTGTGTGACCCTGGGCAAGTCACTTGACCCCCATTGCCCACCCTTACCAATCTTCCACCAATGAGACAATACACTGAAGTACAAGGGTTTAAAAATAAAAAGAATCAGTAAATACTAAATAAATACAAGTTGCTTCTTTCTAAATGATAAGAAGTGCTATAAGTAATAGGGGAAAGAGTAGGCATTTACTAATTCTCAAGGAGAATCAAGAGAGGCTTCATATAGAAGGTAATGAATGAAGGAACCAAGAAAACTAGGAATCCTAGGAAGCCAATGTGAGGAGGGAATATGTGCCAGGCATGAGTCTAGGAAATAACATGGAGATGGGAAATGGAGTTCCATTATATGTGTTTCCCTGCTAAGATTTCCTTATACTGATGAAATTACAGGCCTGGACCAGAAAGAGGAAAAAATAGGTGGTTTCTACTATAATATAATCTGTTGTAAGGGCACTAAACAAACAATAATGATGATAAAGTAAAAGAAAAAGTATCTGATGGCCAAAATAAATGTCCAAAAACTCTCCTGTACAGAATTACAGGAATCTCTACATTCATTCAGTATCCTCATCACCCTTGAAATTTAGAAGGGGAAAATGCCAGACTGTTCTATCTGTATTTAAATGTACCAATATATGATCTCAAGCTTTTGAAGTTGCAAGGTAATCCACCAACCTTAGACTCAAAGTGGGTTTTCAAAGAAGAATCATTACACAGAATCTTGGGATGGCATTTTTTTTTTTTGCCACTAATGTTACTAACAACCCAGGCATTGCCACCTATTTCAAATATTTCACAAAGTATTTAAGCATTATGCAAAAAATATTTGGCAATAGCAAAATTCTAGAGCTTTTTGGAGGAAAGAAATTGATTTTGAAAAAAGTAGGGCAGCTAGGTGGCTCAGTGAATAGAAAGTTAGGATGGGGTCCTGGGTTCAAATCTAGTCTAGACTTAGATACTTCTAGTTATATGACCCTGGGCAAGTTACTTAAGCCCATTTACTTGCCTAACCCTTTCTACTATTTCTGCCTTGGAACCAATACTTAGTATAGATTCTAAGAGAGAAGGTAAGGGTTTTAAAAAACGGTACAGAACTTTCAGGACCATCATTAATTAATTCAGTCTTGGAGATATTGAGTTAAGGAAAATTCTGGTACTCCTTGGGATAAATTTCACCCAGCCAACCCTGAGAGGTGATCACCAATGACTGATATAAAACATCTGGACTGGGTTTGGCAGCAGCAATGCAAGGCAGCTTTGGGAAAGAAAAGCTGTATGAAAATCTTCATACCCACGACATAACTGGGGAAATTTTCCTCTGTCTTTTATTTTTGTTTGTGGTACCAAGTGAAAAAATTCATTTTACTCCTGGAAGATTTTTTTTCAGAAAGGCACTATCAGTAGAAGAACTCTTCTCAAATGTAGCATGTCCAGGTTGGGCGATTCTTCTAGAGTTGTCTCTAAAACTGGCATGAAGAGGCCAGTCCAGAGGAATGAAGTCATGTGAATGGTGGATGAAGAAGATTAAGCAATAAACTAAAAATAAGCATAGGTTATGCTTAATTCACCAAATCACGGCATGAACTAAGTATAAAACAGATGAAATTTTACTTCTGACAAAGTCAGCAAAAATCACAATTAACAGATTTGTTTAAAAAAATGAATGCATTTTATTTTCTTTAAGGATTTCATTAAGAAGACAACTTTTAACTAAGAAAATGTCCCTCCCTAGAGCAAATTCACATTTTGTCCTTTGGAAAAGTCTGAGCATTTTCACTGCAAAATCTCAATATTTGTAGTGACATTTTACTTGTCTTACCATGGGTGTGTCTTAAAACAAAGGCTCAAATAAAATGAAATCTCAGAACCAATAGTACTTTTCCCTCTCAACCTAGCATTTTTTTTCCTGGATTGTTGGAGGAGAGGGCGGGAACTGTCATCCTGACTAAACTTCTAATCATGAAGAAATCTAGTTCTTTTTTCTTATTTTCACAAATTATTAGAATACTCCTGGGAATCTCAGTTCTGCAAAAGTGCCTGTGATAATTGTCATTCTCTTTCATAATGATGTTATCCATTTTGTTTGAAGATGACTGTGAAGAGCTGTTACTATGTGCCCAGGAATATTGTTGAAAGGTCAATTGGTGAGTGGCAGCAATTTCTACCCTAAATACACACCAGGGTGTCAATTTAGTGATTGCTGTTTGCATAACTGGTTCACAATCCATTGTTACATTCCATTATTTCATATGGCTCCCTTATTGATGGATATAAGAAGGGTTTATTCAATATTTAGAGAACCAGTAGATACTTAATGTTCTAAGCAGCACTGAGGGAGACTTTGTACTTGAGGATTTGTGTTCTGCTGTTGCCTCTGTTGGTACTAATTTCTACTAATTTCCTGCTTTTTTACAAAACATCATGATACAAAATGATTCTATTAGCCTTCTTTGAGTGTCCTCCAAGAGTAATGGCATGATCTTGGCCTCATTGACATCATTAATCAATTAGTTTAACCAATTCCATCTGACATTACAAATGTTTATTAAGTTTTTATTATATGTAGGCTACTGTCTTGGGCTTTGGAGGAGATATGAAGAATAAGGTGTGATTCTTGGCCTTTATGATTCTCATAGGTTGATAGGGAAGATAAGCCATACACACAAACATGGCATGGACATGCCCTGTACTCTCATACACCCATATTTGTTCAATTTGATAAACATCTATTGACTACTTTGGTACAGTGGATAGAGCACCAGGTCTAGAGTCAGGAAGACCTTAGTTCAAAGCCAACCTCATATACTAGCTAGGTGGTGCTGGACAAATAATTTCCCCCTGTTTGCTTCAGCTTCCTTATCTTTATGGCAAACCACTCCAGGATTTTTGTCAAGAAAACCCCAAATCAGGTCACAAATGGGCAACTAGTAGGCTCAGTGGATAGAGTACTGGACTTAGAATCAGGAATTCTCATCTTCATGAGTTCAAAGCTGATAGATGCTAGCTATGTGACCCTAGGCAAGTCATTTAACCCTGTTTGCCTCAGTTTTCTCATCTGTAAAATGAGGTAGAGAAGGAGATGGTAAACCATTTTAATATCTTTGCCAAGAAAACCCCAAAGGGTCATGAAGAGTCAATGGGGTCAAGAAGAGTGAGGTACAATTGAAACAACTCAAAAATGATAGCAATTACTAAAATCAATGCAATGATCCAGGACAATTCTAAGGGACTTATGAGAAAGAATGCTATCTACATCTAGAGTTAGAACTTTAGGAGTAGAAATTGAGAAGAAAACATATGATTTATCACTTGTTTATATGGGTATATCATTTGGGGTTTGGGTTTTAAAAGATTAGCCTATTACAAAAATGAATAATATGGAGATATTTTAGAGTGATAATACATATATAACCCAGTGGAATTGCTTGTCAACTCCTGGAGACAGGAGGGAAGAAGGGAGGGAGACAACAAAAAATCATGTAACCAGGAAGAAAAAAATTTTTAATTAAATTTAAATTTAAAAATAATAGCAATTGATTACTTGCCATATATAAGGCTCTACTTTTAGTGATAAAAAGACCAAGATCCATTCTCTAATTATAATCTAGTCAACATAAAAAGTCTCCCACTTTTGTGTGATGCTAGAGCAAGTCACTTAACTCCCCCACCATTGCCTAGCCCCTTACCACTCTTTTGTCTTGGAACAAATACATAGTATTTATTCTGAGATGGAAGGTAAGGATTTTTTTTAAAAAGTCTCCCATTTAAGCATTCAGGCTAAATTGAGAGTAAGAAAGTCCTGGATTCTGATGATGGCTCAGACTAACTCTGAATACGGGCAGTATAACAATAAAAAGGCCAGTTAGGGATGTTTCATAGAGGGAAGATTGAGAAAGTCTATGTAAAGAGTCAGCACTACCCTGGCCAAATATACACTGGCAGACTTTAAGGGTGTGTCACCCCAAAACTGGATGACCTGGGTGGTCCTGCCGCACCACAAGAGCTGGGGGCAAGGCTTCCCTATAAGAGGAGGTATGCAGTACCCCAATCTGATACTGAATAAGGATGAGGTTCACACAAACTTCCCCCCAATCAGTTAAATTCACAGCGGGTGGTCCGGCTTCAAGATGGAGGCAGCCAGACCAAGCTGTGGATCCCCTCTCCCTTGTTGTCTCTCAGGCACTCTGAAACACTATCTGACTGTTGAATGATTTTTTATTATTCTCAAATCAAGGGATTGGGGAAAGGGGTGAAGGGCAGAGGGATTTTGGGATGCCCTCTTCGCTATTCCTATAGGGTCTGTCACTTAGGTGGGAACCCTAGTGGTTCCCACTCCTAAGCTTCTCCTCCCCACTCCCACCCCCATTCCTTCTCCTTCTGTTTCTATTTCAATTTTTCTGCTTTTCTATAATTTTAAGTTTTTACTGAAAAGGGGGTCTCTCAGCAAGGTTGGGTAATGGGTGTAGTGCAAATAGGGTGCATGTCAGCCCTGCAAAGCCTTGCTGCAGAGTCTCTGACAGTTGAGAAGGGTTTAGAATCTTGAGGAGTGGCAGTTGACCCTGAAGACTCATGGAGAGTGGAAGGGTCAATCTGAGCTCTATCTTTGGATTGAAAACCTGACTTATATTCTGCAGCTTTTCTCTTAAAATTTGTTAGCTTATTTATTTCCTTTGAATCTCCCTAACCTCCCTTGTTCCCATCATTATTTTTCCCTTCCTAAATCTCTTGGGGTTTTGAAAAGAGGGTGGACCTTGGGTTTAGCTTTCAAACTTGGTAGACATAGTTTCCCTGTAGTCAAATAGGACTTACCCTTATTACAAATTATCTCTTTAATTATTGTATCCAACTTTCCTAACCCTATAAGCTACAAAACCTCAGGGCTGATTTAGGCAGGTTCCTATTTCAGTCTCACACTCCTGTCTCCCTCCCCCACCTGAAGCTTTCTCTAGGCGGCTGTTAGAGTTACCTTGTATCCTCTATCCCTTCCAATCAATCCTAAACTTCAATAAACCCTGTTTGTTACATAATCAAAGCCTTTCGGTACTTCATTAGTTGATTGATAAAAGAGGGAGAAAGGAGTAAGGAAATAACATTCTCTCTGGGTCCTGAGGGATTGAAGGTGTCCATTTTGAAGGAAGTGAGATCTCAGGACTTCCTCTGAATCTTCCTTAGTGAACCTGAGAAACTGACTAGAAGCCCTCTAGTCAGTTTCAAGCCATTCTTGACTGGCCTTAACCTTTGTCTGTGAAAGTGCCCTTCCTATCTGAAGGGCTCACTCTGATCCCTTTAGTGTCTCTGTCTCAAACCTGTGTCCTAGTCTGTGTTTCCCAGGCAGTAGCTGTTTGCCCAAAGTATCTCATCCTATCCTTTACAACTCCTTATACCTCTGTGTTTATATTCCCTAAACCCAGTCATTCCCTTACCTCTCCTACCATCTCAATCTAGTACCTTCACCATTGTACCTTCCTTATCTACTTTACTGCCTTAGGGATCCACAAAACCCTATCCACTGTGCCTTATCCCCTATTCACTCTACCTTTAGTCCCTTGCCTGCCTTATCCACTATTATAACCCTACGTCTGGCTTAATTTCCTTATTACCTCCAGCCCTTGGTCTCATATCACCCTATTGCCCTATTCCCTTATAATATCTACACCCTATTCCTTTATTACATGGGAGAAGGTGTCTAAGAGATCATTCCCAAAATGGAGTCCAAAAACTTAGCTGACAGGTTGAAGTCTTGATGGATGAGTTGTGATGAATGGCTTTGACCAGGGAATCAGGGTTTCAATTTCCAAAGAAAGATCCTCAGGAAGCCCTCAAGACTGGATCTGAGCTGGGATGTCCTCCTCCTCTCTCCTCCCAGTCCTCCTCCCACAGACCTCTCCTCTCCCTCTTCCTCAGAGAAAATTCCCAGAACCCTCTGCTGGTCTCAACTGTCAGCAATTGCCTTCCCTGGCTCCTTTGGTTCCATCCCCCTTATACAAATCACATCCTTACAGCAGGTCATTTAACTTCTCTCTGACTCAGTTTCTTCAGCTATAAAATGAGGATAATACTTTTTGTAGCACTTACCTTACAGGATTGTTGTGAATGTTAATGTCAATCATTATGCTATTATCATCATTATATATATAAAGAAGCCTTGGAGTCAGGAAAAAAATAGGATCATATTTTTTGATCTCTGGCATATACATACTTTCTGTTAACTTCTCAGTGCTCTAGGCAAATTTTTTTTTAAACTTTTACCTTCCATCTTGGAGTCAATACTGTGTATTGGCTATAGGCAGAAGAGTGGTAAGGGCTAGGCAATGGGGGTCAAGTGACTTGCCCAGGGTCACACAGCTAGGAAGTGTCTGAGGCCAGACTTGAACCTAGGAGCGCCCATCTTTAGGCAGGGCTCTCAATCCACTGAGTCACCCAGCTTCCCCTTCTAGGCAACTCTTTAACACTAAAAGCCTCAGAGAAGGTGCTGACCTGAATTGCTGCATGGAGTAATGTTTCCTTTATGTCCTTAAACTATATGCCCAATCCCTATCTCTATCATTCCATAATCAATAGAATTTGTATTTTTTTTTTTTTTAGGATTCCTTATCTTAGCATCTCTCTGACACTCAGGTCCCCTTCTCCCACTAGAGTGTTCATTCCAGGGGCACCATTGCTTCATTCCCTTCTCTGCCTCTGCTTCTGACTCTTAGGACATGTTTCATTCCTCCACCCACATAATCATTTTCAGGTCCCTTTTCTGTATCAACAGCCCTCATTAATATATAAGTTTGTTGAGGCAAGGACCAGCTTGTGTTCATATCCCTAGAATTTAAAACAGTACCTGGGACCAAGTAAGTTAAAAAACGGTTGGTTACTTTGCTTGTTGTCTTCTTGCCTTGGTTTAGGAAGAACTTTTTAAACTGTAATTTGAAATTTAAAATATAATTACAAGAAGCAGCTGGATGGCTCAGTCAGACACAGAGACAGGAAGTTTTGGATTAAAATCTAGCCTCAGACACTTTCTAATTGTGTGACCCTGAGCAAGTCATTTAACCCCACTGCTTAGTCCTTACCACTCTTCTGCTTTGGAACAAATATTGTTTTTTAAAAATACATAATTACAGATATACCTTGGAGATATTGCAGGTTCAATACCAGATCAGAACAATAAAGCATGTTGCATGAAATTTTTGGTTTCCCAAGGCTTATAAAAGATGTTTATACTATATACTATTCTATTAAGTGAACAATAGTATTTTGTCTAAAAAAATTTTACATATCTTAATGAAAATACTTTATTGCTAAAAAAAAATGTTAACCATTATCTTAGCCTTCAGCAAGGCATAATCTTTTTGCTGATGGAGAATCTTGCCTCAGTGCTGATAGCTGCTAACTAACCAGAGTGATGTTAAAGGTTGGGATGGCTGTGGCAATTTCTTCACATCTTAACTAGAGTTGCTTCCTACAGGAAGGTGTTTTTTTTTTGTTTTGTTTGTTTGTTTGTTTGTTTTTCTGATCCAGCTACTACTGCCTTCCTCTCCTCACAAAACTGTCTTATTTTTGCTCTATCTTTACTTATATGTATACTGTTTCCCATGAGAGAATGTAAGCTCTCTGAAGGGAAGAGATTGTTTTATTTTTGTATTGGTTTGTTCAGCAGTTAGCACAGTGTCTAGCCTATATTAAGCACTTAATAAACATTCTATTTATAGATTCTGAAGAGGATCAAGCTTTGTGGGAAAGACAGTAGGCACTTAAAAAATTTTCTTTGATAGACTGACTGAGGCAGTATGAGACAGTGACAAAAACAGAATCCTGGGGGCGTAAAGTTAACACTTGAATCTCTTTAGAACAGAAGGTAAAGCACTTTATAACAGTCTTAGAAATAAACACCTGAGAGATTTGATCAAGAGGACTAAGTGCCAAAGAAAATGGTCAGTCATAAATTACGAACTTGTAACCTCTTATCAGGATTATGAAGTATTTGAAAATGTGCATCTTTTGTTTTTTGATTAGGAAGTTGTCATCTTATCAACTGTAAAGGACTAACCTATTATCAGCAAAACAGGGTTCCTAAATAACCCAAAGGGACTCATGATTTTAAAAAAAGGAAAAGAAAATTTCCATAGCCAAAGAAGGAATTGTTGGAACCTGATTGCAGATCAAAGCACACCAGTCTTCACTTTATTTCTTTTATGAATTTTTGATTCTATAGGTGATATGTATCCACTTAAGTCATAGGGAAGATGGAAAAACATATTGCATGAAAACACTGGTATAACCTGTATACTATTTACTGCCTTGGGGAAGGAGGGAAAGAATCTGAATTACAAAATGCCAGAAAGCAATTATCAAAAATTGTGTCTACGTGTAATTGAAAAAAATAAAATTCAGTAAAAAAGAAATTATTGTCTTGAACATGACATAATAACTAATGAACTGTTTTCTTTGGCCAATAGTAGGTATTGTTTGTTTGTTTTTTCCTTCTCTAAGAACTTGCTTCCTATTCTCAGTCTTGTTGAGTATAAGAAGTAGGTTCTTTGCCATTTTTATATCCCCAACACCTAGTACAATCATGCCTTGTAGATGGGGGGAATTTAACCAATGTTTGTGAAATTGAATTATCTTGATTTGAACTGGAATTGGTACACATTGATTCTAATCTTAGTCCTATGCCAATCTAGTTGTATAACTCTGGACAAGTCACTAAATGTTTCTGTGTCTTAGCTTCCTTATCTATAAAGTGGGCTTAGTACTGCCTCACAGGACTACAAGGGAAGAAAAAAATTACAAGCACATATGAAAGTGGTTGAAGAAGAAAGAAGTGCTTTACAAACATAAGGAATTATTTTAACTGAAAGCATATGTTTTGTTTTGTTTTGTTTCCAGGAGTAGGCCTGAAAGGTAAGATTAAAGCAAACTTTTCTTTAGCCAAGCAATTAGGATCTGTCTGAAAGCTTATTTCAGCTCCTTTTCTTCATTCTACCTCTTTCTGCCTGTTCAGTGAGACCCAAGTGAGCTAGATAAGCATTTTAGTCATTGGCAATTTCACCACTTTCAATGGGCCATGAAAGAATGGTTCAGATTGTTAATGTACAAAACATGTTTTGTAAAACTTTTCTGAACCCTTAAAGAGGAAAAACTGTACCCCAGTTTTGCAGCTTCCCCCTTAGAACATATTGACAATCAATTCGTTCTTCATCTAATGGCCTTTAAGACATCCTCCCTCTTTTCTCAATCAGTTCAGTTACTGGTGCTCAAAGTCTTCCCTTCCACCTTAACTCCCTTCCTTATACTAGTGTATTTCAACATACATTTTAAGGTTCTCTTAAACACCCTAATCTCCCATTTCTTCATTCTACTTGATTCTCATGACCCATTCTTCAATTCTTTGTGGTTGTTGTTCAGTCATTTTCAGTTGTGTCCATTCTTCATGACCCCTTTTTTCATATTTTCTTGGCAAGATATTGCCATTTCCTTTTCCAGGTCATTTTATAGATGAAAAAAAAACTGAAGCAAGCAGGATTAAATGACTTTCCCAGGGTCACATAGCCAGTAAGTGTCAGAGGCCAGATTTAAACTCAAATTATCCTGATTCCAGACCTGGTTCCCTATCCACTGAACTGCCTAGCTGACTTTAGTCCTCTATTCTACCTCAGCTCATAATAGAAATGGTCACACTTTTATCATTGCCTATCTAGTATGCTACTTTGGGGTCAAGAATTCCAAAATTCCTTTACTAGATTATAAAAATCTCCTGTAACTATCTCATCCTATGCCTTACTCCTTCAATTCCACATATTCTTCATTCTCATAATGACATCCAACTCCTCTACTCTCCAAAACCTTGATCCAGCTAAAATTTCCTTCTTTCCCATTCTTGACCCTTTAGATAACCATTTCAACAATACATCATACTCCTCTCTTGAATCTCTTGCTCCTTCTTCCTATTATGCATCATTAATTCCTTGACAAACTCCACTACCAGATCACTAAATTACTTTCTGTCTCCCTCCTCCACTCTTATTGCTACTTAATAGATATGGAGGAAATCACTCAATTATGCTTATGGTGTCCACTACAAAGTTATGTTATCCAATCTCTACTAGAGCGTCAAGACAGTAATTGATTTTCTTTTCCACTCATTATAGTGTCTATTCCTGACCTTTTCTTCTCTCCTCAAGTCCCCCACAATACTCCTACACTACAGGATTTCACTTCATACTTTACTAAGAAAATTGGGGCCATTTGCTACGAACTATTGCTTTCTTCTTCTCTCATAACCTCTTGACATTCTTTTCCTCTATTTCTGCTTTCACCTGAGTCTCTGATGAAGAGATCTTCCTCTTCACCAAAGCTGATCTTTTTCTTTGTTCCCCTGATTTACTACTTACTTCTCCAGAAGATTGTCCCCTTTATCATTCCTTCTCTCTCTAATTATCTATCTCTACTATCTAGTGATTTCTTACTTTCTACCTACAAGAGTATCTAAGTTTCTCCCATTCTTAAAAATATTCTATACCATCCCTGAAAGGTCTAGTCCTAGATTTGTCCCTCTTTTCCCAAAACCCTAGAAAAAAATGTCTATATGCATTGTCTCTTTCTATTACTTCACTTGCTACTAAACCCTTGGCAATCTAGCTTCTGAACCTTATCACTCAAATGAAACTGTACTCTTTAAGATTATCAGTGATTTCTTAATTGCCAAATCCAGTGAACCTTTCTCCAGTCTCATTTTTCTTAGCTACAACAGCATTTGATACTATTAACTACTTTCACCTCCCAGATACTATCTCCTCTCTAAGTTTTTACCACATCATTCTCCTTGGTTTCTCCAATTTGTCTGATCAATCCTCAGTCTCCTTTGCTAGGTGATCATCCATGTAATGCCTACTAACTGTGTGTGTGGGCTTTTTTCCCTTTCTTGTCCTCATTCTTTCATTTCATGATCTCATATCCCAAGGGTTTAGTTGTACTTTCTATGCAGAATAACTCCAAGACCTATAAATCCAGACCTGATTTCTCTTCTGAGCTCCAGCTGCTTAAGTTACTGCATCACCCATCTTAATTAAGATACATGCCCTTCAAGATGTCTCATCAAAAAAACTAAGCAAGGATATCATATTTTCATCAAATTATAAATTAATAAAGAAAAAGCACCTTAGAAATCATCTAGTCCAACAGGGACCAGAAAGACATTGTGGAATGGTGGGTACAATGCTGGACTTAGAATCAGAAAGATATATTTCAAATCCTGACTCAGTGCCATGTGACCCTGAACAGAGGTAGAAAGTAGCAGAGCTGGGATTTGAATACAGGTCCTTGGGCTCCAGATTCAAGTTCTTGTTCCACTCTACCAGACTATCTGCTTTCCAAACCTACTCAAATTCTATTGTGCAAAAAGGATATCACAGATCTGAAGCTAGAAGGAACTTCAGTGGCCTTTAGTCAAATCCCTTAATTTTATAGATGAACAAACTGAGGCCAAGGAAGGTCAAGTGCCTAGGGTCATACACACAAAGCATAAGAGGTGTAATTTGAACCCAAGTCTTCTGACTCCAGAGTCACTATTCTATGCTTCCTCTTAATGTTCCATTGACATGATAAAAGCATTCCATGGTGCTGGACTCACTAGCATGAGGCTACTGCCTGGAATGCCAAGTAGTTATTCATATCTGAGTCTGTGATAGTGCATACATTAGACTTAATCACTGCTTCTTAGCCCCTGGTGCTATCCTTAGACACAAAATCCAAAGTGGAAGTGAGGCAACAATTAATTACTGCTCAAGGATAGTATGATCCAGAGACTACTGTTAGAACTTTGCACAGGTCAACAAGAAAGCATTGCTGTCATTTATCACAAAAAGTACCTGTTTCTACAATTTCCTTTCTAATTTTGTCTTTATTCTTTGCACAGATCAGAAACCTCCTTTGGACTCTTCTAAGGATGTCTACACCCTTAATTATGTCACCATATATGTAGCATCAGAGTCTTATGAGCTATAGAGGAAAACTCCTGAAGAATTTAAATCATTCACTAGCTGTCACCATACTTCTTTTAAATAAAATATGTCTTAAAGGGAAACTGCTTTTATACTTTGAGAAGACATCCATCCCATTGTTTTGGCAATGTTACAAGCAGCACATCCAGGAAATTTTTGACTAAATATATTAGTTAGAATCTATGTTGGAGGACCTAGAATTGATATTGATAATGAAAATCTGTCAGAATGGTCAAAGCTTTCTTTATTCAATCAGTGGCAGCCTCATAAGTGGCCACTACAATTAGAGCTTAGGTGAGACAGAAAGACCCAAGTTACAAATAGTGGGGGGGGGGGGGGGAGGGTAGGGGAGAAAAAGAAAGGAAAAAGAAAAGGAAAGAAAAGAAGTACATGTTCATTTCTTGCCTTAAAATGGTGTTCTACATTTTGCAACACAGATAATCTTGAATTCATAATCCATGCTTATTCATTGTATTTATTTTGTTTTCTATTTTTTCCTAATTATTCCTTATCTTCCTTGAAAAGTAATCCTATTTATATTTTTCAGTCTGACATTTTGATATCTCTTCTTGTAGACTATGGAATTTCCATCCCCCCTTGTTATTTTATTTCTGGATTTTAATTCTAATATGCCATTTTGTCGTTCAGTCATTTCACTTGTGATTGACTCTCTAGAGTTTTCTTGGCAAAGATACTGGAGTGATTTGCCATCTTCTTCTCCAGTTAATTTTACAGATGAGAAAACTGAGGCCAACAAGGTTTAGAAACTTGCCCAGGGTTGTATAGCTAGAAAGTGTCTGAGTCCACATTTGAACTCAAATCTTTATGACTCCATGTCTGGTGCTCTATCCACTGTTCCACCAGGCTGTGCCTCCCATGTTATTATCACATAGCAGGATCTTACAGATTCTTTCTTTCTTTTTTTTTCTTTCTTTCTTTCTTTCTTTCTTTCTTTCTTTCTTTCTTTCTTTCTTTCTTCCTTCCTTCCTTTCTTTCTTTCTTTCTCCTCCTCCTCTTCCTTCTTCTTCCTCTTCTTCATCATATGATTTCCTAGAATGTAGTTCTCAAATTCTTTTGTTTTTCTAAATTCCCTGGGATAACAAAAATCCCCAAGTTGTTATATCTTGGCTTTGCATATATTGACATATTTTCCAGTTCTCTCAGTAATTGAGTTATTTTCTGAAAATGTTTTTTCCAGTCTTTCTATATTGGCTACAATTTTGATTTTCACTGAAGTATATATATTGTTTGTTACTTAGACTGATTTTTCTGTTATATTCTTCATATTGAGAGGCCTCTTGATATAGGGAATAGAGGTCTAGTCTTAAATTCAGATAGAATCTCAGCTTGGGCACTACCTGTCTGATCCTAGGCAAGTCACTTATCCTCAATTTCCTTATCTGTAAAATGTAGTACCTACTTTATAGGGTTGTAAGTAAGGATCAGATGAGATGATATATGTAAGACACTTTGTAAACATTCAAGCATTATATAAATGTAAGCTGTTATTAATCAATGTTTTCATTATATTTTCCAAATGTTTAAAAAATTTTTTTCATTATAATTCTTTTAGTTTCCCACTGTGGCTTTTTTTTTTAAACCCTTGTACTTCGGTGTATTGTCTTATAGGTGGAAGAGTGGTAAGGGTGGGCAATGGGGGTCAAGTGACTTGCCCAGGGTCACACAGCTGGGAAGTGGCTGAGGCTGGGTTTGAACCTAGGACCTCCTGTCTCTAGGCCTGACTCTCACTCCACTGAGCTACCCAGCTGCCCCCTCCCACTGTGACTTTTTAATTCCTAGAAGTATATCTTTTATTTGTCCTTTAAATTTTCTTACCAAAATTAATTATTGCTTAAATTATTTGAATGTGTCATTTTTCCACTTGTGAAAAACTTTAAGAATGTCTTACATTATTTCTTTCTTCATATCATATATTTTTCTTGGAGTATTCTAACTCTGAATTGGTATTTTTAAAAATTTTGTATGATTTAAAACATTTTATTTTCTAGGTTTAGGTGTAAATTTATATTATGGAACTTTTATAGCTATTTTTATTCTTTTGATGTTTCTGAGTTTTTTAAGTGTTCTCTTACAATTTACATCTCCATCTTTTTTTTTCTTAGTCATTTCTAAAATATTTTCAGGGTACAGGGGGGAAATTATATGATTGATTGAGTGTTTGACTATCAACAAAATGTATGATTCCATTAAGAATGTACGAAGGACAAATCCACAACAAAATGATCTATGTAGATTGAATTGAAACACTAGTTAGCCTCGTTCTTCTGAGTTATATATAAACAGCGAAGGAAAGAGCTGTTATTCATATGCTAGAGTCTAGATCTAGACATGCCAGTAAAATTCACATGGATTAATGCTTTGTTTTCATTCATTCTGACCAAATTTGTATTTGGCCAATGCCTTTGTTCCCTAAATAGAACCACAGATACATAACCATAACCATAACTTTTCTGTATCCTTTTCTCTATTTGTGATAGCATATCAGAATGTATTTGGAAGCATATAACCAGTTGACTTTAATATTGCAAAATATTTGATACTCAACAAAATGTTGCTTAGAATTTAGTGATTTATCTTAAGCAGGATCATTTTTGAGAGACTTCAGGCTCTATTAATCATCTCTGCTAAGATGAGGAAAAAATATCCAAAATAGAGATGTCAATGAAAATTTCTGTGATGAGCTTTGCCAGAGAGTTTTCCAGGCAAACTGTTTCCTTATGTTATGACTTAAACTGGGATAAGCCTCAACATTAGCATCTCAGGAAGAATGATTAGCCTAGAAAATATTTAGATGATGGACAGTTGAAAGACTCCAAGGAAGGAAATAAATTAACTCTCTTTTTTTGTGTGTATATGTCACTAATTAATCAAACTCTTTTGATCGTAGAAGAGCTGACAAGCACTCAGAAAAAGAAATAAAATGTCTTTCCAGGAACTGAAACTAAACACAAACAGAATATACATGGTTGAATGGAAATGTGAATAAAGAGGATTGTAATTGAATGAATCCTTTATTACTGAAAAGAATTGCTTATTAGAGTCAAGTGGTAAACTCATTTTATATACATTACATGTCTTATATAACTATAGTAACCAAAATAATTAATACAAGAGGAAATATTGTGTAATGGATAGAGACGAGCAAATATCAGGAAAGTTTAAATCTTGGCTTAGACACTTTAAATCTGGGCAAGTCATTTAAACTCTCTCATTCTCTTCACTGTATATAGCAACCCCTCTGGGCCACTTCCTCAACTTGCATTCACCTTCATGAACTGGATTTCCACAGAGCAGCTGCTATCTTAGTGTTTACAATGCCCACTTGAATTGCCAATTAATTTATAGAATTATTCATTGATTTATTGCAACTCAGACAAAGTGGGAAAAAAATCTCCAGGAAGAGGATATAAGTTTCAGCTACCCACCTTGCTTTCTCCCCATGACTTCAATGATCCTTGATTGTTCAGAGGTAAGGGCAGCTATGAGTAATGTTTAGTCTCAGTCCTGGTGTTCCCAGGTTATGATTAAGGGTATGAAACCCTAGGGGGATCCTCTGGGTTGAGGGGGGCAGGAATGCCCATAACTCCTCTCTCATTACTTCATCACAGGGGAGGGTTTTTTAGTCTTTGCCTAAATATGGAAAATGCCAGCACACCCTTTCCCTAGTCAAGTGTTTGGCTCATCTTACTTTCACAGGGGTAATAGTTCACAGCTGATCAGCCTGGTATTTAATCTTTTCAAGACCTTATCAAAAGACAAAAGGTCAGGGGCAGCTAGGTGGCTCAGTGGATTGAGAGCCAGGCCTATAGATGGGAAGTCCTGGGTTCAAATATGACCTCAGACACTTCCTAGCTCTGAGACCCTTGGCGAGTCACTTGAGCCCCATTGCTGGGAAAAGGGAATTCTTTGTCCATTCTGAGGTTACACTTATGAAAGGGAATCCTTTATTCCCTTTGTCTATTTTGAGTTAACACTTTGGTTAACAATAACTTAAGTAGCCCTACTTAGTACCTCACTAGATTGTGAAGACAGGATTAACTCTTTTGTCTACTTTTGATAAGTTGGAAAATGAAGCTACCTTAGCCTGGAAGCAGAATGTTTCAACCTTATTTAGAGGTTTTTAGAGAGGCTAAGAAAAAATCATTTCACATAGAAATATTACTGATAAATAATACTATTCAATATTAACTCTCCTCAATAGCCAGAGGCTGTTGTTACGCTGTAGATGTATAATAAACATAAATGTGGATCAGGAATATAGAAGGGGATGTCCTTGCTATGATTCTTAGCTTTTGATGATGATCAATTTCATTTTCATTACAATTAAAGTGCTAGTAAAATTACTTTAGAGACCCAGCCCCCATATGAGCCTTTAGGGCTTGGGTGAGGATAGAGACCTCAAAATGATTTTGAATCCCAGTCAGAAATGTAGTAGAAACTTAAATGAATTTCCTAACCCTAAATCAGATAGTTGCCCATGTCTGCAGAATTTTAATCAGCAGCAGTCTTAGTCAATTGCATTAGAAAGAATACTAAACTTAAAGTCATTGGCCAAGAGTTAAAAATCTTAGCTCTGCCACTTAATGTAGTTTATTCAGTATTCACTGTTTGTAGTAGCCTTTAGTGTAATTATCATTTGCTGGGAAAGAACTAAGCCCTCAGATACAAGCTTAGGAGTAGTGACCAGGGATTCAGCTTTAGCCTAAAAATAATTTTTCATAGCCTAACAATATTTGGAGAGGCAAATAAATATAATTTTAGGCCAACATCTCCTCTCTGAGAATAGCACAGTAGATAACTGAGGGGTCCCTTCACTTCAGGCAAGAACCAAAGTGTCCCTTAGAGAGAGGTGGGCAAGATTCTAAAAGTATCTTTCCATGCTTTCCCATGATACTCATTTAGACAATCTATATAAACATAAACATAATCTATATGGGCATACAAACTTGACATTAGAATAAAGCAGATTAATTACCACCAGACAGTAGAAATATCCAGCAGATATGAGAAGACAGAAAACAGATATGCAACACTCAAAACAGAGACAACACAATGCCTAGCAGCAGCCAGTAACCTCATGGCATATTCAGAGGACACTGGCAAGAGACTAATTTTACTTCCTATCATCTTGGCAATTTTTCAGGTGCCTAGTCAATCTGACAAACTAATTATAACCAAGACATAATGCCCAATAATACTTTAATCTTACAATGGATTTTCCTACAAATTATTTCCCTTGATCCTTATAAAACTCTTTGAGATAAGTATTATAAATATAAAATCTCCATTTTAGATCTCTACTAAAATCTACTCTCAGAATGGTAAATGTCCACATGTTATGGCAGATGTCATCAAGCTGGAAAGGCTTCCAGACTTAGCAATGGACTCACTTTATGTTCACCAAATGGTACTATCATCAAGAGATTGGCTATTGTTATGAGGGAGTGAATAGTCACTAATGGGCCTTGAGCCAGTAGCAAGTCTTGCAGGAAGGTTGGAGTTGGATGTTATGAAGGATGAGCAAACTCAGCTGGGAATGTACTTGATTTAGGTACAAATCCAAACCCTGAAAGCTAAGTGCCCAGTAAACCTTCTCTGCTAACTGCTAGGCTCCTTTAAGATGCCAGGTGGCCAGCCTCTCCCTGCTGATGTAACTACCTCTTATTGGATGATGGCAGACTGGCAGGAAGTGGGTGCTTGAACTTCCTGCCCCACCAATGGGGTAGGTTGAATCTCAACTGCTCAGAATTCTCTCTTCTTCCCTATCCTCCTTAGCCTTGGTGGTAAAGAAATAACCACAAGATTTTCTGGTTAAGGCTAAGGGATTTATTGAAAACTGGGGAAGGAATAGGCAAGGTAAGAGGGCTTGGTGTTACTAAGCTGTTGCTATGGTCTCACTGGGTGATGCTGGCAAAGGTCCTAAGAAGGTCTTGGCAGGCAGAGGGCTGTCTGCCCTCGGCCAGAGCTAAGCTGTCTCTGGTCGAGAGATTGATCAGATCTTCTGGCTAATTTAGTTGATAATGAAAATAGATATTGTTGTGTTGCTCTTAAAGAAGGTCCTAATATCTAGGCTATCCTAAGTTCCTACCCACAATCATCTTCCCTCAACCCTTTTCCACTCCCACCACCCAAGCCCAGGGGAAAGAGGTAGATGAGTGGACAGGGTGAAGTCTGGGGGGAAAAACAGAACCCAGGCTTGAGTTTGCAGGGGCTTTTAGAGTCTCAGCCCAACTGCCAGCTGGCACCTGGCCCATGGAACATGCCATCATCAACATTCCATCCAGGGCAACTGACAGCTTTGCCTAAGCTAATATTGCAATGTAGAACCCTGCATTACACTATCTGGTGATGAATTGTACTCCCAGAGGAATCATTCTAAAACAGGAGAAATAGGGGAAGAGAATAAACATTTATAATTTATATAGCATCTACTCAATACCAGGCACTTTGCTAAGTACTTTTACAAATATTATCTTACTTGATCCTCACAAAAATTCTGCAAGATAGGTACTATTATTATACCCATTATAGTTGAGGAAACTGAGCCAAATAGATGTTTAGTGATTTGTCTAAGGTCACACTGCTAGTAGGTATCTGAGGCCAGATTTGAATTTGAGTCTTTCTCAATCCAGACTCAGTAGTCTATCCACTACCAGTTGCCTCTCCTGAGGTCCTGACTAAGGTAGAGAGGTATTACAATCTGATTAGGTAAAGCAAGTAGCTATTTTCATGGATTACACACCTTAATATATGGCTAGTATTTTACAGATAAGGAAACTTAATTTCAGAAAGGTTAAGTGGCTTACTGATAATCACACAGCAAGTGTCAAAACTGGTACCTAAACCCAGACCTTCTGATTTTCCATTCAGTGGTCTTTCTATGTCAAAGTTCTGCCATTCTTAGATAATTCATTTTTAACAGTAATCTTTGTAGTAAAAGAGGTATTTTATAGGAAACAAGTACCTGTCCAATGGCATTGTCCTATATCCTATGGTTCAGGAGGAAAATAAATCACATTGACAAAACAGAATATTGATTTCTTGGATTACGTTTCTGTTTTTAAAATGTCTCCACTTTGAATTCAGTTTAAGATCACACTTGCCAACAATAGCAAAATAAGAATACAATTCAACACCTCATTAATCCCAACATTATTACATCTGTGGTTTTCATTTCACATTTTAATCCTTTTTTTTTTTCAAAAGAACATCAGACCCAAGTAAAACATGAAATAATCATCCAATCTAAGGGTCACAAAGGTACTGAGGAAGAGGCAGAAATTACATTGCTAGGAAAATATTGTGGCCTTGACTAATGTTGGATCTGATGGGTCTAACATATTGACCATTGTGAATGGCTTGGCTCTAGAAATAGGGTCATTTTCCATTATAAGAAGTCCTTCAGGATATGGTCATTGTTTTGTTTAGAAGAATTTTGTTATAATGATTGCATCAGTAGAATTCATATTGTAGGAGCTGAAAACAAAATAATCTGATGCCCAGGCTTTTTCTTTCAAAAACAAATTTTCTGAATTTCTCTTAAGGGAAAGATTTAGTGTAGACTTCCACAGAATTCCCTTTTCAGCCTTCAAGATCCTTCCTTCTTTCCCCTCTCCTTTCTTTTTTTTCTTTTCTTTCCTTCCTTCCACCTTCTGTCTTTTATTCCCCACTTCCTTCATTTATAAAGGACCCACTAAGGGCAAAGCACTATTTTATGAGTAAGGGAAGATGAGTCTATCCTCAAGGACATAAAAAAAAATATGATTAAGGAGAAAAGAAAGCACATAAACAACTACAATCCCATCAGACAATACCAAATTCTAAAAATATTATGGAAATAGAATTTACAGATCAACAGGTCTTAGTTACTAATTAAATATAGGGGTGAAAGAGAGTGGGGAGCTAAAATAAATAGCAAAATTGGGATATTGTTTGGAAAGAAGAGAATTAGCATTGCTTTGGATATATGTTACATGATAAGTGCTAACAAAATAACCAAGTGAAAATGTCCAGTACAAGATCTCAGTGGAGAGAGCTGGGACACATCTATATATTTGAGAACATCTGTTTTTAGGTAACTCTTGAAATTATTTAAGTAGTTAGAAATATGAAGGGATAAAGTGCAGAGAAAAAGAGGGCTAAGAACCCTGTGGATTATCTATGGTTAGCAAGGGGAAAAGGGAAGAAGAATGAGAAAAGGAGCTATCAGAGAAAATAGAGGATAGTACAATGTCAGAAAAGTCAAAGAAAGAGAGAATGTCAAGGAGCAGAGGGGTCGATAGAATATCAAATTCTTCCTGTGGTTGTTGTGAAGATTAAATTATATATTTGTATAAAGAGCTTAGCACAATATCTAAAATATATCAGGCACTTAATAAATATTTAACCCCAATAATATCAAATATTGCAGAATATCGGGGAGATGAAGTCAGAGAAGACTCTGTTAGATTTTGAAAGACCAATTCCACTAAAATTCCAAGAGGATCTAGATTAGTAGGGAGAAGGCTAAAGAAGCAGGAGCAAGGTTCTGCTTACAATGTTACCTATCTACTGTCTAGCCATGATCCTCATTTCTTCCACTTCCTTATCACCCACCAACCCCTTATGTAGGCTGAAACCAGGTTTCCATGCTCCTTCTAGAAGTATATCTTCACCGTGACAATTTCCTTTTCCTTTATATTTTGTCTTCCTCCTTTAGAATGAAAGATGCTACTTGAAATTAAGAGATATTTTGCTTGATTGTGTTTGCATCCTCCAGTGCTTAGCACAGTATCTGGCAGATACCTATTCATCTACCTCTACCTTTCTATTTACCTCTCTACCTACTCACCTACATATATTTTGTAACAATTATTGGAATAGATGAGCATGGAGTCCAGGGTTAATGGAGAGATAGGTAAAACCAGAAAGGGAGACTAAGGAAAGGTTCTATGAAAGAATATGTTGTTTAGGAGATAGGAAAGGCAAAAGGAAGGGGGTGGCTGGGTGGCTCAGTGGATTGAGAGCCAGGACTAGAAACAGGAGGTCCTAGGTTCAAATATGGCCTCAGACACTTCCTAGCTGTGTGACCCTGGGCAAGTCACTTAAACCCCATTGCCTAGCCCTTAACTGCACTTCTGCTTTGGGACCAAGACTGAGTATTGATTCTAAGATAGAAGATAAGGATTTTAAAAAGGAAAAAGGCAAAAGATAGAAAAGTTAACAGAGAAGAAAATCTAAGTGTGATCTCTTGAAGATGAGCTAATTCCAAGTAAAAATGTACAAATTGTGGCTTTACTATTGGCTAAACTGAGATGTCAAATATTAGAGGTCCAAGAACCAAGGTACTAACAAGGCAAAAATGTTTGCTTTGTCAACCTGTATGCTAAAATCATTGAGAATGAGGGCAGGGATGGGGTAGAGATGGAGTTGGGAGTGTTAATGTCACTGATGAAAGTGGGAGAAAAGTTGGGGAAAAGATAATGTAAATAATTGACAGTCTTTATAAGAGGGAGGAGGTAATTGGGTTTTGGTTGTTCTCTTAAACTGGCAAGTCAGTTCAGTTTAATTCAACAAGCCTTTATCCAGTGTCAAGGCATTATGTAGTGAAGAGTATGCCAAATGCTAATCCCTTTGGGGAAAAGAAGCAGTCTCTACTGGAGAGGGTTGTGTGGAGAAAAGCCAGGTTGCAGTTAATGAGAAGAGGTTTAAAGACTGTAGAAAATGTAGGTCAGTTTGTTCACAGAGATTTGGGGAGAAAGAAGTCTGAGGAGAGGGAGAAACGAGCTGGATAGGGATGAGATTATGGGTTTTACAGCAGCAGCTGTAAGTGTGGATAACATTTAGGAATTTGGAGGTTGGGATGTAGTCATTGGGAAAAATTCTGAGTGGGAACAATTTTTTTTTTTTTTTTTTTTTTACTGAAGGATCATGCATTTGACCTGGATGAAACCTCCAAGATCATTCAGCCAGACTTCTTCATATTGTGGATGAGGAAGCTGAGACACAGAACAGTTAAGTGATTTGTCCAAGAGTACTACTTTTACAGGTAACAAGGAGTAGACAGAATAGGACTAGAGTTATTAGACAATCCAAAGACCACAGTTGAATTTTTTGGTATGGGTCTTCAAAACTTGTCTTCAGAAACCTATCCTAATATTAAGCCCTGAATCTTTTGTATGACTGCATAGTTTATTGCTTTGGAATTCTAACTGAAATTTTCATGGCAGAGTGGAGGGGTGAGAGGGAACATGAGATATCAGGAGAAATGAGGGAGTCAAAAGATAATTGATACCTAATGGCAGAATAAAAGAACAAAGAAGAATTCAGGTGTAGCTAAATTCAGTTCTCCTTTCCTCAGCCATTCCTGTACTGCCAAAAAAAAGTATACATTTGTCAGTCAGTCATCAAACATTTATTAAGCACTTAACATGTTTCAGGCATTATACTGAGCTTATAGGAACAGAAATAAAAGAAAGCATTCATTTCGTTGCTGTTATTTAGTCATGTTTGACTTTTTATGACACTACTTGGGATTTTCTTAGCTAAGATATTAGAATGGTTTGTCATTTCCTTCTCCAACTCATTTTTGTTATAAAGAAGGTATCTTTGCCTACTGTTATAGTTATTATATGGTATATTAATCAGGGAAACTGTGCCTTGGATTCCCTTGATAGCTGATGCAGAGACACCTGAGTCCTGTCACTCAGCTGGATGTTATAATAATTGCCCCTTCTCGATAACAGCACCTAGGCAGGATCCCTAAAGGTCAGGTAGATGGGTAACCCTTTCAGGTCCCACCTGGGGTTGGACTGATTATTAATATTGGGCTCTATTAGCCTTGGATAATGTTTTCATATGCTTGCCTTGCTCCCTCTCCAAGGGTTGTGATGTAATAATCACTCAGGAAGGTACTTAATAAACTTTATCTATAGATGTTAATGGAAATGTTATAATGTTAAGGGAAAGAAATAATCAGGAACGGATTGAGGATAGGAGACCCTGTCACTAATGGCTATGATCACTAATCCCTCAGGACCGTAGGCTGTTTCAGTAATGCTGGAGCTCTTGTTCTTCACCTCCTCTGACTCAGCTTGGCCAGGGCCAAACCAGAGAAAGCAAGCTGCTTGGTTGATACAGATAACAATGATCCCTCTCAGCTTCTTATTACCAAGTTCTTATGTCAGTCCTACAGCCGTCAGGAAACACCTCCCTTACGTACCTCTGCTTCTTCTCCTTCCCTCTTCCTGGTTCCCACCTAGGCCCGGATACCTAAATATCTAATGATGGTTCAAATGTCTAAATATCTAGAGGGGAATTCAGAGAAAATCAGAGGACTCATGGTCAGAGATCCACAGGTCAATGCTCCAAGATCAGAGATCAATGTCCAAGCCAAGGGTTCCAGGCCAAGGGCCAAAGCCAAAAGGTCCTTGTCAGGTTGAGATCAGGGTATTTATATCCTCTGGCCAACTGCCTTTCCTTTTGTCCTCACAGATCTGGGAACATTCTGATGTCTCCAACAGTCTTCACCTATCAATCAAGGTGAGACTCACAACTCCCAGAGTTTGAATATGACATTTTACAGATGAAGAAACTGAGGTAAACAAGGTTAAATGGCTTGCCCAGAGTCACCCAGCAAGTAAGTGTCTGAAGCTAAATTTGAATTCAGATCTTCCTGAGTCTAAGCTTGGCACCACTGTATTTAAAACAGTTGGCAAATTTTAAAGTAGTATATAAATGTCAATTATTATTAGGTGATTCTGAGAATTGGTTGCAACCAGATCAATAAAATTTTGGAGCTATTAGGCCACCTCCTCGGACATGGAAATTACTTTATTCTTCAGAATAGAAATAAATAAGACATGGTTTTATATATGTACATCTTTTTGGGAAATGATGCCTTCTCTTAACGGGGGAGGAGAAAAATGGAGGGAGCTAACCGAATATTTTCAACAAAAAAATGAATACATTTAAATTAAGAAAAGAAATACCTAAATATTTATATGTAATAGGAAAAAAAATTTCAACTCTTACCTTCAGTCTTAGAATCAATTCTATGTATTGGTTCCAAGGCAGAAGGGCTTGGCAATGGGGGTTAAGTAATTTGTTCAGAGTCACACAGCTAGGAAGTGTCAGATTTGAACCTAGGATCTCCCATCTCTAGGTCTAGCTCTCAATCCACTGAGCTACCCAGCTGCCCCCAAAAAATAATTAAAAAATAATAATATTCATGTGGGCTGACAGTGCTTTATAATGCACATTGTTTTACTTAACCCTCAAAGGAAGAAGAGAACAAGCATTTACTAAACAACTGTTTCAGGCATGATGCTAAATGCTTTACAAATATTATCTCACTTCATCAAATGAGAAAAATACCACAACCTCAAACAACACCTAACTTAGGGATAGAGACTGTACCTGTGATTTAATTGTTATACGGAATTCCCAGATGAGGAAAGTTCCTTTGCCAGTGCAAGTCTGCACTTAATTTTTTCCAAGTTATATTCTTGAAGAGTTACTGAGGAGGTAGTTATATGTGAAGACTTCTCCTAGTGGAATGGGAATATGAGAACAATTTATTCCAATGGCCATAAAGGCAACAGAGGCAGGTGCTGTTGAATGCTGAGAGCAATGGTTCCCAAACTTTTTTGGCTTATCACCCCCTTTCCAGAAAAAATATTATTTAGTACCATGGAAATTAATTTTTTAAATTTTAATAGCAATTAATATGAAAGTTAAATGCACCTGTGGCCATCACCGCCCTCCTAGATTGCTGTAGCACCCACAGGGGGCAATGGCATCCACTTTGGGAATCACTGGCTTAGAGCTTGGTGATATTGAAAATGCCAAAGTCATCCACTGCATCCTGAACTGTCACCAGCCATCCTGACTTTTGTCTTACCACTGGACTTCATTGACTGTGGAAGAGAAAGTGAGGTCAACTATTTTGTACAATTCTTCCTCATTTAAACCTAATTTATGCATGAGTCAAAAGACATCACCAGTGATGTCATTTTGGTTCCATTCAAGCACAAAAGACAAAAACCAGCCAGCATGATAGAAATAAATATTGATAATTCATTAAAAAAATAAGGCAGGTTGTTGACATAGGAGTTCCGGTTTAAGATGGCGGCAGAGTAAAAAGCAGTTGCTTAACCTCTCCTAACCAAAGCATATAGGACTCCTCAAGGGGACATAAAAACAAATCCAGATGAACAAAGGGACCCCACAACAGGGTGCAGCATTGAAAGTACGTGGTATCCGGGCATTTCTATGCTATAAAGGTGTGAAACAGCTCTCACTAGAGCACGAGCTGAGAAACCCCCACCTCTAACCCCCACACCACCCACAGTGCCAAGGCCAGTGCACAAGAGTTGAAGCAGGTTTGGGGCACCAATTAAGTCATTGGCAGCTCCAGGGCCTGCTCCTGAGAGCAGCAAGACTTAGGACCCCAAGAGGCTAAAGAACTCATGGACTTTGAAACACAGACATTGAACACAGGTGCTGGTAAAGGCATTGACATAGGCGTGCACAAGGATCTTGAGTGCAGCATTGGACCTCTAGAGGGGATCCTGTGCAGACGGGAGCACAGCTGTGGAAGCAGCTCCCTGAGACTGTTGAAGGAGCCTCGGGCAGAGAGGCAGGTGGGAGGATCACCAGGAGGCTTGACCCCAAGAACAACGAGACCTGAGACCTCGGGAGCCTAGAGAGCGCAGACAGACCCTGAGTATGAGGATAAAGCTGAGAAGGCATGGAGCTAAAAATGGCAAGCCAAAATCGGAAAACCCCAGAAGAGAAAGATCATCAAGAAGAAATCTGTAACACTAGACAACTTTTACACAGAGCAAATCCAGACAACAGAGCAAACAGCAGAGGAGAACAAACAAGTAATCATATCCAAACCTTCCCAAAATAATGAAAACTGGCCACAAGCTGTTGAAGAGTTCAAATCTGAGATGATGAGATGGCAAGAAAATAACAGTTTAAAAGGCAGAATTTTGCAATTGGAAAGTGAGGCTCAGAAATCAAATGAACTGATAAGCAAATTGAACACCAGAAATGACCAGATTGAAAAGGAAAACCAAAAGATTGTAGCTGAAAATCAGTCCCTAAAGGCTAGAATTGAACAATTAGAAGCAAATGATCTCTCAATACAGCAAGAACAAATAAAAAAAAGTCAAAAGACTGATAAAATAGAAGGAAACATGAAATATCTCAATGAGAAAGTGACAGACAAAGAAAACAGGTCTAGAAGAGACAATCTGAGAATCATGGGTCTTCCTGAAAAAGCAGAAATTAATAGAAATTTGGACTCCATACTAAAATAAATTATTCAGCAAAATTGCCCCGAAGTTCTACAACAAGAGGGCAATATAGACATTAAAAGGATCCATAGATCACCCTCTACACTAGACCCAGAAAGGACAACGCCAAGGAATATAATAGCCAAATTCAAGAGCTTCGAAGTAAAAGGGAAAAAAAATCATACAAGAAGCCAGAAAGAGTTAGAGAAAATTACAAAATGTAAATTAAATGGTTTTGATTATATTAAACTAAAAAGTTTTTGTACAAACAAAAACAATGTAGTCAAAATCAGAAGGGAAACAACAAATTGGGAAAAAAATCTTTATAACAAAAAACTCTGACAGGGGTCTAATTACTCAAATATACAAGGAGTTAAATCAATTGTGTAAAAAAATCAAGCCATTCCCCAATTGATAAATGGGCAAGAGATATGAACAGGCAATTTTCAGGTAAAGAAATCAAAAGTATCAATAAGCACATGAGAAAGTGTTCTAAATCTCTAATAATTAGAGAAATGCAAATCAAAACAACTCTGAGGTATCACCTCATACCTAGCAGATTGGCTAAAATGAAAGAAGGGGAGAGTAATGAATACTGGAGGGGATGTGGCAAAATTGGGACATTAATGCATTGCTGGTGGAGTTGTGAACTGATACAACCATTCTGGCTGGCAATTTGGAACTATGCTCAAAGGGCTATAAAAGAATGCTTGCCCTTTGATCCAGCCATACCATTGTTGGGTATGTACCCCAAAGAGATCATAGATAAACAGACTTGTAGGAAAATATTTATAGCTGCGCTTTTTGTGGTGGCGAAGAACTGGAAAAGGAGGGTATGTCCTTCAATTGCGTAATGGCTGAACAAATTGTGGTATATGCTGGTGATGGAATACTATTGTGCTAAAAGGAATAATAAACTGGAGGAATTCCATGTGAACTGGAAAGACCTTCAGGAATTGATGCAGAGCGAAAGGAGCAGAGCCAAAAGATCATTGTACACAGAGACTGATATACCATGGTAAAATCGAATGTAATGGACTTCTGTACCAGCAGCAATGCAATGACACAGGACAATTCCAAAGAACTTATGGAAAAGAACGCTACCCACATTCAGAGGAAGGACTGCAGGAGAGGAAACATAGAAGAAAAACAACTGCTTGAACACATGGGTTGAGGTGGACATGATTGGGGATGTAGACTCTAAACTACCACACTAATGCAACTAACAACAATTTGGAAATAGGTCTTGATCAACGACACATGTTAAAACCAGTGGAAATGTGCATTGGCCATGGGTGGAGGGAATGCGGGGGGTGAAGGGGAAAGTAGGAGCATGAATCATGTAACCATGTTAAAAATGAATATTAATAAATGTTTAAAAAAATAAGGCACAAGTTTACTAGATATGTGATACATTCCTATTGTATTTGCTGACCTGGTCCTCTTCCAACATTTCTATTTATTTGTTTCCAGTGGCTTGGAGGATAACTGCTTTGCCTAGTCAGAAATTATACATCTCATACAGGAATTTAGTCTAGATTCTAGAAGATAAATGGACAGACATAGAGAGGTTTCATGCGGCACGCAGCCATGGGTTAAGAACTGATTTTGGAATTTGGCAACTTCTGCCTCTGAGAGATACTATCTAAATGACCTTGAGTAAATTACTGGCTTCTCACTGCTTTAGCCCAGTGATGGGCAAACTACAGCCCACAGCCCCCTGAAATGTTCTATCCAGCCTCATGACTTTATTCCTAATCTGATGAATACAATGAGTAGGATACAATACAATAAGACTTTGAAAGTGTTGCCTTAGAAAAAGACTGACAGATGAGCATTTCCTTTCCTTTGGCACCCTCCTTAAAAAGTTTGCCCATCACTGCCCTAGTCAATACTCTTAATTTACAGAGCAGTTACATATCTCCATTGATAGAGACACCAGTCCTTTTCTATAGAATGCTTTGGAAACTGACTGGCTCTAGGAGGTGAGAGGGAAGAGGGGAGGGAAAGAAAATGAAGCATGTAACCATGGAAAAATATTTTTAAAAATTAAAATAAAAAAAAACTAACTGGCTTTTAAATATGAATGTCATCTGACAATGATAAAGATGAGATCATAGCAGATCTGAAGCGTCAATTAAAGCAATCGAAACGTGAGAAAGAAATTGAGGAGGTAAAGAATTTTGCTCTCCAAATGAGTAGAAATCAATTTAGACAACCTGCCAACAGCACCCCAAAATCAAAATTAGCACCCCGATGCTACTTGTGTGGGAAGATCGGGCATGTGATTTGGTTTTGTAGATATAAGCAACAAATAGATTTTTCAAAACCCAATAATCAAAGAGATAATAGAAAGACATTTTATAATTCAAAATGGGCTAGGAATAATGAATCAAAAAGGCGTGAGGAAGAAAAACATGAAGGTACTTGCTGCAATCATACATGCAAAAAGTACAGTCAAACACCTTCGTTAGATGATATGGAGAGATATATACAAATGGGAACAAAACCGAAAAAATCATTATGAATCAAGATTTCTGATTTAAAACCTATCAATCAGTGTAATTCGGGTGTGGCAGAGTCTAATAGAAATGAGGAAAGCAAAATGAGAAATCTGGGCAAAATAGAAAAAGTGTCTAAAGTAATCTACACAGAGGATACACATAGGTCTCTGGTAGATAATGAGCAATGGGAAGAAATAATGCAAGTGCGCATAGAAATCTTTGGCATTAAGGAGGATGATTATATAAGGGATCAGCTTTCTCATTCCATATCACACACATTGGGTGGGAAGCATGAATCAAACCATTGCAAAGAATCACATCAAGAAATTTTGCAAAATGGTTTAGAATCATCAAAAACTAAAATTCCTCTCTTTATTCCAAGTATAAAGCAAAGGCACAGCTTGGATAAAGAACATGATGGCGAGGATTTACAAAGTTTCCAGAAAGGAACACTTTCAGTAACCTCAGGGGAATTAGATGCAACAATTCTTTCCAATTCAATTGCTTTAGACACAATGTCACAGTTAGAGGTTAAAGAGCAAAGAAGTCTAGATGTTGGCAAGAACTTGATTTTAAAGAAACAACTCACTGAATTAAAAGATGATAGCAGCTGTGTAGGAAAGTCCAAATCCACCTTTCTCAACCCCTTAGCTACAGAATTTCATCCTAAACTTTGGGGAAGAGATAGGGAACAGTTGTCTTCTTCTGCAGTCAGTGTGGCTAAGCATAACATTGAGACTGTTGCGTGATTGATAACAAAAATCATCTAATGTCAGTCACAAAAACAGTAGGGCAAAATAGGGACATCAGTCAGCTTTTGAATCAGTAGTTGTACCTGAAGGGAACACAATCTAACTATCATACAATCCCGCATACTACTGAAGGAAAGATTGCTGATTTGAGGCTTGACAATTCTTTAAAGAGCATAGTGGAAGATAAATCAAATCAAACCTCCATTTCTGAAGCCCTTAATGAAAGCCAACATGGAATTTGCAATAATGACAATGACTTACAAGCTCTCAATGAGAGTATGCTCTTTAAGCCTGCTTTCTGTAATCCTGATTCTAAATTGAACTTGCCTAATGATGCTATAGGAAGTTTGGGTTTAGAGACAAAAGACCATACGCAACACAGAATCAATGATAAGTGTACACAAAATACTGAGGATTCTTTGTTACCCTTAGTGCCAGTGAAGTCCAATGACAGTGGAGAACCCTTAGTTACTCTAGAAATCCGGGGGGGGGGGCGGGGTGTTACACTATGAGGGATTACTGGACACGGGGGCAACTTGTTCCATACTATGAGAACCAACTGAAGGATGTCAATTTCAAGACAGTTTAAGAGTAAGAGTAGCTTCTGGGGTAACACAACAAGTCCCAAAGCTAAAAGTTAAAATGCTAAAATTTGGGGGGCAGCTGGGTAGCTCAGTGGATTGGGAGCCGGGCCTAGAGACGGGAGGTCCTGGGTTTGGATCTGGCCTCAGACACTTCCCAGCTGTGTGGCCCTGGGCAAGTCACTTGACCCCCATTGCCTACCCTTGCCAATCTTCCACCTATAGGTCAGTACACAGAAGTTAAGGGTTTAAAATTAAAAAAAAATGCTAAAATTTGGACCTCTGACTCTTGAACACACTTTCCTATTGATGCCATCATGTCCTTCAAACCTCGTGGGAAGAGATCTTCTATGTAAATTGGCCGCAACCATCCAATGTCAACCCCAAGAGATCTCTGAAACACCATCTCATTTTATTTTTAGACACATGTAGTGAGGAACCATCATACCAATCAACTGATAACATCTATGAGGTTCCAGATGATATTCCAGATTATGTGTGGGCTAAAAATTCAAATGAGGTGAGCAGGATATTGTCAGTGGAACCAGTAAAGATAGAGGTGAAAGAAAGCTTATCTCCAAGAATTCCTCAGTTCAGACTTAGACAAGAAGTGATAGAAGGAGTGAAACCCATCATAGAGAGTTTATTGGAGCAGGGTATATCAAAATATGGATTTTCACAATACAATACACCAATCATGCCAATAAAGAAAGCAAAATTATCTCCTGATGGGAAGACTCAATGGCGTTTAGTTCAAAATCTCAGAGCAATAAATGACCATGTGCAAAA
Source organism: Gracilinanus agilis (assembly GCF_016433145.1). Classification (NCBI taxonomy): domain Eukaryota; kingdom Metazoa; phylum Chordata; class Mammalia; order Didelphimorphia; family Didelphidae; genus Gracilinanus; species Gracilinanus agilis. The sequence goes on from NC_058132.1 coordinate 451,040,612, forward strand.
GACCTATGCTGTGGTACCAAGTCCATCGCAAATCATTGCAGCCATTCCACCTGAAGCTGCTTGGTTTACTGTTCTGGACCTGAGCTCTGTGTACTTCTCTGTTCCCCTGCACAGAGACAGCCAGAAACTCTTCACTTTCTCATGGGAGGGTAAATCTGTCTTTTGGACGCGTTTGCCCCAAGGATTTTCAGATTCAGCTTCAGTCTTCTGCCAAATTCTGCAGAGACCTTGAGTCAATAGCATTCCTTGACAGCAAAATGGTACATTATGTTGATGACATCCTGCTAATGTCACCATCTGCTGAAGTCTCTTACACTGATAGTGTAAAAGTGAAATTTGGGAGATGCCATCTAAAAGTATATATATTTTCTATGGACACGTGGAAATTATCAAACTACATTTCCCGTGGTCCAACGGGTTTCCGTTTCCGGTTCTTTGGGCGTGGGGACGCCTATGTCTCCACACAGAACAGTTTAAATCTCCTGTTTTAGGGGGGAGTGGCCTCTTGGCCAGCAGACTCAGGAAGAGACCTGAGGTAATAATGGCTGGAGCGGCAGTTTTGAATTCTTACAAGCGCGTAGTCTAATGACTTTATATATCAGCATGGCTTTAATTAAATTACTAATTTTTATATTTATCTCAGTCATAATTATTTTTTATCATTATAATAGCGTACAGTTGATCAAAGAGCTAGGCAAAAGGGGCCATAAAATTTCCAAATCGAATCTTCAATTCGTTAAGGAAAAAGTAAATTATTTAGGATTCATCCTAGAGAAAGGCTCCAGAAGAATTTCCCAAAAGAGAACACAAGATATACAAAATTTGAGTTTGCCTAAGACCAAAAAGCAACTCAGGGCAATCATAAGAATAACGAGCTTCTGTAGAAACTGGATTCCAGGTTATGCTTACATCGCAAGACCTCTGATAGAGCTAACCAGGAAGGAAGTTCCAGAACTGTTAAAGCTGAATAAAGAACATATCCATGCATTAGAGAAATTGAAATCACTTACTCTATCAGCTCCAGCCCTAGGTATCCCTGATCATGACAAACCATTCCTACTTTATGTGCATGAAGACAAAGGGATAACCTCCAGTGTTCTCACACAAACATTTGGGAATAGACTTAGAGTTGCTTACTACAGTTCTAAGTTAGATTCAGTGATTTGTGGTATGCCTAGTTGTTTAAAAGCCATAGCTGCTGTAGCCATCATGATTAGAAAGTCTTCATCTTTGGTATTAGGGAGTGAACTGAAAGTATTTTCCCAACACCAAGTGGAATCTACTTTAAGAAACACCAACTTACAGGCATTCACTTCTCAGAAATTATCAAGATACCAAGCGATCCTGTTGGCTAGCGAAAATATAACTTTTCACCGGTGCAGAAACTTAAATCCTGCTACTCTGATTCCAGATTTACCTCTGGAAGGAGAAAGTCTACACATCTGTGAAGATGCACTTAACATCATGCATAAAATGAGACCTGATTTAGACAATAAGCCAATGAAAGACCCTGATATTACCTTATTCACAGGTGGATCGTCATATGTAGTAGACAATCAGAGATATACCGGAGCAGCCGTAGTGACAGCCTCTGAAACCCTTTGGGACTCATCATTATCATCTACCATGAGTGCTCAAGGGGCAGAATTGGTGGGTCTAATTTATGCTCTAAAAATTTCAGAAAATCTCAAAGCTAACATTTTTACCGATTCTCGTTATGCTTTTTCGAGCGTCCATCATTCTGCTATAACCTGGAAAAATCGAGGTTTCATTACATCAAATGGCAAACAAATAGCGCATGGCAATTTAATTAATCAGTTGTTGGATGCAATCCAATTACCAGCCCAAGTGTCAGTCATCCATTGCAAAGCTCTTACAAAAACCCAAGGACCAGTGGAATTAGGGAACAAATGAGCCGACATAACAGCCAGATACGCAGCAAAGTATGGACCTTTGACAATTCTGAACTTATCTTTGGTGGAGGAAGAAGATCTCAAAAACGCATACTCCCCAAAGGAAGTGAAGGATTGGAAGAAACATCACAGTGTATACCTTGTTAACGGAGTTTGGTTAGAAGCAAATGGAAAACCTATGTTACCTAAATCCTTATATTACACCTTTTGCAATGCACTACACCAGAAAGGGCATTATGGAACTCTGGGCATGGCAGATTCTATAAATAGGTATTGGAATGCAAGGGGCATATATGAAGTTGCTATGAGAATTTCACAGAGGTGCAAAATTTGTATGCATTACAACCAGACAATCACAAAAGTTCATAGTCTGGGAGGAAAACCTTTAGCTTACACACCATTTGAATGCTTACAAATTGATTACATCACAATGCCAAGGAGTAAAGGTTATAGATATGCTTTAGTAATAGTGGATAGATTAACTAAATGGCCAGAAGCTTTTCCAGCAAAGCGTAACACCTCAGCTTTTGTTGTGAAAATCTTACTAAGAGAATTAATACCTAGATTCTCTATAGCATTACATATTGCATCAGATTCTGGGTCCCATTTCACAAATAAGATTCTAGCTACAATTTATGAAACATTAGGAATTAAGAGACATCTTCACTCAATATTTAGACCCCAGTCCAGTGGACAGATTGAATGGGTGAATAAATCTCTAAAAAATCTTGTGGCAAAATTATGTGCAGAATCTCACATGAAATGGCCTGATGCATTGCCATTAGCACTATTCCACCTAAGAAGCCAACCCAACAGCATAACACATATTTCACCATTTGAAATGCTGTATGGACATCCACCATTCCATGGCAAAGCACCTCAAAGCATTCACAAATTATCACACCAGGGATGGAATGCAAGCTATAGGAATATATCAAATTGCTCAAGCAACGATTAAATCAACTTCACAAATTAGGCTTGATACATCAAAGAGTACCTTTTGATTTTGATCTACACAACTTCCAACCCAGAGATTATGTTTACACCAGAAACTTCGCTAGGAAGTCTGTATTAGAACCCAAGTGGCTTGGACCTTTCCAAATAATTTTAACAACTCCAAGTGCAATCAAAATTGAAGGAAAAGATCCGTGGTTCCATGTCACTCATGTCAAGCCAGCAAAAGACATGTCCCAACAACAACCACAAGACCCAGAAACTATACAACACAAAAATCAATTAGCACCAACTGATCAATCAAGCAAGTCCTCAGAAAATCCAAAATCTATACATAAGACCATAGAAACAGAACAATCAGAACAACAATCAGAGCATGAGTCAGAAACAGAAGTAGACCAAGAGCCAGTAAACAATCATATTTTACACCCAAATGATTATCCCAATCTCAATCACTTAGAAGAATCATCTGTAAATAATTATGACAATGGAAAAGAATTAATGAAAGAAGACACATTAGATTTGCAATCAATACCAGATCTAGAAACTGATGACAACGAATGAATGAAAGCACAAAGACTTAATCACGAACTTTTTTTTGTTACCTATAATAATCATCTGTATTAAAATCACAAAAGAAAAGAAGAAGAGAAAATAATCATATATGATAGACATTTAAAAATTGTTCCTGACCCAAGTCAGAAGGTGACAAGTGCTGGTGCATCAAACAACACAAGTAGAAGTTGACAAGCGCTGGTGCATCAAAACAACACAAGTACAAGTTGACAAGCTCTGGTGCATCCAACACCTCACTTGTTGCTGACTTCGCAGATTTTCACGAGGTCAGCAAACCTGAGAACTACAAAGACATCCGTGACCAAATACATCTATCGTAAGGAGGACATCCACACTGTGAAGAGGAACATCGGATCAGCATTGGACACATGTATTTGGAAAGAGAGAACTTACACCCAACAGAATTCTCACTGCACACAACACTAGATTACATCCAAGCAGTACATGCTAACTGCAAAAGAATTCCGGTGGAGTAAGTATGTAACATCATTACACGGATAAGTCACTAGACAACACATAAAACGTTGTCCTGACTTCACATTTACATGTGAAAGATAAACTTACACTTAAGAGAGAAGGGTATATCTGCCTTAGTAAAGAAAGTCTCTTACTTTGGTTCAGACACCGTTCTACTCAAATCACCTGACATGTCATGTACATATGTAATTTTGCTTACTAACCATTAGCAATAAGTTTTACTAACACACAGGGACAGTTTAGTTAGTTTAGTAAGTTAGTATAGGAACAGATTTTCCTAAAATTTTCTTTGTAAATATTGTACATAGCAAAGGTCTATGGTTTAACCAATAGACTTACAAAAATATAGTCTTACTTATTATTACTAACATTTCTAACATAGGCATAAGTGTTCTAACCTATTCATACACTAACTTTAGCAAGTGAACTAGAATTTAGAAACTTATTTGCAAAAATATTTGCAAAACTTTCTTAGTTAATATTTCTGATTAGTTCATAAAATTAGATAGATGCATAGGTAGGATTCATTACTTTGTTCTAGTTAGCAAAAATTAGCCTTAAAAATATGTGTGAATGTTTAAATGTAATTTGTTTTCCTTTCTGTTCAAGATTTTTTGCAAAACTGAAATCCCCATTCCTTTCCTATGCTTTTACCTTAACCTGTCTTAGTTTTAGCTTAGTTTAGTTGTAGCATAGTTTAGGAGATAGCAACCTTTTATTATTTTGCAAACTTAGTTAGGGATAAGAGGTTAGTGAGAATTTAGCTTAGTATAAGAGTAGCAATCCCTTAGACTTTAGTAACTATTAAAATGGTGCTAGTTGCACATTTTGAAAAGAAAAGGGGCATTTGTAGTACAGAGAGAGGGGGTCATGATAGTTTTTTCAAGCTTTGGCTGAGTTCTGTAATCAGCTAGGGGTTTGGAATCTTGAGAGAGAAAAGGCAGTTGGTTTGTGAATCTCATGGAGAGAGTTTCAGACCTGCTGAGCTGCTTCCTTACCTATCTGTAGAATTGAAATTTAGCCTAGCTTTGAAATATTTATTTAAGAATTGTTATTTTAGATAAACCCTTTGTATCTTCATTTCCTTTATTATTTCCTACCTTCCTTCCCTTCCCTTATATGTCTGTGGAGTTAATAAGGAGAGTAAATTAGAGAGGAGTTCAAATCTGTGAAGGGTTTAACTATAATTTGACAGTATTATATATAAAGAAATTAGTCAGTCATCATTTATTCCCTTTAGATATCAAGAGCACCTTGTAAGCTGAGTTAAGGCAGGTCCTTGCTCAGACTCCATCTCTGCCTCCCTTCCCCCACCTGAGGTTTCTTTAAACAACTGTTAGGGCTTCCTTAATCCACTTTCCTGACAAATCAACCTTAGAGACAATAAACCCTTTTGTGTTTCAACAGACCTATTAGTATAATTCGTTAGTTAGTTATTAAGAGAGGGAAGAAGAGGGAAAAAATTAACATACTCTGGGCTTGAAGGGAAGCCAGGGTATCCATCTTGAAGGAAGGTCAAAACAAGTCCCTTCCTGTGAAATTAACTAAAGCCTGTAGTTAATTTCAGTTCAGTCTATTTCACTCAGTTTGTGTTTAAGTCTGAGTCCTGGTCTATAAGCCCTGCTGTCATTGCCTGTTTATATTAATTCCTCCTCTCCCTGAAGATCTTTGTTTCCCTTCAGTGTTATACTCCTGACTCCAGCCCTATTATATCCTGAATCTCCTTATTCCAGCCTACCTGTAACCTAAATTACCCACCTAGCAAGTCCATGACAACCTCCTTTCAAAATCCCCTTTTATCACACACCTTTCCTCAAATTATCCCCATTACAATAGCCTACTGGACACAGGCTAAGTGACTTCTCCAGGGTCATACAAACAATAAGTACTATTAAATGTTGGGCTAAAATTTGGACTCAGGCATTTTTTACTACAAGTCCAGTACTATACCCATTGTATTTCCTTACTGTTTAATATATGCATAAATGATCATGTGAAAACAAAAACAAAATTAGTCACAAGAAACACTTGAACAATTTTGAAAGAAACAATTGATCCTAAAATGCAGAAATTAGGAGACTGTGCCTTCTAAACAAGTGCCAATTGTGAGTGTGGGAAAGGAAGAAACTAGAAGCATGCTGGTAAAGTTTTAACAAGAGGGCCTCTGAAGAACACAGAACAGACTTTTAAGTTTAATCTGCATTATTAACATTTTTCTCCATCACTTTCTTAAGTCTAGATTCTAGACCAGTGGTTCCCAAACTTTTTGGCCTACCACCCCCTTTCCAGAAAAAATATTACTTAGCGCCCCCTGTCACATACTATCACTGGCCCCTTACAGTTATTCATCACCCCCAAATGCACCTGTGACCATCACCACCTCCCTGGATCGCTGCAGCACCCACCAGGGGGCAGTGGCGCTCACTTTGGGAATTACTGTTCTAGACCAATGGTGTCAAAAAGAAAGAGAAGATCACTAAGTCATACACAAAGTTCCATAGAAGCTGCATATTGACTTAGTTTTCAAATGTAATATTAAAAAAGGAAAATGACTTACATGTATAATAATATTTATAGCAGCCTTTTTTAACAGAATAAAATCCTTAACTTTTGTCTTAGAATTGAGTGTTGCTTCCAAGGTGAGTAAGGGCTAGGCATTTGGGATTAAAGTGACTTGCTCAGGGTAACACAATTAGGAAATATCTGAGGTCAAATTTGAACCCAAGACCTTCCATTTCTAGGCATAGCTGCTCTCTATTCACTGAGCCATCTAGTTGACCAGTTCTTTTTGTGCTGGCAAAGAAGTGAACATTGAGGGGATACTCTTAAATTAGGGAATGGCTTAAGAAGTTGTGCTATATGATTGTGATGGAATATGATTGTGCTACAAGAAATGATGAGGGAAATGGTTTCAGAAAAACATGGCAAAGTCTAGATCAGTATTGGTGAAGTATCGGTATGCATGCCAAGGCAGCATTTGAGGAGTGGCTCCTTCAGTTCCTCCTCTTCCCAGGGCCTGAGGACATGTTTTGCATGCCCTGCCCTTCTGTTCAGCCACCCAAAGCAAGCACTTCATCCCTCTTCTCTCTGGGATAATACAGGGGGACTCACAGGCAGCTTGAAGTTACAGTTTGGGCACACAAACTTGAAAACCTTTGCCAAAGCTGTATTCTAGATAAACTGATGCAAAGTAAAGGGAAGAGGCCTAGGAGATCATTGAGCACAGTAACAACAATTCATAATGATGATTGACTTTAAAAGAGTTGGCTACTCTGATCAATACAAGGATCCAACACAATTCTAAAGCACTCATGATGAAAAAATGCTATCTACTGCCAGAAAGAACTAACAAAACTACAAATTGAAGACTCGCTTTCTTGTTTTATTCTCTTTTTCCCTCCCTTTTTTTGGTAGAATAGATTATATGGAAATGTAATTGACATATTGCTTGCCTTCTCAGTGTCTAGAGGAGAGGTCTTGAAGGAAGAAAAGAATTTGGAAACTCAAAATTTAAGAAAAATGTTTTTAAAATAATAAATTAAAAGGAAAATGTAATATAATTTATATTTTATTGTATTTTAATTTATTTTGTCAAATATTTTCAAATGATGCTTTAATCTTTAGGAATCATTAGGAATGTTGAAGTCAGTTGGGTGTCTGACACCTCTGTTCTATTGTTTATATTCTAGACAAGCAACAAAACCATAAATCAAGTCCAGATTTGCAGTGTTTGCCAGTTTCCAAGGTGTAAATGCTGAACATTAAATAATAGACTCTGGACTAGAGCAGGTAAAAGTTGACTCTAGTATGCCCCTAAGAATAATGGATAATGAGGTAAATATATCATTATCTCTATTTTGCAGTTGAATAAGCTAAGATGTAAATTAACTTGCACAGGATTAAATAGCTATTTTGACCCAAAATATAACAACACAGTTTGCAACAGTTTCTGAATTTGAATTTAAACTGTACTTGGTAAAACTGTACCTCAGTGGGATCAGATTCATTGTCTTAGAGCTGAAAGGAATCTCAGGGGTCATCTGGTCCATTTATTTTATTCTTTTTAAAATTTTCTTTTTTATTACCACGAACCTGATAAACATTAACACACATGAACATTTCCACATTCAAAGAGCAGAAAAAAAAAGTGCCACATATAAAATTGTAAATCTCCATTACATACACCTTTTAAAAACACATATATTTTAAAATTAGCATGGTAACTCCAACCCTTCTTTGCCTGTCTGGGCCCCATTCTGTATTTTTTTTTTCTCTCTTATTTGTATTTTTAAATGATTCATCAATGTTCTGGCTTAACAATGAAATGGCAGAGCCCGGCAGAAAGAACACTGAGTCAGAGGGCCTTGGTTCCTATCCCACCTCTGCCATTTATTACCCATGTGATCTTGATCCAGTCATTTAACATCCTTTGACCTCAATGTCTTCATCTATAAAATGAAGAGATGGGCTAGGTGACTTCTGAGGCCCCTTCCAGCTCTAATTCTATGATCCTAAGTGAAGCGGCCTTCCTAAGGTCACACAAATAATAAATGACTGAAAGAGAATGAGGCTGACAACTTTGCAAAACTTTTCCCCACTTAAATCTAACTCACATACAAGCTATTATCTTCACAAATCATAACTCACATATCGAGTTATCATCCTAGCTCCAAAAACAAAGGATCAACAACAAATAATAATAATAACAATTAATAACATAACCAATATTTGAATCCAGTTTACTGATTTCTGGTAGTCTGACCTCTATATAAAAATGACTGGTGAGTACTTCTCTTGGAAAATATATAAACACAACCCATATTTGCTCTTTGTTTTGTACATAATTCATATTAAAAATGGACAATTGTGTACACATATAGTTGTTTGAGGGAAGACATTTTTTTGTTCTTGTGCTGTGTATATACAGGGGCACCAAATAAGATTCTGAATCCCAACTCAATGAGTTGGTTGCAGTCTCTTGTTTTGGGAAAGAGAAACTATTTCTTTGCCAGAATCTATTGACTAGATTTCATTAAGCTATACAAGAATTTTTAAAAATTACTTCTATAAAATATTTGACAAGGCAGGCATTTTAAATTTCATTTTTCAAATCCCATATGTGGATTACTAGAGTAAAAAGGAATTATAACATAGAGCTACTAATTTTATCATTCATTATACTGAACTCTGGGAGATTATATACTTAATAACCTAGAAAATCTATCCATCAAATCCTTGCTCTAAAGCTCCCTCTCCTCCTTCAAGTCAGAAATTATCTTTCCTTCCTGATATTCCACATACAGATAACTCATGAATAGCCCATGTTTTCCATGGCATCCATGAAATTATAAAGAGACAGAATAGAAGAGTAAATAGAGTGTTAGACTTTGGAGTCAGGTAGACCTAAGTTCAAATTCTGTCTTGCATACTCACTAGTCATGTGGACTCCCCTCCCCAATGCAGAGCAAGCGGTTTAACTTATTTATCTAAGCCTTACTTTCCTCAAATACAAAATTTGAGCAATCTATCTCACAGGGTTGTTCTGAGGATTCAACTTGATAACAGATGATACCATGAAGCTTTTTATAAGCCATAAAAACAGCAATTATTGGAGGAAGGCTGCTAGTACATAAAGCAGATCCCACATTGAGCATTTATGAGATAACAAAAATTTATCTAAGCGTCCTTCGGCTTCCCATAGCACTCTCCTTTATGCTCCTTTTAGGACCTCATTATAGTCTATTCTCTATTATTTCTTTTTTTCCATTTTATCCTATATGTAGCTTGTTTGTACATATTTACACGTTGTCTCCCATATGAGATTGTGAGCTCCTTGAGATCAGAAGCTGTCTTTAGCTTTTCTTTGAATTCCTAGATCTTAGTAATTATGCCTGGAATATCATCTGTGCTTAATGATGATTAATTGATTGACACTATAGCTATTTTATATTTGCTTAAATATCATAACTTCACCCTTCCCTGAGCCAGCACTGTGATTCATGCATAGAAAATGTTTCATAAGTGGAAACTGACAAATGAATGAATGAATGAATAAATAAAAAGTGTCCAGGCTCCCCCAAATCCCACTCTTTGAATGAATATAAAATTCCTTTTTAGAGATCTCTCCCTATATTTTTGATAAATGGCAAAATGGAAATATAGCTGGGAGATAGGAAGGGTAAGAATATGATGGTCACATTACACCACAGCTGTTGTTGGCTATTTTTATACCTTATTACATAGCACTATAACCCTGTCCCTATGGTGAGGAGAAGTGAGGGAGCAAGATTCTCTGTTATTATTTACTGTATGATCAAAGTATTTTTCTTTGTAAAACTATATTAAGAGGGCACTCTAGTCTACTGTTCTCCTAGAGCAGGGAACAAGAGCAATGACTCATTAGTGGGTGGAGTATGCCACTGGGCCAAGAAAAGGTGTGAAATGTTTATTGGTGCCAGATTGTGACAGGGCAGTCCTGGAAAGATCAACTTGGTGGGAGGTCCACCTAGTGTAATGGGCTTTGAAGAAGAAAGTGTTTAGTCTGGTGGCACCTGTATTAGAAGCATCATAGAAAAGATGGTCAAAAAGACATGAGGTGGCAAACTTGGGGTTCATATGGTCTGAAAGACTCAATTCCCAACTAAATGAAGTCAGCTACATTATAAAGGACATCCAGAATACTAAACAGGGAAAAAGAGAGAAAGAAGCAGGTAGGGAAAAGAAAAAGAGAGAGAAGTAAATAAATAGAGGAAGAGGGGGTCCTAGAACACATCTTCCAGAACCACCAGGATTTAGAATCATCTCCAAATATCTCCCAGGAATGTAAAATGATAATTGCCAGATTTAGGCAGAAGACTAAATGCCTAAAGAATAATTTTTTTAAGTCAGAAAAGAAAGAGTCTGTTTAGTCCAAAAAAGGAAGATCTTTTCATCCAGACATCCAAGGAGAGGGATAGAATTTAATTGCCCCCAAAATTAGGAAGACCAAAAATGAAGATGATTGTAGAATTCTCTGAGTGCATAACATCAATGGGTAGACTAACAGGGTTAAAGAGGAGTTAGAGGGCAGGAAAGGAAGCATCTATTATAAATCTAGGGAAGCAGATCACAGACGTTATGAGATAAGTAAGAGCCTTTCCAAATTGAAACTACCTAAGCTTAAAATGTAGCTAGCTGTATTTTCCTATAATGATTAATAGCCACATTTCTTCTTTTCTCACCACCCCCTCAGCTATATTTTCTTTTTATCATTTATCAGAGCTTTAAACTAAAGGAACAAAGCTCTAAAAAGGAATTTCAAGCTTATTAAAAGGATAGGATTTGAGGGGCCCCCTGACATGTTCTATTTATTCATATAAACCATTTTTAAAAATCCTACAGTTTCTTTGCTATATTCACATGGTAGAAGTCTTAAGAGACAAACTACAAGTCATTTGTTTATCCCTGACAAATCCAGGAATACCAGCCTACAGTAAGGAGAGATGGCAAGGAGCAGCAAGAATTTACTAGGTACAATTATAAGATATAGAATCATAAATTTAAATATACAAGATTACATAGCCCAACTTCCTCGTTTTATACTTGAGGAGACCAAAAATAAAATAAGATAAATGACTTACCTAAAGTAACATAGGTGGTAAGTGGCAAAGAGTGGATTTGAACACAATTCTTCTTCCCTTAGAGGCAGATAGTTGGAGTAGTTAGAGTCCTGGGCCTCAAGTCAGGAAAACTCATTTTCCTGAGTTCAAATATAGCCTCACGCACTTCCTAGCTGTATGATCCTGGGCAAGTCACTTAACCTGTTTCTTCCTTTGTAAAATGAACAGGAAAAGGAAATGGCAAACCACTCTAGTTTCTTTACAAAGAAAACCCAAATAAGGTTATGAAGAGTCAGACATGATTCAAATAACTGAACAATAACTTATTCCCTCTGGTTGAGACTGCAAATTCTTTTTCAGAGCCTATCCCTTTAGCTTAAAGTTTTGATAAATGTTAAAGTAGAAATATAGTTGGGGATGAGGGGCAGACAGCTAGGTGGCTCATTGGATAGAGAGCCAGGACTAAAGACAGAAGTTCCTGTATTCAAATATGGCCTCAAACACTTCCTACCTGTGTGACCCTGGGTGAGTCACTTAACCCTTAATGCCTAGTCCTTACTGCTCTTCTGCCTTGGAACCAATACACAGTATTGATTCTCAGAAGGAAGGTAAGGATTAAAAAAAAAAAAAGGAAAGAAATAGAGTTGGAAAATGGGAGGTAGACAGAAATGTGATGGCCCCATTTTATATTATTTTATTTTATTATGTTTATAGTACATATTTTTACTTTATTTTTTGTTGTTTAATTTTTTAAATTTGTTTTTAAAATATTTTCCCATTGTTACATGATTCATGTTCTTTCCCTCCCTCCAACCACCACTCTTCCCATAGCCGATGCGCAATTCCACTGGGTTTTACATGTATCATTGATCAAGACCTATTTCCACATTATTGATAATTGCATTGGGGTGATTGTTTGGAGTCTACATCCCAAATCATATCCCCATTAACCCATGTGTTCAAGCAGTTGTTTTTCTTCTGTATTTCCACTTCTGTAGTTTTTCCTCTGAATGTGGATAGCATTCTTTCTCATAAATCCCTCAGAATTGTCCTGGGTCATTACATTGCTGCTAATACAGAAGTCTGTTACATTCGATTTTACCCCAGTATAAGAATCTCTGTATACAATGTTCTTCTGGTTCTGCTCTTTTCACTCTGCATCAATTCCTGGAGGTCATTCCAGTTCATGTGGAATTCCTCCAGTTTGTTATTCCTTTGGGCACAATAGTATTCCATCACCAACAGATACCGCAATTTGTTCAACCATTCCCCAATTGAAGGGCGTACCCTCGTTTTCCAGTTTTTTGCCACCACAAAGAGTGCAGCTATAAATATTTTTCTACAAGTCTTTTTCCCTATGATCTCTTTGGGGTAAAAACCCAGCAATGATATGGCTGGATCAAAGGGCAGGCAATCTTTTAGCACTCTTTGGACGTAATTTCAAATTGGATGGCCCCATTTTAAAGGAGTTATTAGATAGTCAATGAACAGTGTTCACTTGACTGACATAGAGACTACCAGAAGTAACATTAAATTCAGAGACACTTATCATCTAGTTGAATTACAGGGTGCTTACTTTTTATTGCTTTGTTTTGTTTTTTGTTGTTTTGCTTTTTGTTGTTGGGTTTTTTTTAATCCTTCCTTAATCTTATAATCAATACTAAGCATTGGTTCTAAGGCAGAAGAGTGATATGTGGTAGGCAATTCAGGTTAAATAATTTGCCCAGAATCACACAACTAGGACATGTCTGAGGATAGATTTTAACTCATGTAAGGATGGGTTTTTGTGCAGAGGAGAGGGAACCAAAGGGAGAAAAAGGCAGTTGTGGACAGTTGCTGACAGTTGAGACCAGCAGAGGGTTCTGAGATTTTCTCCAAGGAATAAGGGGAGGGGAGGTCTTCGGGTGGAGGCCTAGGAAGAGGGAGGAGGAGAACATCCCAGCTCAGATCCAGTCCTGAGGGCTTCCTGAGGATCTTTCTTTTGGAAATTGAAACCCTGATTTCCTCGTCAAAGCCATTCATCACAACTCATCCATCAAGACTTCAACCTAAATCAGCTAAGTTTTTGGACTCCATTTTGGGAGCAATCTCTTGGGCTCCTTCTCCCATTACCCAACCTTGCTGAGAGACCTCCTTTCAGTCAAAACTTACAATTATAGAAAAGGATAGAAACAGAAAAATTGAAATAGAAACAGAAGGAGAAGGGGAGGGGGGAGAAGCTTAGGAGTGGAAACCACTAGGGTTCCCACCTAAGTGACAGACCCTATAGGAATAGCGAAGAGGGCACCCCAAAATCCCTCTGCCCTTCACCCCTTTCCCCAATCCCTGATTTGAGAATAATAAAAAGTCATTCAACAGTCAGATAGTGTTCCAGAGTGCCTGAGAGACAACAAGGGAAAGGGGATCCATGGTTTGGTCTGGCTGCCTCCATCTTGAAGCCGGACCCCTCTCTGTGAAATTAACTGATTGGTGGGAGGTTTGTGTGAATCTCGTCCTTATTCAGGATCAGATTGGGGTATTACATACCTACTCTTATAGGAAAGCCTTGCCCCCAACTCTTGTGGCACGGCAGGAACATCCAGTTCACCCAATTTTGGGGTGACACCTCCTTAAAGTCTCCCATTGTATATTTTGCCCCAGGGGAGAACTGGAAGAGAGATTCACCACAGAGACTTTCTCTATCTCCCTTCTATCAAACATCCATTACTGGCACCCTTTTTATTGTTACACTTAGGACCTTCCATCTTTAGGTCTGACTCTCAATCCAATGAGCTACCTCACTGCCCCGGGACATTTAATTTTTCAGTCACAATTGGCAGTCACAGATGGATTATTCTTTAGGGAATGGAGGCAGTAAATCATGTAAGTTGAAGCACAGGTTGTTGAGGCATTGAAGTATATTAATATATGGTCTGGACCTTTGATTTCATCTGTATAAGGAACTTCTAGTGAGGAAACCCTCTTTACCAATTTAGATCCACGATTATTCTGCAACAATATGGTTTTAGAGAGTTACCTGGGGTATAGAGAGGCCAAGTGATTTACCCCCATTATATAGCCAATATACGTCAGAGGTTTTACTTGAATCCAGGTCTTCTTGACTCAGATGTCATCTCTCAAACTACTAAGTACACTGTCTTGCATATAAATATTCAAATTCTTGAACAGAGCTGGGATCTTAGGAATTCAGATGTTCCCTCCAAGAATTAGATTATAACCCATCCCTAGACAAGCCAGTCTGTCCTGTAGAAATTATTCAGGCCATTCAATCAGTTTGACATAGGTGGTCTTTCTTATTTTCTCTTAACATCCAAAGGCTACCAATGTCCACCTGCCATATATTCTTTTTCTAGATGACTAGCCCATCTTTTTTTCCTAGCACATTTTATGGATTAATAATTATCACTTATTAATATTATGTGAACCATGTAACTAGGGGTTAGTTGAACCCAGAATATCTCCCTTACCTCAGTATAATCTCCAAAGGGTGCCATAAATGGCTAAAGAGGAATTTGGGATTATCCCAGGTCCTCTACACCCAGGTCTTATTTTAGGTTTATCTAGGCTTATGTTTTGGCTTCACTCAAATTTTAATTAATATTGGGAGCAGCTAGGTCACTCAGTGAATCAAGAGCCAGACATAGAAATGGGAGGTCCTGGGTTCAAATATGACCTCAGACACTTCTAGTTGTGTGACTATGGAAAGTCACTTAACCCCCATTGCCTAGCCCTTACCACTCTTTTGTCTTAGAACCAATACATAGTATTGATTCTAAGATGGAAGGTAAGGATTTAATTTTTTTAATTGAATATTTAAATTTACTAATGTCCATTTCAATCTACCCTGCTTTCAAGTTACTTAGATATGTACCTTTGGTTTGTGTGGAGAACCTTATCTAAATCCCATATAACATGGACTTTCCAGAGTCTGGAGGAGAAGTTAGCCATGATTCCTTTCCAGCTTGGTCTCCCTTAATACATGAGCTAATAAGTTTCTTTCCAAAAATATTTTGGATTTTGTGAACAGCATTTTTCCTCATGCCATCTTTGACTCTTGATCTTCAAAGTGCCTCATTAGTTGAAGGTTTTAGCTTGCTCAGGTCCACCATCGACCTTTCCATTGTTGTTTGTGATATTCAGTTTCAATTCTTCAGACTGTTATATTCCAAAGCTTTAAAATTAACAGAGATTTTACATCTCTAGCACTAGAGAACTTGGTGCATAAAATAGTGATTTTTTTAAAAGTATAATCAAATAGTTAAGACTTAATGCTGAGCAGGGACCAGATTAGAAAAAATCTCAGAGGCAGAGACACAGACCAAAATAGAAATAATTACTCTGAGAAAACTGACTGCATCATAGTTAAACCACACTGAAGATTTTTAGGCTAATGTGGTTCCAAAGAATCATAGAATGTTACGGCTGGAAGGCACTTTAAATATGATCTTATCCAATTACCTAATTTGACAGAAAAGGAAACTAGAGTCCAAAGAAATAGTCTAATTTACCCAAGAACATACAGAATGGTGAGACTAGAGGCTCAGACCCACAACATCTACCTAATCCAGTGCCCTTTCCATCATAATGATAATTGTGTAATGATATAACTCTCTTCCTTTATTTCTATTCCTAAAATGAAGACATTGCTAAATTACATGACAAGACAGAAGAACTATTGCATTCACTTATCTGTGGGTGTCACAGACTCTTCTCTACTTCTTGACCTTTTTCAAAACTTCAGGAGGTCATGGGCTATGTGTTACTTAATTCTTCCATTTTCCCAAAACTTAACAAAGGGCTTTTCAGATTTTTCAGGGCATAATAAGTGTTTACTGAATTGAAATAACCATTATCTCTATTGCCAGTTTCAAATGAACAAGCATTGTAAATTAAGCTTGTTAAATTATTAACTAATAAATGACTATAAAATATTCTTTCTAAATAGAAAGGGCCATGAAATTAGTTTCATTGACTCAGAGAAAAGTATTTTAATTTAATATAACTATCTTCACAGACAAACAGCAATCAACCAATTAACAAACATTAATTAAAACCTTATTACATTCAACATATTAGGCAACAGTCAAAAGAAGCCAGTGTTTGGCTATCTATACAGATCCAGTCAGGGAGAAAAAAATGGACTGGGGTTCTCTAGGGTAACTAGTCTTCTCCACTACAAAGACCACATTTCCCCTTTATTTATTGAGTACAGTGTAATTTGGTGTGAAACATTCATGTTGTTGTTTTTTTTGAAGTCTCAACTCTAAGGTGGCTTCTAATATTGAAAGGAGTTTACTATGTAAAGAGAAACAATAAGGTTGGAGAAGGAGGAGGAGGAAAAGGAGGAAAAGAACAAAGAGGAAAAGGAAGAGGAAGAAAAGAAGGAAGAGAAGGAAAAGGAGAAAGAGGAGGAAAAGAAAGAGGAAGAGGAGGAAAAGGAAGAAGAGGAGGAGGAGGCGGAAAACAAAGAAAGAAACAAGAAAGAAAAGAAATTTTGTTGCTGCATGTATTCATAATAAAAGCAAAAATTTAGGACAAAGCATCTAGGGGTCAATAACTTATTTAAAAAAACAGCTAAAACCTAAATCTTCTCAAATCTAGCTTTTCCCCCCACAGAACTGATGAACTTCTTCGCCTCAGTTCTTTTGTTTTGTCATGTTTTGAGGGTAGAATGGAAAACCCAAAATTATTTGAGGAAATTTAGAGTATCAAGTAAAGGTTTCATAGGAGTGATAAATCTAACATTGAAAATTTGTTGTTGGTGGTGTTACAAATAAAATTAATATAGAAGGATATATTTAAAAACATTAGGGTTTTAATATAATCCATATTGGTAATTAAGCCATGTGCCTGATAAGGTCTAATTCAAATGCCCCTCCATGCTTTCCCCTGGCTGCTTCCTAGGAAAGAGAGTGTCCCAATCAAGTTCTGAGTCTTTATACCTCTGTCTACATAATCACACTTCCTGCCACCTGTATTACATAAGAGGAATCATGGGAAATGTAGTTTTCAAGTCCCCTAAACGTTCACAGGAAGCTTATATCATGGATCTCAATATTAAGACCCCCAAATTTCCAATATCACATTGGGCTCACAGGGGCATTTTACTAAGGAGCTCCTATTGTCTGAATCCAAGTATATGGTTTCAACATGTTTCATTCCCTAGAGAGTCTGGCCTCTAATATGATAGATAAGGTTCCCTAGAGGGGAAAATAGAGGTTCAGTATGATTGGATTGGTAGTTGGGGAAAATTGGTAGTAAAAAATAATTAACATTTTAATGATAATAATTGATTATAAAAAGTGTAACCACTTTCCTCTGGTTGAGGTGTAAATGCCCATAATTAGTTTCAAGAAACAAGGCTTAAAAACCTTAGCCATTATGGATAGAAGGGAAAACTGGGCAGAAACTTGCATTAAGTGTGTGATGTTTGTATTTCTGCCTGACTCAGATGACTTATCGCTAATCTCTGTTCCAAGTATAGACTAATCTAGGTTGAACTAGAAGGAAGCCCTCTCACTTCGGATTGTTAAAAAGGGCAGGAGACATTCTATTAGGGAGAAAGTAGATGAAGCAGAGGGAGAAAGTCCTTATTGGGATAATAGGGAAAGGAGGAGTGTTATGCTGAGTAGAAAGGAACAGAAGATCTGTACCATTAGACCTTAAACATAGATTTGAGCCTATTCCTCCAGAGGAGCATACTAGATACCTTAGGAAGGAAAAATATGTTTGCTTTCCAAAAAAAAAAATTTCTATAATAGAACCACAAAAAAAATGATAAGAAATAAGAAGAGAGCATTCAGGGAGATACAAAGAAAAAACACAAGTAGTAATAATGGAAGATTTGCTGGTATAGGCTATAGAAAGCAGTTATTAGTAAATAAAGAAGTACATTATCTTTTGGGGAAATGTATCCAGGACATAACAGAGAATTTCTACCTACTTCTGATGATCGACGTGGAAAAAAAGTGACACTTCAAGAAGGAACCTAAAAAATAGCCACAAATATGGAAGGATGGCATCTGGAACACCCACAAAATCAAAGGTAATAAAATCCAAGAAAAGGAGAAAGTAGTAAAATCCTTGACCTTGAGCATTTATAGCCATACGCCCAAAGTTTAGGCAACAAACAAGGAATTGGAGGTGAAATGAAACCTCTTACTGAACTGGCTCTGGAAGGGCATATTTTATTCAAGAGAAGAAGAATAAGTAAAAAGTGCATGGAAGGGGCAGAATCAATATGACAGAGAAGGGACACTGATCTGCCTAATCTCAACTAAATTGCCCTCCAAACAACTTTGATATAATACCTCAAAATGAAAACCCGCAAAAAGAAGAGGTGAAGCAATTTTTCTGCCCAAGATAAATGAGAAAGTCAGCATGAAAGGTCTGTCACACCAGGGAGAAAGTGGCATACAGACCAATAAGCAAAATAGGTCTAAAATCTAAAAACCAGGAACCAGAAGAATGAAACATGTCAGAGAATGTTCAAGTGAAGGTCAAAGAAGGGAGCAAAAAAAGTGATTTTGTCATTGGAATATGTGTGTGTGTGTGTGTGTGTGTGTGTGTGTGTGTGTGTGTGTTAAAGATCACTAGGATAAAAAGAAGAAATAGACAAGAAGCTTGGAAAATAGATCATAAATCTAGGACAGAAACACGATACAGTAGTAATCTCAGTTATTCAGGCACCTGGTCTTTGTCTCACTCTCCTCTCTCTCTCTCTCTCTCTCTCTCTCTCTCTCTCTCTCTCTCTCTCTGTCTGTCTGTCTGTCTTTCTTTCTCAAAAACAGAGCAACTAATAACTGCCTTACTTGTCTTAATGATCATTTCATTCAAGGAGAATTTTTATTCTGGATTTGATTTTCACAAACAAGAAGGAGGTTTTTGCTAGAGATGAAGTCATGGAACTTTGTGGGACACTGGCCACTGCATCTTAGAATGTGTAATAGAGGAGACAAAATCAGACTATAATCTTATATATACTCTAGATTTGGGGAAAGTAGATTTCAAAGCATTCAGAAAAAAATAAGCAGTATCATCTGGAATAAAATGTTTCAGGGGAAGTCAGCCCAGAAAGAAAGGGACATGCTTGAGAATTAAATTCTAAAGAAATAAAAGAAGGAAAATATCCACTGAGTAGTAAAAAATGGGATTTGTTTAAAGAAATTAATATGTATACACAGGAAACTCAACAACTAATTTAGTTCTTAAAAGGAAAAGTACCTGGAGATAGAAAGAAATGGGCAAAACATGATTTTTAAGCAGTCTTGAATTTTCTTGAAGATCAAAAAAAGTAAGATGTGAAGGTGGAGTGGGAGAGCACAGAGATCTAATTTGTAAGCTACCATTAAACCCCTTAATTAAATCATCAGTGTCTGGTGACTCTGCCTCTTGTGTCTTGTAAAACCAGACTTGAGGAGATAAAATCTTGTCAATTCTCTCACCTGTTTGACATCCATCTCCTTACCTCTATTCATATGACTCCTACCATAGTTCACAAACACAATCTCCTACTGCTCACTCTCAAACATCCCATATTTCCCCCTTTTGCCTGATTTTGCTTATATTTATTGTTATTATTATTTGCTTTTAATCTAGCTATTTAATCTTTCCCTTTTTTTCTCTCTGAGTTAAGTCATCAATTAAAGGCCTCCTTTCTCTCATTTTCATTGTTTTCTGTACTTTTTTCTCAAAAACTATTTTATTCCTTTCCATTACTCTATCATTTATCTTCCATCCTGTCAATTCTAGACATTTTTCTTTAATTCATGTCCCTTATATGTAGTAATTATTTAGTCTTTATATTTTCCATGGAATTAAAGCTGCTATGAACACATTTTGTGTTCATTCTTCTAGTTTGTACTTATTACCTTGTATAGATTGCTCCCTTCCCCATGATTTCTACTCTAGTAACAAGCTCCTCTCTGTGAAAATCAGTTTCAGAATAAAAATTCTCCTTACTTATTTTTTTACATTTTGAAGAACAAAGTAATCACTAAGGCAAGTAAAGAAGTTATTATTTGGAGAGAGAGAGAGAATGAACGTCATTACTCTTTTGGAGCCTGAAAATACCTAATGTGTTGGAAAGCTTCAGTTCATAATTTCCAGCCTGGGAGGAAAAAAATAAAATGGATCAGGACTTATATTTTGCTTTTGTATATTCTCCAGCTGTAGGGTGCAGAGGGAGAAAGCAAGATCAATTAGATAAACAGAGAGTGAATTAGTCATTTTATCAGGTATCTAAACCATGAAACACAGAGCTCTTCAAAGAGATAGTATTATTCTTAATAGAATCCTATAGAACATCTTCAATTTTTCTAATGAAGATAGAAACCTCTACCTCCAGCAGAGTGCTTCTCTTTGTTTGACCACAAGATTATCTATTCCATCCAATCCCTCTCAGGACTAATGCTCTCCCTTTATAACACTGCTCTTCATGGTTATCTAAAGAATGAATCTGGCCAAATGATTTAATCAAATTATTCTTGCTCTGGCCAATATAAGCATTTAAATAGTTGCACTTATTACTCCTCTCCCTAATGATACCCATTTATTTAAAATAATCACCTAATGATAAGCTGTATGAGGGAAAATACTATTAGACAAAATATTAAAACCATAGAGGATGTCTTTATGCCCTCCCCCCCCCCCCCAGAATTTATTTAATCTCCAGTGATGAGACTCCTGAGGAAGATGAGATTTAATTCTTCCTATCAAAGGACTTTAACTAGGAAGGAGAACAAGTTAGAGCTGAAGTGTCAACATATAAAGATGTATTTGCTGCTCTTTAGTGTACCTTGCTGGAATGAGTCCCTAATTTAGGAGAGTTGAGACTTTGTCAGCTCACGTGATTTCCATTTCAGATATGGCAGCACATACCAATGAAGTTAAAATAGATAGCTTTATACCTTCTAGTGTCATAAAAGCAAGTTAAGCTTGACATTTTAGAATGCAAAAGATCTATGTTTTAAAAGGATGGCACTAGGCACAATTTTTTCCAGTCCCCAAAATTATTCTTTAGGTACATGTTGTCATTCCCCAATTGAATATAAACTCCTTGAGGGCTTATACCTGTGTTGGCAAACCTATGGCACACATGCTAGAGGGGGGCTGCTCCCCTCCTCCTTTCCATTGCATTGAGGACATTTTTCACATCACTCACTCCTCTGCCCAGCAGCCCAATGGGAATGCTTCTTCCCATCCCCTTCTAAGGGGGTGGCTCACATACAGCGTGAGGGTTGCAGTTTGAGCACTTTCTCCACTCCCTCCATTGATGTATCCTCCTATTCTGTAATTTATTCACATTGTGAGATTTAGTCCATATTGTTTCAAGCCTGTTACTCTGCCATCACTTCTATTTGACTCCTGCTTTCACTCTAGTCACCTAATGTGTATTTAGAAAAAAATATTAATAGTTATTTTCTTATTATTGGTTGCTGTATTTATTTACTCTTCTTGAATTGCTGTTGTCTATGCTGTTTGAGAAGTAAAGAATTTCTTTAGGTATGGTTTTGTTTCTCTCTCTCTCTCTCTCTCTCTCTCTCTCTCTCTCTCTCTCTCTCTCTCTTTAAACTTTACCTTCTGTCTTAGACTAGATACTGTGTATCAGTTCCAAGTCAGGGAAGCTGTAAGAATTAGACAATTGAGATTAACTAACTTGATAGGAAAATTTGTTCTCAGGATCCCTGTTTCCAAGTCTGGTGCTCCCACAAACACATCTTTTTAATGAATTACCACCTTTTTTCATTAATGGTTAAGTTCAGATTTGTAGGGCAAGTCAACTTGGGTTGCATCTTGAGCTCCATTGCTTTTCTTGACATATTCTTTTACCTCCTTCAGTTTCTAGGACATATAGGATAGTCTTTTTTGTTATTCAAATTAATTTTCCTTTATATTTAAACTTCTTTCTCCTTGTCCCTTGAAGAATGTGGGACTATTAAATTTATTCACTATTGTGTAGGAGTTTGCAGTATAGTTTTTTATTTGGTTTTGTTTTTTGTTTCTGGAGGCAATCTCTGGATGTTTTTGATTGTCGATTTTTTTCTGTGTTCAGAAGTTATAGGCAATTTTCTTGTATTATTTCTTACATTATGATGTTCAAGTTTTTTGACTTGTCATGTTCTTCTAATAACACTATAATCCTTAAGTTATTTCTTTACATCCTATCTTCAAGATCCATATGTTTGATAATATAGAAATCATCTTTTCTTTAATGTTATTGCTTTTTTTCCTCTTCCAGATTGGCTAATTTCATGCATTTACATTCCAAATCAATTGTCTCCTCTCTTATTTCTTTGATGAGACTGTTCACAAGCAATTCAAAATTTTCTATTCTGACAATTTTTTGCCACTGTCTGGGGGTAATGCAGGGAGTTCACAGGCAGCTTGATGTTGCAGTTGAGGCATGTGATTTCATAAAGGTTCACCAGCACTGCCCTAGACCATGAAGATAGCTGAAGGTTTGAGATATTGTGAGCATCAGAGAAAATATCTAGTTCCCTATCTTATTGGTTATGTTATCTATAAGTCCACATCAATCTCTTAACTAGTTTCTCCCCATCCTAACTCATCCTATACACAGCTGACAAATTAATGTTACAAAAACACAGGCCTGACTATGTCACTCCAGTGCTCAAAAATCTTTGGTGTTCTTCATTACCTGTTGGATAGAGGTTCCTAACCTTTTTTTTTTTTTTTTGGTATGGAAAAACTGGAATACTAGTGCACTATTGGTGGAATTGTTAACTGATCCAATCATTCTGGAGAGCACTTTGGTAAAGCTTTATAATTTTGCTTACCCTTCAATCCTGTAATAATACTCATAAGTCTGTATCCCAAAGAAATTTTTTTAAAGGGGTGGGGAATTGAGGACCTAGTTCTACAAAAATATTTCCATACTTGTCACATTGTGAAGACACATATCCATGAAGAAAACTCCACTGCTTCACAAATAGAAACATGTAATTCCAAGATGGAAAGGGCTTTAAAGATCATCTAGTTCAGTCCCATTAAGTTCAGGGGCCTCAATTTCTATATCTTCTTGGAAACTAAACACAGACTCATAAAACAAGAGAAACAATTTCAAGAATGCATATGATTAAACACAATATTGTAAAGTATAAACTATGCTCACAACTGATGAGGAAGAAATGAAGTCACCAAGAGTCAGTATGTGAATGAGTCAGTTATTATTTACTAAGCTTCTACTATGTGTAGGATCTCTACTAATTGCTGGAGTCACAAAGAGAAGCAAAAAATAAATAGTCCATGCTCTCAAGGAGCTCACAGTCTAATGGTAAGAGATAGCATGCAAATAACTATGCAGAAATAGGATGTAAATAGATAAATTCAGGAGTAATCTTAGAGGGAAGATACTAAGATTAAAGATTACTAGAAAAAATTATTGAAGAAGATAGGTCTTTAGCTGAGCCTCTAAAAAGGGGAACTAGGAGGCAGAGATGAGAAGGGAGACAGTTCCAGGCATAGAGGTCAGCTAAAGAAAATGTCAGTCAGTAGGTGAAATGTGTATGAGAAATAACAAGGAGACCAGTGTTACTGGATCACAGAATATGTGAAGGAGGGTAAGGTTAAATAAAATTGGAAAGGCAGGAAGAATCCAAATTATAAAACTCTTTGAAAAACAAGAAAGAAAGAAAGAGGGGCAGCTAAATAGCTCAGTGGATAAAGTACCAGGAGACACTAGCCAGAGGACCTGGATTCAAATTTGATTTCAGACACTTCCTAGTGGTGTGACCCAGGGCAAATTACTTAACCCCATTTGCCTAACCCTTGCTTTTCTGAATTAGAGTTGTTACTATATCAGAAAGTAAGGGTTTGAAGAAAAAGAAAAAGAAAGAAAAAGAGGATTTTATATTTGATCATAGAAATAAAAAGAAATCACTGGAGTTTAATGAATGGGGTTTGAGGAGGGGTTTGACATGGTCATATCCATATTTTAGGAAGATCAATTTGACACTTTGATGGAAGATGGATTGAGATCAGAATAGGATGGGATATGGGAAAAGAAGGTTTCTTGGAGTTTTGAGCCTTGTCTTAAGGAAAGTAATAGACACGACTATCTCGCCACTCCTGGGAGTAAGAGAGAAATAATTTAAACAAATTTATACCAAATGGTTGGAAACACTTGCTGTGTTTTCCCCCAGGACCTTCAAGAAGGTTTTACTTCTTCCTCTACACCTGAGCCAACAATGATGTGTTAAACCTCCATGGTAAATGGCAGAAATCCAGGAAAGTGCTTTTTATGTCAGTGAAGAGGGCTTTCTTAGAAAAGCTTTAGAAAGTGTAATAATATCACATTCCACTCTGTAGAGTAAAAGGGTAGGCAGAGTGAAACATAAAGCAAGCAATTTAATTTACTTCTTTATATTCCATCTCTCCCCTACCCATTCCTCTAGTTGTGAGAAAGGAATTTTATTGTTTTCCTAATCAAGGCTATATTACTCTGGAGGGCAGATGAACATTTTACCTGATGGTTTGGAGAGACACAGTATTGGTAATTTTTGAATCTTTTTAGGTAGTGCAAGAGAAATGTACTAGACTAGAAATCAAGTCTAGTACAGATCTCAGAAGCTCTATGTACTTAAGTATGTCTCAGGGAAAAGAAACTAGTGAGTCTGTACTTTGGATTGACTCATATTGTTGATACCCAAAAGACTTAGTTACTATAAACAGTAAATCACTAGCATTGGTGGCCATAGTATTTAAGTCTAGAATTCTTTCTCCTCTTTCCCCTACCCAAAATGGCCCTAACTATCCTTAATTATTGCAATATTAGTCCTGATGCCTCTAAGCTTCCCTCTTTCTTCTCTCTTTCTGCTACTTTTCAACCCATACCTCATCCTCAAGACTAAACTCTCCATCTTTAAAAATGATAATCAACTAATCTAATTATACTCTAGCATGCTAAAGGAAAGGATTATAATCCAGTATCATCCTTAAACCAGGGTAAGTATGGCCCCTGCCCTGGCTTAGTGCCTCAGGGAGCTCCCCTTATTAGAGGTCTTGACTCATTATAGTCATAAAAAAAATTAGGTACAAATTTGAAAATTCTCTATCTTAAGAAGGAGCCAATTGATAATTGCCATCATACCAGATGCATGCTAGCCCATCATATTGTATAGAATGTTGACCTCTATTACTTGATGCTACATTAAAGAATAGTTTGTGAATAGACTAGAATAATGTGATTTTGCACGTTTCATGTTTTTGTATTTAAACTATTGTAAACAACAGTGTCAGGGAAAGTCTACTATAACTTTAATATTAAATAATCTTATAAGTTTGTATCAGTAATTGAAATATAAATTATGACATTTAAAAATTATAGTTTTGATATATTTTGTATATTTAATACAAAGTTATTATTTTTATTTCAAAAAAAGATAATGTATCTGAGGTTTCACAAAACCAAGGACTATAAAGCTTAAATACAGATTTAACATTTTAGAAAAATTAAACTTTAGCTTAAGATCCAAATAAAATTATTCTTTAAATGATCTATTTAATGAATGTTATTATCAGTCTTTCTATGGAAAGCCTTTTTCACTGACACAAGAGTTTCTAAAACAGAATTCTGATCAAAGGAAAAGTTTTAATTCATTGTTTTATCCCTTGTCATTGACTGATGCAAAAAACACATTTTAATGTATATTATTGGGGAGGATAGAGGATTATCAAAGATGGCAAACTATAGATCAGGGCTTGATTTATTATTTTGTTGATTATCTATGCTGAAGAAAGTGAGGGAAAATATATTATAATTAGGATTAATTTAAAAAAATGTTTATATATTTGTTTGTTACATTAAAATTCCCAAGTAATTCCCTCTCTTCCTCCCTTCCCTGCATTACAGAAGGCATCATTCAACAACAAAAAAATATGTGTATATAAACTATGACTTGCTTATTTCTATTTATCAGTTTTTTTCTCTAGCCACACATTGTTCTTCAAACAATATTTCTATTGCTGTGTATAATGTTCTATTGGTCTGTTCATTTTACTCTTCATAATTTCATGTGGATCTTTCTATGTTATATTTAAAATGTAATCTGCTCACCATTTCTTGCCATGCAATAGTATTCCATCACAATCATATGCCATAACTTGTTTAGCCATCCTCTGGTCTGGCAGAAACTAGATATCGACTAATATCTTATATTTACCAAGATAAGATCAAGTTGGATACTTGACCAAGGTATAAAGGAAGATATATTGGCAAATTAGATCAGGGAACATATTACCTATTAGATTTATGAATAGGAGAAGAATTTATGAATAAATAAGAGACAGGAAACATTGTGAGATATAAATTGCATTATTTTGAACATATTAATTAAAAACTTTTTTTAATAAATAAAACCAATGTAGCCAAGATTAGAAGGAAAGCTTTAAATTGGGAAATCATTTTTATAGACAATTTCTTGGAAAGAGGTTTCATATTTAGAATATCTAGAGAACTTCGTCAAATTTATCAGAATATAAGACATTCCCTAAATGATAAATGGTCAAAAGATGTAAATAGTAATTTTTACATCAAGAAGTCAAAGCTTTATATAAATATATGAAAAAAGCATTATTGATTAGAGATATGTAAATCAAAACAATTCTGAGAAATCTCATACCCATCAGATTAGCTAAAATGACAAAAAGGCAAAATGGCAAATGTTGGAGGGGATGCAGGAAAATGGAAATGGAGACACTAATACACTGTTGATGGAACTGTGAATTGATCCAACCATTTTGGAAAGCAATCTGGAATTATGCTCAAAGAGTTATAAAACTGTATACCTTTGGACCCAGCAATACCCCTTAGATTTATTTCCTAAGCTGATCCAGGAAAAAAAAAGAAAAGAACCTTTATGTTCCAAAATCTTTAGAGTAGCTCCCATTATAGTGGCAAAGAACCAGAAATGAAAATTAAATTTTAAAATGTTTCCTGTGACATTAAAAAAAGCATTTTCAAGCATACCCCTGGAGCTATATAGAGTATTCTAACTTCTGGCTAACAATAATTGAATGATGTTAGAAAAAAACTTTCTAAAAATGAAGTTATAGATATTTGTGGCATGTTGAAAGACTTTGGACACTAAAGTGAAAACCATTTTCCTAAAATATCTGATGAGTAGTGTTATGAGGAGTCAGGAAGAAGGATGAGAAGACTCTCTCTTTACTGGTCAGTCTGAGTAATTCTAACACTAGTGGTCAAATTAAAAACAATAGTAATCTAATTTAGGCAATCATTTCAGCCTTGTGTACTTCCTTGTTTTATATTACAGTGCTTCTTATGAAAAGGCAAATCATTATCCCTCACTTGGGCCATGAATTTTGTAATATGATTTTTAAATCAAATTATGTAAATAAATTATATGAACAGGGATCTCACAAAAATGAATATTTTCTTGGGGATCACTCACTCTGAAATTTACCTCTCAGGATATTAGGTTTTTGTATATATGATGAAGGGTCTGAATTAAATTTCCCTGAGACCCTTCCAGTTCTATGATCTATGGTTCTAAAATCCTAAGTTGGAAGTATGAACTAATAAGACCAAACTATGTTAATACTAGTGGAGTAGAAAAGAGACTTAGATAAAGTGGGGAATGGAGTAGAAGCACATACTCTCAAGAACTCTGTTTTCCATTCCAAAATAATGATAAAATATAGGGAAAACAATCAATGTCTCAGAAACCATGTCTAGATATGTCTTAAGTAAACATGGCCTAGTTTACCAAATTTCAGAATGCTAGAACTTGGGATCAGTATCATCATTATCAACATGGCTTGAGAAAGTATGACAAAGAGAGGAAATTTTGCTTATCTCCACCCATCCCCATTTTTAAGATCTCCATGATCTGAAAGATGCTCTAAAAAATGGAAAGTGCTTTCGAAATGGCTTAGGTCAAATTCATGAATGCCAAGTCCATAATGGGTTAAAGAGGTAAAGTAGAAGCCTTTGAGACAGATATCAAGGAAATGAACAAAGTGCCTTTTGTTGGAAGTCATGGGTTTGAATTGGCTTTAGGTCTTATTCCATATTGAGAGGAAATGGCAAACCACTATAGTGTCTTTGCAAAGAAAACCCTAAATTGGGTCACAAAGAGTCAGACACAACCGAAATGACTGAACAAGTTATTTTGTGTACTAATTCTTGACTACAGATCCTAGTAGAGCTAGGAAACCCTCTGTATCTCCAAGAAGCAAATAGAGCCTTCACAGCTCAAGGAAGATCATTCTCACTTCATAGGAAAGAGTCCCTTTGCCTAAGGCTTTCTCTCTCCATCTCATTATCTATGTAACTTTTAAAATAATAATGTGCTATAAGAGACTGTCTAAGGATAAAAGAATCTACAAAGATCTACATCTACAGACGGAATGGAACCAAAGGAACATTAAGTCCAAACTTCGTATTTTATAGATGAGGAAAGTGAGGCATATGGCAGCAGAATTGAACAATTTAAACTGGATGAACCTGAGACACCTCAAGTCTACATGTCCAAAACAGAACTGATATTTCCTCCATTTTCAGGAAGGGGGCTGAGACTAGCCATCTTTCATTGTCCAGACTTGATCACTCTGTTCCAGTTGGCTTTTCTCTACCCTTGATCTTTTCATCTCCCTTCAAGATCCTTGAAGACAGAACCATATTTCTTTTTGCTTATGTGTGTATCCCTATTGCTTAGCATGGTGCCTGACCTATAATGAACAAATATTTTTTCGGCATGTTGACTTGACATCACTTAACTTGCCCAAGATTACAGAGGTCAGAGACCAAATTTGAACCTAAATTCTTTGACTTCAGAACCAACACTCCTATCGTACCATAAATTGTCTCTTCTTTTATCCAGCATGTTGGAACAGCTGGCATACACATTCTGTAGCATGTTTCCAACTAATCATGCAATGCTGATTAACTTTAATTTAGTTTCATCATGATTGTTTGGTTGTGTATTTAGCCTGGGAAACACATCAGTTCCTCTCCTCCTCAGCAGAAGCATGTTTTTAGAGAGGGCAGCTCCCATTAGCCTTGTCTGTCCAAAATCTGTTTTCATTTTTCATTAAATTCCCATTTGTAACTTTCATTCAAACTTAATGATATGTTCAATTGTGTTCATTCAGTATTTTCATAAGCAAGAGACCCTTTTTCAGTTAAGAAGTGATCTATTTATTGCACCTATTGCCCAATAGTTCTTGCATTATTGTGGCTTGCAAAGTCCTCACAATTATAATATTTAAAATTACATAGTCCAGAGATTCTCAAAACAAATGGCCTCACATCTTTCCTTAATTTTGAGAATTCTTCTTTTTTGCCTTAATCTGTGGTTATTTTTTTTTAATTTTTTAAACATTTTTTAATATTCATTTTTAACATGGCTACATGATTCATGCTCCTACTTTCCCCTTCGCCCCCCGCACTCCCCCCACCCATGGCTGATGCACATTTCCACTGGTTTTAACATGTGTCATTGATCAAGACCTATTTCCAAATTGTTGATAGTTGCATTGGTGTGGTAGTTTCGAGTCTATGTCACCAATCATGTCCACCTCATCACATGCGTTCAAGCAGTTGTTTTTCTTCTGTTTCCTCTCCTACAGTCCTTCCTCTGAATGTGGGTAGCGTTCTTTACCATAAATCCCACAGAACTGTCCTGTGTCATTGCTTTCTGCTGGTACATAAATCCATTACATTCGATTTTACCATAGTATATCAGTCTCTGTGTACAGTGTTCTTCTGGCTCTGCTCCTTTCGCTCTGCATCAGTTCCTGGAGGTCTTTCCAGTTCACCTGGAACTCCTCCAGTTTATTATTCCTTTTAGCACAATAGTATTCCATCACCAGCATATACCACAGTTTGTTCAGCCATTCCCCAATTGAAGGGCATACCCTCCTTTTCCAGTTCTTTGCCACCAATCCGTGGTTATTTTGATGTGGGCTCTGATGCAAACTGGCAACTCTTCTGTAATTTATAGTACTAAATATTTGCCCAGGATCAACCAGCTAATTTGGGTCAGAGGAAAGATTTGACTTCTAAGTCAAGTCTTCTTGACTTCCAAGTTCTACTTTCTACCTACTATGTCCTGCTGCCTTACTTCATTTACATAACACAAATATTGCTAAATTTCTAAACCATCCCTATTAAAACTTTTATCATAGCATGAAGACCTGAGAGCCTGTGACACAAAACAAGTTAAGAATCCTTGTCCTAGTGCATTTTGGGAAGAAAGTGACAATTCCCATCCCCTTGGGAAAGTGTAGCAATAGGGCACAGGATAACCTTTTCATAAGAAGCATTGTGATTTCAATTGCAAGTCAGAATTTTAGAGCTAGAAGAGATCTTAGTGATCATTTAATTTGTTGTCATTCACTCATTTCAGTTGCATCCACTTCTTCATGACTCCATTTGGTGTTTTCTTGGTAAAAATATTAGAATTATTTGACATTTCCTTCTCTAACTCTTTTTATAGATGAGGAAACTGAGGCAAAGAGAATTAAGTGACGTCCAGGGTTACATAGCTAGTAGATAATTAAAACAGATTTGAATTTAAGAAGGTGTGTCTTCCTGAGTCTCAGACTGGCTCTCAATCCACTGCAGCACCTAGCTGTCCCATTTAGGGAAACACTTTCATTCTACACATGAGAAAATGAGAGGCTCAGAAAGGGAGCATAATTTGCCTGAAGTCACACAGCTTGTTAGGGGAGAGCTAAAATGAAAATCCAGCCTTTTTGCCTCATAGTCCAATGTGTTTAATACCATGTGATCCATCATATGTCTACATACTCTCCTTACTTTCTCTCATATCATAGCATTCTTTCCTCTTTCTAAAAGGCAAGAGTAGGGGCAGCTGGGTAGCTCAGTGGATTGAGAGGCAGGCCTAGAGAGGGGAGGTCCTAGTTTCAAATCCAGCCTCAGACACTTCCCAGCTGTGTGACCCTGGGCAAGTCACTTGACCCCCATTGCCCACCCTTACCTCTCTTCCACCTAAGAGCCAATACCAGAAGTCAAAGGCTTAAAAACAAACAAACAAATAAATAAATAAATGAACCAAAGGACACAACATTAGATTTGGAGTTGGGAACATCAAGGTTGAAATACTATAAAAAAATAAAAGGCAAGAGTACAGTATGTTTTTAGAATTATTCTTTGAGATTATTTGACAAAATATATTCCTTCTAAGTTTTTGTTTTGCTTTGTGGTTTTTTAAAGAGCCTTTTGAGCCCTGTTATGATTAGTCTATTTTTTTCCCATCTGTAACTGTCCCCAATTAAGAAATCTTCAGGAAAAAGAAGTCTGGGGAAATAAAAACATTGCTCTTTTTTATAGACTAAAGGGAGTGATATAGGTAAAGAACTCTGCAAATAATAAAATTATATATTATATTAATGTTCATTCTTCTTATTGTTGTTATTTCAAGATAGTGGAGCTCCTGCTCCCTTCTCAGACTAGGGAATAAGGCAAGGTTTTACCATCCTAGGACTGAAAGGTCAACAAGGACCTTACAGCTAGATATCTAAGTAATAATAAATTAATAATAATAATAACTAGCACTTATATAGAACCCAGTATGTGCCAGCTACAATGCTAAGTACTCTACAAATATTATTTCATTTGATCCTTACAACAAACCCTGGGAGGGAGGTGTTGTTATTATCCTCATTTTATAGTTGAAGAAATTGAGGCAAAAAGCCTTTGAGTGACTTGTCCAAAGTCCCATGGTTAGTGAATGTCTGAGGCTGGATTTGAATTCCAGTTTCTCTAACTCCAGACTCACAATTTAGTATTATATTATCTCAGCTACTAGCTAACCTATAGGTCTCATTTCAAGCATTAGGAAGTTTCTAGAAGAAGGTATTAGTCATTTTGGAGGTTAAAAGCTGGACTAGCCCTGGTGTGGAGTGCTTGGGAGCATGTGAGGAGGTGCCTGCCCAGTGGGAAGACTGAATCAGACACTGCACTGAGAGAAAGGGAGGATAATGGGAAATTGGAAGGAATGAGGAGAGTAATGAAAGTGAGGGGAGGATTCAGTGAGTATGTGCTGGAGAAAGAGAACAAGTGATGATGAATGAGTCAATTAGATAAGCTGAATTCCTTTTTTTCTGGTTGTTTTTTACATTTTCTTTTTTTAGTTTCTTTTTTAATCTTTTATTACAAGGGATATTATACTGGATAAGGAGGGATATACTTGTAAATACTTTTGTGAAGACTCAATTTTGGGGGCATCTCAGGTGGCTCAGTGGATTGAGAGCCAGATCTAGTCATGTGAAGTCTCTGGTTCAAATGTGACTTCAGATACTTCCTAACTGTGTAACCCTGGACAAATCATTTAACCCCCATTGCCTTGCTCTTATCACTCTTCTGCCTTGGAACCATTACATAGTATCTATTCTAACACAGAAGGTAAGGATTTTTTTTTTTTAAGAGTCAGCCTTTATTGACAGTATCTGAGAGATGGGAGGGCATAGACTATACCTATGATTTCATCAATAGGGAGCATTTCCTGTGAGGGAATTGCTAGAGGCAACTTGAGGCAACTTGTATAGTTTTGAGTCACCTGGGGTACAGATTGGTTGAATGACTTTTCCCAGGGTGCCAGAGTTGCTAGGTCAGAGGCAGGAGCTAAATCTAGGTCTTCCTGACTCTGGCTCTCTAATCCATAAGCCATGATACCATTAAATATATCGAGAGAGAGAGAGAGAGAGAGAGAGAGAGAGAGAGAGAGAGAGAGAGAGAGAGAGAGAGAGAGAGAGAGAGAGAGAGAAAGTGGTGAGTAAGAAACTGAGGATTATAGCAAATGCAGAACTGATAACTACACAGATACGTTTAACCTTAATTGGAGGGGGGAGTATGAATGGCCCCATTCAAACCTGACAACCTAGAGAACAGGGTTGAGAACTTAACTAAATCAATCTTCTTTCATACTACTAACAAATCAGCTGTTTTCTGACCTCTTTCTAGTATATGGGTTTTTAACTTGGAGTCTGTGGAGCTCCAGAGGTTAACTTAGATGGGGAAAAATTTTTAATTGGTTTACTTTGTAATCCCCCAACTTTTATTTTGATGCATGTAGAAAAGTTATTCCATAGATCACCAGGATGCTTGAGTCTGTGACACAAAACAAGTTAAGAATCTCCCTCCTGGTCTGTTTTGGGAAGAAAATAAGAGCCCTGCACCCACTCCTTAGAGAGGTGAGTGGAGACAGAGCACAGGAGCTAAAGTCAGCACCACAATGGATAATGTTGGGTCTCAAGTCAAGAAGATGAGTTCAAATTTATCCTCAGATATTTACTAGCTGTGTGATCCTAAGCAAGTCATTTAGCCCTGTCTGCCTTAGTTTCTTCATCTCCAAAATGATCTTGAGAAGGAAATGGCAAACCACTCTGTTCTCTTTGACAAGAAAATCCAAAATGGAGTCATGAAGGGTCAAATATGACTGAAAAACAACTGCACTGAACTTTCTGACTCCAGGACTGATACTCTATTCACTGTGCCACCTAACTACCCCTTAAATATTAAGAACTACCATATAAAAAAAGAGTTAGCTAGTCACGCTGGTATATTCTTATAATCTCAACTACCAGGAAGGCTGAAGCTAGTGGATCTCAAGTTTGGGAGTTCTGAACTAACTATGGATAATTCTGTTATCTGCTTGTATATTGAAATAATTTTTCTTTCATATGTTTTTAAAGCTTTCTTCCACCCCAAAAACAAAATTTTCAAGGCAAATGAAATGCAATCAAGTACAGATTTCACTTTAGAAATTCAAATGACTAATCAATTTCAACAAAGAGAGAGAGAGAGAGAGAGAGAGAGAGAGAGAAAATGATGAGTAAGAAGCTTGCTTTTATAGAATTTATATCTGTTATTACTATACCATATTAACATGTTGAATCAACATGATCAATTTTGCAGTCTAGTGAAACATATAAGCCTTACCTCAAAATAATGTATTTTTAAATGCACAAGATAGAATACCTAGATCATAGAGGAAACCAGTTATTTTGAAATGCCTATTAACATATTAAAAACAAATTCACAAATTCTGAGTTAAGAATCCCTGCATAGGAGTTGCTGATCTGCATTACTGGAGGGAGATTATACACAGAAAGTTCCCATTCCTATGAAACCACAAGTAGGATCATATATTTAGAGATGAAAAGAATCTTAGAGGTTACCTTATCCAACCTCCTCATTATACAAATGAAGAAACCAAGGCCCCAGAATTATTAAATAACTTGCTTAAGATCGCATATGTAACAAGTCAGAGAATTGGAGATTAACTCTCTTCCCCAACACCCTCAAATCCCGTGTTCTTTTCATTGTTCTATACTACTTGAGCAAAAAAATAAGAAAACAACAAAAAAACAATCCTACCCACCAATGCTCTCCTTAAGTTTACGTATAATTTTGGACAGGCCATTTGACCCTACCCTCCCTTAATTCTTCTTATTCAAAAGTAGATCTGAAAATATTTTCCATTCACTTATCCAACTAGAATGTTTTGAGAATTAAATAGACTGATGTTTGCAAAATAATTTTAATTCTTCATGAAAAATGTAGGTCTAGAATAGATTATGGAGTGTTATTGTTCAGTTTGCAAAGTTATATCTAAATAGCCCAATTATGGCTAAAGTCATTCCTGATTTGTTTTTGTTTTCTCTTTAAATATCCTTACCTTCCATCTTAGAATCAATACTATGAATTGGTTTCAAGGCAAAAGGGCTAGGCAATGGGGGTTAGGTATCTTGCCCAGGGTCATACATCTGGGAAGTGTTTGAGGTCAGATTTGAACCTAGGACGTCTTGTCTCTAGGTTGGGCTCTCAATCCACTACACAGCTGCCCCTATTCCTGGTTTTAATAAAGATTCTCAATAAATTCAGAACACAATTCAGTAAGGTAGCTTTGAATGGTGGATAGAATGTTGGACTTGGAATCAAGAAGGACTGAGTTCAAATCTTATTCTTCATTTAATATCTGTGTGATACTGACTCAGCATTAGTTTCCTGGTCCTTATAATAGGGATAATAACAGCATCTACCTGTTGTGAGGTTCAAACGAATATATGTATATACATACATATACATATATATATACACATACACATATACACATATACGTGTAGTATTTTGTGAAACTTGTTTTGTTGTTTAGTCAGTTTCAGTGCTATCCAACTCTTTGTGACTCCATCTTAAGGGTTTTCCTGACAAAAATATAGTAGCACTTTGGCATTTCCTTCTCCAGCTCATTTAACAGATGAAGAAACTGAGGAAAGAGGGTTAAATGACTTGTCTACGTCACACAGCTAGGAAGAGTCTGAAAACAATTTGAATTCAGGTCTTCTTGAGTCCAAGCAGAGTACTCTACCCATTGGGATTACCTAGATGCCTTTCTCAAACATATAGTGAGTGCCTTAGAGAATGAGCTATTAATACTCATTTTTTCCCTTTTTTATTTTTAAGAACAATGGAAAACTTCTATGACCTTCCCCATACAGCTCAACTGAATTAAAATCAATAATCTCCAAATACTTACTATCCTGACCAATTGTCTATATTAGGATTTTTTTTAGAAGTTTGCCTTTGACCACTGGTTTCGATGTAGTTTACATTGGGAGATTATAAAGTAAATGGAGAACAGTGGAACAGTGCTTGTATGCCTCCAAAATCCTTGCCTATAGTGAGCAGAGTCAACTATTAAACTATCTTCCTGCATTAAGAAGGAATAGACTTCTGAAAGTGAGGAAAGGAAATTTTGAGAAGGCAAAGAGAATATTTAAAAATTTTTTTATCTTTATTTCAATAACAAATTTCCATATACATTTTCCAAAGTTATATTCATGTTGTCTTCCTCCCTTCTTCTCTCCTCCTTCCTGGAGTTGACAAGTAATTCAATCAGGGTTATATATATATATATATATACACATATATATATATATTTATATACATATATATTATCAAGCAAAACATATTTCCATGTTGTTCATTTTTGTAAGTGAATATTCTTATAAAATCAAAACCCCAAAACATATATCCAAATGAACAAGAGATAAATTATATGTTTTCATCTGCATTCCTACACCAGCAGTTAGATGGATAACAGTTTTTGTCATAAGTTCCTCAGAATTGTCCTGGATCATTGTATTACTCTTAGTAGCAAAGTTTATCACATTTCATCTGCCCACAATAGTTAATGTTCTCTTGGTTCTTCACTCTGTATTGGTTCATGTGGGTCTTTGCAGCTCCTTCTGAAATCATCCTGATTGTCATTCCTTATAGCATAATAATATTCCATCACCATCATATACCACATTTTGTTCAGCCATTCCCCAGTTGAGGGACATCCCTCCAATTCTTTGCCACCACGGAAAGGGCAGCTATAAATATTTTTGTACAAACAGGTCCTTTCCCATTTTTAAAAATATTTCTTTGAGATACAGACCTAATAGTGATATGGCTGGTATGCATTATTTTATAGCCCTTTGGGCATAATTCCAAATTGCCTTCCCAATAGTTGAACAGATTCACAACTCCACCAGCAATGCCTTAGTGTCCCAATTTTAGGGCAAAGAGAATCTCACAGAATCCCCTACAACTTTTTCCATGAAAGCAGAAAGTAGGGAAGGTGAGCCAAGGGTCGAATATAAAAAACAAACTGGATAACTTAGTAATGGGGTTTCAAAGAATCTGTTTTTTTCCCCTTTGATTCTGATTGTTTGATTCTCTAACCTCACTCTATTTCGTCCTCTCCTCTTCCCTTTTCTCTTCTTCCTCCCCAACCCCAAACTACTATAAAACTAGTAAGAAGTTGTAGGAAAAAGTACCTGATGACAGTGAATCTGGAGACTGGGGTTCTAGGCCTTGCCATAACAGCACTCTTCTGTTGTGACTTTGAGAACTGTTGCTACCTCAGTTTCCTCACCTGTAATAAACAGCCTCACTATTTGTCCTATCTGCCTCACCCGTTTAATATGTGAGAAACAAACGAGGTAATCTATAAGTCTATGTACACAAATTCGATTGGTAAAATGCAAAGAAAGCACCATATAAATTATTTTAATTTACGATAATTAGGGATCACGACAAAAGTTAGATCCGGCAGAACTGAAGCATGGGGTTCCGTAAAGCACATTAGTGTACTCCTAGAGCCCCAGAAATAACCTACGCCGAAAGAATCTTTTGTTGAGTTTCTGAACAGTTGGAACAGGTATTGGGTGCGAGGGAGGCGTCAGTGGATAAAGTAGATCCGTCTGGGTTCTGGGAACCACCAGCAGAAGCATGTGAGCCTCTGCGGAATTTCGGCTGCCAGACTGTCGAAGAACAGTACTGCAGAGGGAGCACCCCAGATGTTCAACAACAGCCCCAACAGCCACAGCTGATGCAGAACTAAGACGGCTTCCCTCCCGGAGCTTCTCGCTACGCTTCCGCTCCGGGTCTGCTTCCCTTACTCACACCCCTACTTTTCTCCTCCTCTTCTCCCGTTTTTCTTTGTCCCCGCTCCACCTCTTTAGCCACCCTCCCCTTCACTAACGCCTTTCCCTACCCCCACTCCCTCCCTCTTCAGTCCAACCTCTGCTACCACCGCCCGCAGCTACTGCTGGCGGGACAAACCACGCGGCTCTCTGCAGCTGGAGAAGCGAGTCAGAGAGCCAGCGTGGGAGGCAAAGAGGAGAGGCGAGGAGAAACCGAGGGACCAGAAGCCAGACAGTTGGCGGGCCGTGTTCCCCATCTGACACGGGAGTCCGTAAGCTGCGGGGTACAGGTAAGGCAAAGGACCCAAAGTCATGGGTGAGGAAGGGAGACTGGGTGGAGGGAGGTGGGATGGGTGTGTCTACTTGGAATGGGAAGGACAAAGAATAGAGAGTATTATGGGCAGAGGTAAAGAGTTGTGGATAGAAAGATAAAAAGACTGAAAGATGTATTGACAAATGAAAGATGATAGATGTTGAGAAGTAAAGGGAAATAGATGATTAGAAGTAGAGACAGGCAGACAGACAGACAGACAGACAGACAGACAGACAGACAGATAGATAGATAGATGGATAGACGGATGGATGATAAAGACAGAAACTGGGCAATAGGGATGAGTGTGGGGAGACTGAGGCCAGCGGAAACGGACCTCCTCATTTTCTTGGGAGCGGCGTTTCCAGTCCAGTCTGGGCTGAGGAGAGTGCTGGTGACTCCTTCGCCTTCCTAGGACTGTCCTCTGAGTTGCCTCCTCTCACAGATAATGAGAGCCAGGATCAAGGAGGGGAGGACCACGAGGTTCTGCTGGACTCCTGAAAAAAAACTTTAGCCTCCGGCTCCCCTTGAGAAGTGTAGAAAGTCCGAGTCCAGCTGTGGAAGGAGCTAACAAGTTGCTTGGAAACACGCTTGGGAAAATTCCTGGCTGAGATTTCCTAGCGATTTCTGAAAGGGCCTCGCACTGTACTCGCTTCGGCTTAAAGGGATACAGAATCGGAATTTTTTTGAAACGTAAAATTAAAATGGAGATACTTAAAAACAACAACTTTACTTTGAAGAAAAGGAGTTTTTGTAGGAACTTTGATTAACACTTTGTCCACGCTGGCAGAAAGCAGACCGGAACGTGGTCTTCACTCTAGGTGTAAGCTTGGATTCAGTTTATACATTTATTTGTTCAGGATCTCGGTCTCTTGAGGACATAACCTTATCAAACCGGTAGCGTGAATGGCATTAAAGTTCTGTCCCTGTACTGTGGTAGATTTCTCTTTAAAGGTTTGCACAAAAGGCTTCTAGCAGAATTTGAAATAACAAGTGGAAGCATCTATTCTCCACATTGAGAGGCTCTGATACATGAGACAAGTGGAAGAGCCCATATCAGTATAGACTCAATGAACTAGGACAAGGGCTTGAAGTCCGGGGAGTTAACTGATTGTTAAGTCACTAACTTGAATTTCTTGGCCTGAAGACAAGAATATCTTTTAGTAAATGAGGATGTGGTTGATTTTTTTTTTTTTTTTGGAGGAGGGGGGAACAAACAAGACATCGAAGATGTTAGTGAGAAAAACCTTCACATTTGTAATGGAGTGTAGTTGAGAAGCAGGTTAATAAGGCGATAGATAGATAGATAGATAGATAGATAGATAGATAGATAGATAGAATTAGATTAAAGCAATTGCCAGTTCCTTTACTCATGAAAAAAATATTTTTAAAATGGCTAATACATTACTTAGTAATTATATGCAGTAAAGGAGAATATTACTTCTGTTTCCTGGAAAAAAGACATGACTCCAAGACTAGTAATATATTGTTTCTCTTCCTTAAGTTCTCTATGTATATATGAGTTTTTAAATGGTTATTGTTATGATAATGTTCTATCACTGTTTCAAGGGGGGGACAAGAATGTGTTTTATAATTATTTCAAAGGCACAAGATAAGAGATTATATGGAATTAGCATTTCTAAACAAGTAAAGTCGTATTTCATGACACTTTATTATGAAAAGATCATTACTAAAAAGTCTGCATATGAAATGAGGAAGATACAGATTTTTGGCCACATTTATGGCTTTTTGATGGAGCCAGCGTATATAGTAGAATAAGTACATAACTAGGAATCAGAGGGCAGTTCAAATCCTGGCTTTGCCATGCATAGCTGTGACCTTGGACAAGTTAAGTGAAATCAATTAGCATTTGTTAAATACTTAACAGTGTGCCTGGAAGAAATGATTTCCCCATCCTTGAGGATCTTCAATTTTAATGGGGAAAGAGGGGAAAAATTTTTTTTTTTAAGAGAGAAGAAAGAGGAGTCAAAGATGGGTCAGACCCTTTCCTTAAAATGGAGACTCTGGGAGAAATGAGCCAAAAAGAGGAAGAGGCTATGGGAGAAGAGAGTACTTCCAGGACCAGAAGTCCAGGAATGGAGTGAAATTCCAGAGTGAGGAAAGTGGCATGGTAGAGAAAGGACAAAGAAAAAAGAGTGCAGCCTAGAGAGGACTGAAAATCACCTAAACTCTCTGCTCCTCTGTTTCTTCAATTCTAAAATGTTATTAATACCTGAAAAGAATCGATTGAGTATATCAATAGATATTATTATTATTATTATTATTATTTATTATTCCTATTGGCTCCCAAGGAGCATAGGGCCGCAACCATCTCACACCAACGGACTCTGTTCTGGGCAACTTCCCCCAACTGGGCATATCTTTGCCAGGTCTGTTTAGGCCTTCCGACTTTCCTCCTCCCTGGTGTGTTCCATATTTTTTTTTCATAGCGTCCTGACTGATGGGATACTGAATTGTTCTTTCCCAGAGTCTGGTATTGGAGATCTTTTCAGGTCATCTGATGTTCAAGATTTGAGGTAGGCATCTGTTAACAAAGACCTGGAGTTTGTTGGCTTTTGCCAGCACGTGTCATGGACTCTGTTGGAGAACAATCTTCCAGACTAGGCGATCTTTGGTTTTGTTGGTTTAATGAGGTCGCAGTTTCTGTAGCAAGTGATGTTTTTACGGGGTGAGGTTGCTAGCCTCGTGCCCAACCCTCCTCCTTTTTCAGCCAGGCTTGGGACCATCCTTGGCGGAGTTATCAATAGACATAGTAAAGTGTTATAGAAATGTCACCTTATTTATTGAATTCATTACAAATTGAGTTGCAGAAGCAATCAATCCAGGTCTTGCATGATTTTATTCTGCTTTTTACACACAGAAGGCAAAGCCTAAAAAAGAAAGAGAGAAATCCCATAGTACTTGAGGCATATTGTCTTACATGTCCCGTGGGTGATGCCAAAGCTGATCAGGTTCCTTTTGGCTTTTATCATCCCATTATTTCAAGGTGACATTAGTTAGAGAGCTATTGAAAGAGATGATAAAACAATGAGATCAGCCAGAGCATTTTAACCCTAAAATAATTTTACAGCCAATAAAACAAATATCTTAGAATGTGGGGTTTTTCCCCAGAAAACAAAATTTTAAGTAAAAATACTTTAAAAAAATTATTCGAGTTTTAATGATAGGGATCTTTATTTTCGTCTTTGGGAAGAAAGCCTGGGAAAGTGAACTTCACAGGCTGGTTTGGCAACCAAGGTCTCTACTACTCTTTTTTTTTTTCTTTCTAGGATTGTTATAAACCTTTGGGGAATTTTAAATTGAATCGGTTACATGCCAATGTAAAAAAAAAAAAAAGATTCCCATGTGCAATGCTTATGTATTCTGGTGACTTCTAGTGTGATAGTCCATTGGTAAATAAGTATAGTGAGTATTTTCATTGTTGTTTTTTTCACCTTACAAATAAAACTTAAAGTCTATTTCTTCCATCCTTTTTTCTGAGAAATTCAAGTTGTTCTTTAATCACTGGATTCAAGCAGAGAACACAATTCTTTACATTAAAATCAACATATTAAAGATGAGAACACTAAAAGAGGCAGCCTTCAATACAAATGTAGTTAAAGAGTCATATAAATATGTAAATACTTAATTTAAAGTTTTCCACTCTACTACTTATAATCATCTGAGAGATTTGACTATTCTATTTGAAAATCTCAATTATAACAAATTTCTTTGATAATGTCAGTTGTTAAATATTTATTAAGCACCTACTATTCACCGGGCATTGTTCTAAGCAGTGGGGATAAAAAGAAAGTCAAAAAAAGAGTCCTTGCTCTAAGCAGTGATTCCCAAAGTGGGCGCTACCGAGATCCTACAGCGATCCAGGAGGGTGGTGATGGCCACAGGTGCATTTATCTTTCCTATTAATTGCTATTAAAATTTAAAAAATTAATTTCCAGGGGGCTAAGCAATATTTTTTTCTGGAAAGGGGGCGGTAGGCCAAAAGTTTGGGAACCACTGCTCTAAAGGAACTCCCATTCGAAGATGGAGGTTGGTGTGAGGAAGAAAACAACATGAAACCAATTGTGTACAAACATGCTATAAAACAAACAAAAAATTGGAGATAATTAATAAAGGGAAGAAAGGATCATTAAAAGCAGTTAGGAAAGCATCTCATGGAAAAGGAGATTTTAGCTGGGACTTGAAGGAAGTCAGGAAAGTGAGGAGGGAGTGTATTCCAGGACTGTGAAAATGTTCAGACTAGAGATGTAGTGTTGTGCAAGAAATAGCAAGGAGGTCAGTTATCACTGGATCGATTGGAGCAGGAAGAGGTAAGGTGTAAGAAGAATGCAAAAATAGGAGGTGCCAGGTTGTGAAAGGTTTTGAATGTCAGAGTTTTTTGTTTGATTTAATTCTGGTTGTGATAGGGATTCGAATTTATTTGAATAGGGAAATGACATGGTCATATTTGTGCCTTAAAGAAAATTCACTTGACAGCTGAGTGGAGGCTAGGCTGGAATAGGAAGAGATGTATTATTTAGGCCATCTCATATTATTTAGGTCATCATGAAACTACTCTTGCAGCCACATAAGATAACCCTCAACCCCCATTCTGTAGGAATACTTTATTGATGAGGTGGTCCTATAAGCATATATTTTTGGTATTTGAGTGATTGGATTGGGTCTAAGATAGATATGTTTTGTAGAAGATTCTACTATACAGCAAATAGTGATAATTTTGGAAGGAAGGATACTAAAATATTATAATTGGTAGATTGAAAAAAATGATTTCATTTACTGTTGTATCCCAAGATAAACATTTTTTGTTTTGGCAATAATTGCTAGCATTTCCATAGTGCTTCAAAATTTACAAAGTGCTTTACAAATATTTTCTCATTTAATTCTCACAATTTAATCCCTGAATGAGGAAACTGGGGTAGGCAGTAGTTAAGTGACTTGCCAATAAGTGTCTGAGACTGCATTTGAACTCAAATCTTCCTACCTCCAACCTTCCAGCACTCTATTCACTATGACAACTGGCTGCCCTGCCTTTTTTTTCTTTATTAAAGTTTCTTTTTTTAATTAATTAATTTAGAATATTTTTCCAT
Organism: Gracilinanus agilis; assembly: GCF_016433145.1. Taxonomy (NCBI): domain Eukaryota; kingdom Metazoa; phylum Chordata; class Mammalia; order Didelphimorphia; family Didelphidae; genus Gracilinanus; species Gracilinanus agilis. The sequence goes on from NC_058132.1 coordinate 451,084,029, forward strand.
GGTTACATGGCTGCTCATTTTTTAAAGACTGGGCTTTTGATTTCATCAGTATAAGAAACTTAGTGATGAAAGTTCATTCACAAAAGTAAACGTGCATCTGTTCTGAGACTAGGAATGTTGCCTAGGGCACTGAATGGAGAAATGACTTAAACAGGGTCACACAGTCTGGATGTGAGTGACCCAGGTCTTCCTGACCCTGAAATCAACTCTCTAGCCACTATTCTATTTTGTTTCTCAAAGCATAACTATGCAAATAAGTCAGTGCCAGAATCCAGAGGAAAACATTTGATTCTAATGGAAATTTAATATATACCGTCATCTTTCCTCTTCATTCCCATCTTATAATTCTATTTATATTTTTGTATAGAATTCTTTACTAAATGTTTTTCTCTTATTTAAAGGAACTTCTTTTATTAAACATTTTATTGATACTTTTGTTTGTTGGTTTATTTTAAACCTCTACCTTCTGTCTTAGTATCAATTCTAAGACAGAAGAGTGGCATAAATTAGGCAATGGGGCTAAGTGACTTGCCCAGCGTTACACAGTTAGGGAGCATCTGATGTCAAATTTGAACCCAGGTCCTTACAATTCCAGGCCTGGCACTCTCTCCATTGTGCTACCTGACTGTCCTTTCATTTTGTTTACATATCACAATCTGTTTGTGATAAAAGGGGAACCCTTTTAGTTTGAGCACAGCCTTTTGCTAGAAAAAAATAAAGAAGCCAAAAAAAATCTGACATAGTAATGGCTACATTTTCTAATGTAAACTTCATGCTCAAAGCTATGTTTTCCACTCGGGACTTCCCTGGGTTTTTAATTTCCCCAGTTCACCTTCCTTCTAATGATCTTTCACCTTAATTGCTGCATTGTATAAATAATGTATATACTGTTATTTTGCTTCTATTTATTTTTCTCATGAGTCCTTACAAATCTTCCCACATTTCTTTGAATTCCACATATTTCTCATCTCTTACTGCACAACAATATTCTATTATTATGGATTGTGGAATAATTACAGATTTTTAATAATTTCTTAGTTATCCATTTTTTTCCTAGCTCTTTGTTACCACAAAGTGCTACTATGAATACTTGGTCATATATTAGACTTCTGTTTCTGTCTTTGACTTTCTTGGGATATATGCCCAATAATGGGATCACTGGGTCAAAGGGTAGGGACAATTTATAGTCACTTTTCTCAGATAATTCCAAATTGATATCAAGAATAGTTAGACCTAGAGTATATTTAAATCAATAAACACAAATTTATTGAGTGACTGCAAGGCACTTGGTATATAAAAAGGTACAAAATACAGTCCCTGCCTTTAGAACTGTAATGCATATTTTTTAGTTCTTTTAGCATAATGACATATATAGAACAGTAGAAGTAACTGATGTAATCCATCAACAAACCTTTATTGTGGATTTACTATGTGGTAAAAATCCTTTTGGCTAGGAGTAAGCAAAAATGATCAGCTTAATTCTCCTCTCTGGAAAACGCTGAGGCTAGAAAATTGTAACTGTCACTGAGATTATATATTATCCGAAAGTTTTTGTAGGCTTGGCGTGGGAGATTTTATCTTTTCTATCTTGAACAGTGGTACAGGGGAAGAACATTTGGAACTGAAAATGACAAAATTGAATTTAAAAATAAAATTATCACAGGAAATAAAAATATTTTTAAAGTATTAAAGAAAGATCTGCTACTATTGTGATTTCTAAAAGTAGGAGAGGATTTGTCGAGTGATGGTTTCCTAAAAGAGATCCACTTTATAGCACATTAATGATGTATTATTACATAATATATATTATATTACTACATCTTAATTATCCAGGTCTGGATCACCAATAAGTATTAATCTAATATGTAGTTGCAATATAACAAATACAACAAACATTTATTAAGCTTCTTCTGGATACAGAAGACTGTTAAACACAGATAACACTGAATTGGGTATGTATGTTTATACATATCCATACATATTTAAATCCTTATCTAACCATGGGCAAGGCAGAATTTATGTTATATGCTATGGGCATAACTGTGTAATTTCTAGATGCATATTATGTACATTTGCTCCTGTGATCTCATCAATGTGGTTACTGCCTCTAGTAGTGAAGAAACAAAGGCAAAAAAGGAAACAATCCCTAACTTTAAGGAATTTAAATTGTATTTTGGGAGGGTGGGTGTTATTCTTCAGTCATTTCAGTGGCTTCTGACTCTTCATGTCCTCATTTGGAGTTTTCTTGGCAAAGATATTAGAGTGGTTTGCCATTCCTTCTCCAGTTCATTTAACAGATGAAGAAACTGAGATAAGGAGAATTAAGTGATTTGCCTAGGGTCCCATGGCTAGTAAGTCCCAAGGCCAAATTTGAACTCAGGAAGAAGAGTCTTCCTGGCCCCAGGACCAGCAATTTGACCACTACACCACCCAGCTGCCCCTAGACTTGGGTAGGGGAGACAGTTTAAAATGCCTAGTAAAGACCTTTCTGTTGGATGTAAATATATTGAGGGTACCAGTTGATTATAGTGCTTAAAGCCTATTCCAAAGTATATGTAGCTGTTATAGTTAAAGCATTAAAGCTTAAACAACTGCACTAAGACTTTTGGGAGAACACATATTATATTTGTTACTTCCAAAAGTATTCTTGGGAAAGATATCATCTTTGTGATATGTCCACATATTTTTAAATTAAGAAAGCAGGGAAAATAACTTATCCATCTTCACTATCAAAATGTTCAACATTGTCTCCTCATAAGGTGTCTATCCCCTTGAAGAAGTCTTAGTGCAATTTTAAGCTTTAATAGCTAAAACCGCAGTAAGACTTTTTGGATATCCCTATATCAAAGATAATCTTTAAAATATATATTTATGCCCTTACCTTCTATCTTAGAATCAAAACTAAGTATTGGCTTTCTATCCATTGAACCACCTAGTTGTCCCAAAGATAATCTTATTTAAGAACTTCTTCTTTGTATATCTGTTAACATTTTAGAAGAATTTTTATTAGTTTTCAGTTTGCGTGTGTATATGTGCATATATGCACATCTGTACATACACATACACATTCTCTGTGTATAGGGTATCCCAAATGCCTTGATTCTTTGCCTTTCCTCAAATACTTTGATTGTAAATTCACTGCCTATCAATTGGGTTCATTTCATTTTGGATAGCTCTGATTTCTGGAAGCATCTTCTTACATCAAATTGATATCACCCCTGTATTGGCTCTAGTGCTACATTCTAGAGCTACAAATTAAATTCTTTTTTTACTTAATAATCATAAACATATTTAACTATGATGTCTTCTCAAGTCTCTTCTCCAGGTTAAATGTCTCTAGCTTCTTCTACTGATACTCTAATATGATTTTGGGGTACTCTCATGTTTTCTGGGTGATAATTTCTTTTTCCACTGAACCTAAGATTGCATTGGATTGTAGAACTGCCTGCCCAGAAATTTTCTCTACCAATGCTGATTGGAAACGAATTTATAACTTACAATCTAAGAACATTTATGAGAGCACTGAGCCATTAAGGACTTTCCTATGATCTTATAGCTACTATGTGGTAGAATAAGAACTTCAACTTGGGTTCTCCTGACTATGAAGATGCCCTCCATGCATACTGTCTCTCTGGATAGTAAAATTCCTCTTAAAATGTGATACCAAGACCCTATATAGTTCAAATATAATCCTTAGGAACTAAATTAGTTCAGTTTTAATATGTCATTTTAATACATTTTTAGTTTACATAGTTTTGATTTCTTTTATAAATTTCAACTCTTCTGAATATCATCAGATTTAGCAAATTCAACCATTTGGATAGGCAAAAAAATACAAGATATTTTTTGCCTAACATTCCTTTTTGAGGTCTTATTCATAATTTTTAAATTCCCTATTTCAAGTTGGATATAAGACTTTTTAAGAAATTATTTTGCATGAGATTTTAACTTCATATTGATTTATTCCTTGGCCAGTATCTTATATCAAAGAGTTATTTTAAAGTTTGTCATGAGCTAACTGGTATTGCTATTTTTTCCCTAGTGCAATCACACACAAATGTTTATTTTGAAAAGGGGAAAAAAAACAACTTGGAGCTCTGTATGTTTTGCAAACATAGAAGGAAAATCTAGCAACTTGAAGATTCTTTAAATGGCAAAAAACTTAGAGCTCTGATTCCTAATTTTTTTTTTAAAACCCATCCACAGAAAAGTAAAGTATTATTTCTTTTGTTATAATTACGGACAAGAAAATTGGATTAGAATTGATGACTCTTCTCTTTTGAGTTGAGTTGAGGTAATTTACCCCATGCAACAAATCTTAAATTATTTGTCAAAATGGGGAAAGAGAACATGGTATGAAAATGTGGGCAATATAAAAATAAATTCCAACTGGTTTTGATAAGAAGCTTCACTTTCAGCTATTGGATTGTTCTCACTTGAATGAGAAGTACTTACAGAATTGTAGGCTCATAACAGACCTTGCATATTCTCTAGTCTATCATTTTATAGATGAGGAAAATGTCATCCAGAAAGAGAAGTAGCATAGGTAGGAACTGAAAAACTCTGGTCTCTTGGGTCTCAGTCCACTGCTCCTAGTTCCGGAAGGCAGGGAAATTGGTGTCTTTTGTGAACATGTCACATGATAGCTGAAGTTATTGTTCTGAGGGCATTCTGTCAAATTTGGGCCCTCATGAAAAGAGACAGCTGGTGGTAGAATGCTTCTGGCTTCCTGGTCAGTCTATATATTCACCATCTTAATCATCTGGATGAAAAGAGTTTTCCTTTTAGGCTTACTTTCCTCAAGTGCCATCTTGCACATGTTGTTGTTCATTCATTTCAATCATGGCTGACTCTTTAGGACCCCATTTGAGGTTTTCTTGGCGAAGTGGTTTGCCATTTTCTTTGCCAGCTCATTTATCAGATGAAAAAATTATGGCCAACAGAGCTAAATCACTTGCCCAGACTCACACAGCTAGTAAGTGTCTAAGGTCAGATTTCAACTCAGGACGGTGGGTTTTCCTGACTCCAGGCCAGACACTATCCAGTGTGCCACCTAGCTGCCCCCTGTACATAGTAGGTATTTAAAAAAGGCTTTTTGAATTAGGTTAAAACCTGAAAAATAGAGCCAAAGGCAGACAAGATTGAAATAAGCACTTTGTTTAAAAAGGTTTTTTTTTTATAACAAAGTTATTTACATATTCCTATAGGTTATTTAAATGAATAATACCTTGTCCATCTAAATACAAAGGACTTTTTCTATATAAACTATATAAAAAGGTATATTATAACAAAGCTTACTTATATAATTCTTTGTCCATCCAAATACAAAGGATTTTTTCTACCAAAAAAACTGTTATACATGTGCTTCCTCTGATCCTTGCTCATATAATCATCACCCTTTATAAGTCATTCTCCCATTCTGGATATGTCATTGTACTTTGAACCTTTCCTGTTCTCTATCACAAAATTATGTCAGGGAGAAGCGAGTTAAGAGAAATACGTAGATAATATGGCTTCCCCACCCCCCACCCCACTTTTTTTAAACTCTTACCTTTGTCTCAGAATCCATATAAGCATTAGGTCTAAGGTAGAAGAATGTTAAGGATTAGACAATTGGGCTTTAAATAAATTGCCCAAAGAAGTATCTGAGGTTAGATTTGAACAGACCCACTTTCTCTAAATCCTTATATCCAGTGATTCATGATGTCCCTTTCCCCCACATTTTTATTTTCCCTGAAAAGAAGAACTAGGAACCCCTCTCCCCAGCTCTACACAGTCCAGCATCATCACCTCAGGCTCTCCTCCAGCATGGGCTGCCCACCTGACTAAACAAGCAGGCTCCGAAAGGGAATTTTTTTCATTTTTCTATCGTTTGTTCTGGGAGGCCCTATTTAATAGAAGACTTCAAGAATATGAGTCTATGTTTTAAGAGCATTTTCTGCTTTTGTTTTCAGCAGGACTGGCCTCCAGGAAATACCTGAAGGTGAAAATTCAAACACTCATGAGAGGGGTGAGACCACAAAGAATAGATAGATAGTTATTTACCTGCAACTTCAGACAAGAAAGGTACCCCTTCCTTTCATGGATCTCCAAAGAACTGCCTCCAGGTGGCTCTAGTCAAGTAAAATTCCACGGAGAACCACTATCGGATTAATGTTTTGAACCTTCTTTTAAAAAGCATGAATGGTAACATTTATGCCTTTTTGACACCTTCATGAATAGGAGCTTAATCAGATCTTTTCCCTGACATCAGGTTTTGCTAAAATTTCCTAAAAACAAAACACGAGAGCTCTTGTCTTCTAGGATTGTAGAAAATAGTACCGTATTAGATATAGAAAGGATGAAGAAAGGAAAAATCTAAGATATCAAAACACATTTTGCTTGCTATATTGTTTTCCAAGATAAATCTTGGGATCAACTACAATCTTTACCACAGGCTGAAAGGGCAGCATAATGTGATGGAGTTATCACTGGCTTTAAAATCAGAAAACCGGTAAATTTGGGCTCAATATTAGGAGAAAATATGAATACTTAGAAATGTCCCAAAATAGAATGGAATACCTAAATAAATAACTAGATTATATAATTAGAGCAAGGACAGCTAGGTGGTACAGTGAATAGAGTGCCATGCTTAGAAGCAGGAAGACTCATTGTTCTAAGTTCAAATCTATCCTCAGACATTTATTAAATGTGTGATCCTGGCTTAATCACTTAACCCCATTTGCCTCAATTTCCTCATCTGTAAAATGAGTTGAAGAAGAAAATGGCAAACCACTCCAAAATCTTTTTTTAAGTATTTCTCAATGGTTACATGATTCATGTTCTCTCCCTCCTCTCTTCCTTCCCCACTCCTGGAGCTGACAAGCAATTCCACTGGGTTAAGCATGTATCATCACTCAATACCTATTTCCATATTATTCATTTTTGTTATAGAGGAATTTTTTAAAACCAAAATCCCAAATCCTATACCCACATAAACAAGTGATAAATCATATGTTTTCCATCAGTATTTCTATTCCCACGTTTTTTTCCTCAATGCAGATAGCATTTTTTCTCATTGCCTTGGGATTGTCCTGGATCATTGCATTCCTATTAGTTGCAAAGCCTATTACATTTGATCATCCCACAACGTTTCACTCTCTTTGTCCAATGTTCTCCTGGTTCTGCTCATTTCCATATCAGTTCATGCACTCCAATATCTTTGCCAAGAAAAACCCCCAAATAGAGTCACAGAGACTTAGAAGATTACAGATTATCAAGTCCAACCATTTCATTTTACAGATGAAGCAACTAAAACCTAGAGAGGTTAAATGAATTCCCAATGGTCATGTCACAATTAATTAGAAAGTAATAATAGTAATTAGTAAGTGCGTGAGGAAGAATTTGAAACAAGATATTCCAACTCCAATTCCAACACTACTCTTTATGCCATGATGCCTCTAATAATAAAAATGGATTACTGGAAGTATTCTAAACATAGGCTTGATTTGTAGTTTCAAAGTGGGGATTTTTATATCAGGAAGAGGTTGGATCAGGTCTCTGATCCCTTCAAACTCTGAAAACCCATAATTCTTTTCTTGAAATGAACCTAACAATCAGCTTATTCAGCCCAACACAGACCTGGCACAAAGCAGGCACTCCAGAAACCCCCTTGTAGTCCTGCACTGATTGCCAGTACCTGCATTCTTTGCAGTCCATATGTCAGTCTAGTTTCCTTAGGATCATGAAGGAAAAAGACATGGAAGCTTAGTTTTAGAGGAGGAGAAACATCTGGCTTAGCCTGGGAGCTAAGGAGAGTACTTGTACATATATGCTTTGTTTGAGCTGAGTTAGTGTTTTGTATCTGTGAACATCAAGGAGTCGAGGTAAGTTTGCTCTGGTCAAACGATTTCGAATTTTTGGTTTGACAGTTACACAAGCAGTCTTCAATAAAATATAGTCTTCAATTAAAAGTGCCTTTTTCAGTTCTTAACTCTACAAAAATCATTTATTTAGAACAGCTTTAAGTCTTCCTTTAAGCAAAGAGTGAAAAAACTGAAATCTAAATCAGAGACCAAAGCTAATTGCACACAACTGTTGAAGCCCCAAATGGCCTCAACCACCAATATTCTTTATATTCTTGTTTCACTGAAAACTAAGCCTTTTTAAAAGACATAAAATTAGTCTTATTGGTAGTCCTGAGCTTCTTTTTTAAAAATCAGTCTGAGGAGACTTCCTGTTACGATGGTGGCAGAGTAAGGAGCAGCTGCTCTATCTCTCCTAACCAAAGCATACAGGACTCCTCAAGGGGACATAAAAACGAATCCAGACGAATGAAGGGACCCCACAACAGGGCGAAGCATTGTAGGTACGTGGAATCGGGGCATTTCCACGCTATAAAGGGGTGAAACAACTCTCACTAAAACGCTAGAGGAAGAAGCCCCTCCCCCACCCCCACACCATGTACAGCCCAGAGGCCAATGCATAAGAGTAAAAGTAGGATTGGGGCAACCAGTGAGTCACTGGCAGCTCCAGGGCATGTTCCTGAGAGCAGCAAGAACTAGGACCCCAAGAAGCTAAAGAACTCCCAGGGACTTCCCTGAGCGCTGGCTCGGGTGAAGGCAGTGCCCTAGGCACGGACAAGGATCTCGAGCCCAGGCTTGGACCTCGAGTGGGGACCCTGTGCAGACTGAAACGAGGCTATGGAAGCAGTGCCCTGAGACTGCTGAAGGAGCCTCAGGCAGAGGGGTAGACCTGGGACAACAAGGAGGCTGGACCCCGAGAACAAGGAAATCTGAGCCATCCAGAGCCCAGACAGCACAGACAGACCCTGAGTGTGAAGACAAAGCTGAGAAGGGGCGGGGCTAACAATGGCAAGCCATAGGGAACCCCAGAAGAAAAAGATTATCAAGAAAAACTCTGGAACACTTGACAACTTTTACACAGAGAAAATCCAGACAACAGAGGAGGACAAACAAGTATCTAAACCTTCCCAAAACAATGAAAACTGGTCACAAACTATGGAAGAGTTCAAAACTGAGATTTTTGAAGAAGATGGAAGAGATCTGGCAAGAAAATAACAGTTTAAAAGGCAGAATTTTGCAATTGGAAAGTGAGGCTCAGAAATCAAATGAACTGATAAGCAAATTGAACACCAGAAATGACCAGATTGAAAAGGAAAACCAGTCCCTAAAGACTAGAATTGAACAATTAGAAGCCAATGATCTCTCAAGACAATAAGAATAAATAAAACAAAGTCAAAAGACTGAAAAAATAGAAGGAAACATAAAATATCTCAATGAGAGAGTGACAGACCAAGAAAACCTGTCTAGAAGAGACAATTTGAGAATCATTGGTCTTCCAGAAAAAGCAGAAATTAATAGAAACTTGGACTCCATACTTAAAGAAATTATTCAGCAAAATTGCCCTGAAGTTCTACAACAAGAGGGCAATATAGACATTGAAAGGATCCATAGATCACACTCTACACTGGACACAGAAAAGTCAACACCAAGGAATATAACAGCAAAATTCAAGAGCTTTCAAGTAAAAGAAAAAAATCTTACAAGAAGCCAGAAAGAGACAATTCAAATATCAAGGAGCACCAATCAGGATCACACAAGATCTGCAAGCCTCCATGCTAAAAGACCGCAAGGCTTGGAATATGATATTCAGAAAGGCAAGAGAGCTGGGCCTTCAGCCAGGGATCAACTACCCATCAAAACTGACTATATACTTCCAGGGGAAAGTATGGGCATTCAGCAAAATTGAAGATTTCCAAGTATTTGCACAAAAGAGACTAGGACTAAATGGAAAGTTTGATATCCAACCACAAAAATCAAGAGAAACATGAAAAGGTAAATAAGAAACAGAGGGGAAAGAAAGAAAACTCATAATTTTTTAAATTTGACTCTTTAAGGGCTTAAATAAGATCTAATTATCTGTATTACTATGTGGAGAAATGCTATGTATAATTCTCTATAGTGAACTCTATTCACTATTATAATATTCACTATTATAGCAATCAGAAGAATAACTCATAGGGAGAGGACAGAATACTAAATGGTCTAAGATGATATGGGGGGTGGGAAAGAGGGGGGGAATAGTAGGGGACACCAAGAGAAATTTGAGTGAATAAGAAAAATAGGATATTCTATTAAACAAAGAGGGCATGGGAAGGGGAGGGGATAAATGTTATTATAAGAAGGAGAGGAAGAGAGCATTAAGAGGTAATATTTAAACCTTACTCTCAGTGTAATCAACCTGGAGAGGGAAGAGTAGCTATATTATCCATTGGGATAAAAAACTCTATTTAACCCTACTGAGAAAGTCAGAATGGATAAACCAAAGGGAGCAGGGGAGTGGGGAGGTCAAAAAAGGGAGGGGAGAAGAAGGGGGAGGGAATTCATTAGGCCTTTAAAAATAAAAAGAGGGGAATAATAAGGGGGTAGAAAGGGAAGTTAATCAAGGGAGGGGATAAGGGTTATCGGCTCAAAGCAAACCACTGGTTTAAAAGAAAATAGTGGAAGAAGAAGGAGTGAGTCCAGGGGAGGATACAAAAATGTCAGTGAATGCACAACTGATAATTATAACTCTGAATGTGAATGGGATGAACTCACTCATAAAATGGAAGCAAATAGCAGAGTGGATCAGAAACCAAAATCCTACCATATGTTGTCTACAAGAAACACATATGAGGCGGGTGGACATACACAAGTTTAAGGTTAAGGGCTTGAGCAAAATCTTTTGGGCATCAAATGAGAAAAAGGCAGGAGTGGCTATTATGATTTCTGACAAAGCCGAAGTAAAAATAGATATGATTAAAAAAGACAGGGAAGGTCATTACATCCTGATTAAAGGCAGTATAAACAATGAGGAAATAACACTGCTCAATATATATGCACCAAGTGGTATAGCATCCAAATTCATAAAGGAGAAA
>NC_058132.1:451095346-451115194 GCF_016433145.1 Gracilinanus agilis
TAGTGAACTCTATTCACTATTATAATATTCACTATTATAGCAATCAGAAGAATAACTCATAGGGAGAGGACAGAATACTAAATGGTCTAAGATGATATGGGGGGTGGGAAAGAGGGGAGGAATAGTAGGGGACACCAAGAGAAATTTGAGTGAATAAGAAAAATAGGATATTCTATTAAACAAAGAGGGCATGGGAAGGGGAGGGGATAAATGTTATTATAAGAAGGAGAGGAAGAGAGCATTAAGAGGTAATATTTAAACCTTACTCTCAGTGTAATCAACCTGGAGAGGGAAGAGTAGCTATATTATCCATTGGGATAAAAAACTCTATTTAACCCTACTGAGAAAGTCAGAATGGATAAACCAAAGGGAGCAGGGGAGTGGGGAGGTCAAAAAAGGGAGGGGAGAAGAAGGGGGAGGGAATTCATTAGGCCTTTAAAAATAAAAAGAGGGGAATAATAAGGGGGTAGAAAGGGAAGTTAATCAAGGGAGGGGATAAGGGTTATCGGCTCAAAGCAAACCACTGGTTTAAAAGAAAATAGTGGAAGAAGAAGGAGTGAGTCCAGGGGAGGATACAAAAATGTCAATGAATGCACAACTGATAATTATAACTCTGAATGTGAATGGGATGAACTCACTCATAAAATGGAAGCAAATAGCAGAGTGGATCAGAAACCAAAATCCTACCATATGTTGTCTACAAGAAACACATATGAGGCGGGTGGACATACACAAGTTTAAGGTTAAGGGCTTGAGCAAAATCTTTTGGGCATCAAATGAGAAAAAGGCAGGAGTGGCTATTATGATTTCTGACAAAGCCGAAGTAAAAATAGATATGATTAAAAAAGACAGGGAAGGTCATTACATCCTGATTAAAGGCAGTATAAACAATGAGGAAATAACACTGCTCAATATATATGCACCAAGTGGTATAGCATCCAAATTCATAAAGGAGAAATTGGCAGAGCTCAAGAAGGAAATAGATAGTAAAACCATACTAGTGGGAGATCTAAATATTCCTCTTTCAGATCTAGATAAATCAAAGCAAAAAATAAATAAGAAAGAGGTAAGAGAGGTGAATGAAGTCCTAAAAAAATTAGATTTAATTGATATGTGGAGAAAAATAAATAGGGACAAAAAGGAATACACCTTCTTTTCAGCTGCACATGGTACATTCACAAAGATTGACCATGTAATAGGGCACAGAATCATTGCAAACAAATGCAAAAGAGCAGATATAATAAATGTAACCTTCTCAGATCATAATGCAATAAAAATAATAATTAGTAAGGGCACCTGGATAGGCAAATCAAAAACCAATTGGAAATTAAACAATATGATTCTCCAAAACCAATTTGTCAAAGAAGAAATCATAGAAACAATCAACAATTTCATTGAAGAGAATGACAATGATGAGACATCCTACCAAACTCTGTGGGATGCAGCCAAGGCAGTACTCAGGGGGAAATTTATATCTTTGAGTACATATATTAACAAATTAAGGAGGGCAGAGATTAATGAATTGGGTATGCAACTCAAAAAATTAGAAAGCGATCAAATTTAAAATCCCCAGAGGAAAACTAAATTAGAAATACTAAAAATTAAGGGAGAAATTAATAAAATTGAAAGTAAAAGAACTATTGAATTAATAAATAAGACTAGAAGCTGGTATTTTGAAAAAAATGAATAAAATAGACAAAGTACTGGTCAATCTAATAAAAAAAAAGGAAAGAAAACCAAATTGACAGTATCAAAGATAAAAAGGGAGACCTCACCTCTAATGAAGGGGAAATTAAGGCAATCATTAAAAACTATTTCGCCCAATTATATGGCAACAAATATAACAATTTAGGAGATATGGATGAATATTTACAAAAATATAAATTGCCTAGATTAACAGCAGAAGAAATAGAATACCTAAATAATCCCATATCAGAAAAAGAAATTAAACAAGCCATCAAAGAACTCCCTAAGAAAAAATCACCAGGACCTGATGGATTCACAAGTGAATTTGATCAGACATTCAAAGAGCAACTAATCCCAATATTATACAAATTATTTGATATGATAAGCAAAGAAGGAGTCCTACCAAATTCCTTTTATGACACAAATATGGTACTGATTCCAAAGCCAGGTAGATCAAAAACAGAGAAAGAAAACTATAGACCAATCTCCCTAATGAACATAGATGCAAAAATCTTAAATAGAATATTAGCAAAGAGACTCCAGCAAGTAATTAAGAAGATCATCCACCATGATCAAGTGGGATTTATACCAGGAATGCAAGGATGGTTCAACATTAGGAAAACCATCCACATAATTGACCATATCAACAGTCTAACAAACAAAAATCACAAGATTATCTCAATAGATGCTGAAAAAGCCTTTGACAAAATACAGCATTGATTCCTATTGAAAACACTGAAAAGTATAGGAATAGAAGGACCTTTCCTAAAAATAATAGAGAGTATATACCTAAAACCATCAACAAGCATTATATGCAATGGGTATAAATTAGAAGCCTTCCCAATGAGATCAGGAGTGAAACAAGGATGCCCATTATCACCTCTATTATTCAACATAGTACTAGAAACACTAGCAGTAGCAATTAGAGAAGAAAAAGAAATTGAAGGTATCAAAATAGGAAAAGAGGAGACTAAGGTATCACTCTTTGCAGATGATATGATGGTCTACTTAAAAAATCCTAGAGATTCAACTAAGAAGCTTGTAGAAATAATCAACAACTTTAGCAAAGTTGCAGGATACAAAATAAATGCACATAAACCATCAGCATTTCTATATATTTCCAACACATCACAGCAGCAAGAGGTAGAGAGAGAAACACCATTTAAAATCACCCTAGACAATATAAAATACTTGGGAATCTATCTACCAAAACAAACACAGCAATTATACGAAAACAACTATAAAACACTTTACAAACAAATAAAACTGAATCTCAACAATTGGAAAGCCATTAATTGTTCATGGGTAGGATGAGCTAACATAATAAAAATGAACATTCTACCCAAATTAAAATACCTATTTAGCACCATACCTATCAAATTACCAAAAAACTTCTTTACTGAATTAGGAAATAATATAACAAATTTCACTTGGAATAACAAAAGATCAAGAATATCAAGGGAAATAATGAAAAAAAATGTGAAGGAAGGGGGCCTAGCAGTACCAGATATTAAACTATACTATAAAGCAGCAGTCATCAAAACAATATGGTACTGGCTAAGAGATAGAAGGGAGGATCAGTGGAATAGACTTGGGGTTAATGACATCAGCAAGAAAGTGTATGATATACACAAAGAGCCCAACTTTTGGGACATGAATCCACTATTTGACAAAAACTGCTGGGAAATTTGGAAAACAATATGGGAGAGATTAGGTTTAGATCAACATCTTACACCCTACACCAAGATAAATTCAGAATGGTGAATGAGTTGAATATAAAGAAGGAAACTATAAGTAAGTTAAGTAAACATAGAATAGTATACTTTTCAGATCTGTGGAAAAGATTTTAAAATCAAGTAAGAGTTAGAGAAAATTACAAAATGTAAATTAAATGGTTTTGATTATATTAAACTAAAAAGCTTTTGTACAAACAAAATCAATGTAGTCAAAATCAGAAGGGAAACAACAAATTGGGAAAAAATCTTTATAATAAAAAACTCTGACAGGGGTCTAATTACTCAAATATACAAGGAGTTAAATCAATTATATAAAAAATCAAGCCATTCCCCAATTGATAAATGGGCAAGAGACATGAATAGGCAATTTTCAGGTAAAGAAATCAAAAGTATCAATAAGCACATGAAAAAGTGTTCTAAATCTCTAATAATTAGAGAAATGCAAATCAAAACAACTCTGAGGTATCACCTCACACCTAGCAGAATGGGTAAAATGAAAGAAGGGGAGAGTAATGAATGTTGGAGGGGATGTGGCAAAATTGGGACATTAATGCATTGCTAGTGGAGTTGTGAACTGATACAACCATTCTGACTGGCAATTTGGAACTATGCTCAAAGGGCTATAAAAGACTGCCTGTCCTTTGATCCAGTCATACCATTGTTGGGTTTGTACCCCAAAGAGATCATAGATAAACAGTCTTGTACGAAAATATTTATAGCTGCGCTTTTTGTGGTGGCAAAGAACTGGAAAATGAGAGTATGTCCTTCAGTTGGGGAATGGCTGAACAAACTGTGGTATATGCGGGTGATGGAATGCTATTGTGCTAAAAGGAATAATAAACTGGAGGAGTTCCAGGTGAACTGGAAAGACCTCCAGGAACAGATGCAGAGCGAAAGGAGCAGAGCCAGAAGAACATTGTACACAGAGACTGATATACTATGGTAAAATCGAATGCAATGGACCTCTGTACCAGCAGCAATGCAATGACACAGGACAGCTCTGAGGGATTTATGGTAAAGAACGCTACCCACATTCAGAGGAAGGACTGCAGGAGAGGAAACATATAAGAAAAACAAATGCTTGAACACATGGGTTGGGGTGGACATGATTGGGGATGTAGACTCGAAACTACCACACCAATGCAACTATCAACAATTTGGAAATAGGTCTTGAACAAGGACATGTTACAACAAGTGGAGATGTGCATCGGCCATGGGTAGGGGGAGAGCGGGGTGGGGGGGTGGTGAAGGGGAAAGTAGGAGCATGAATCATGTAACCATGTTAAAAATTAATATTAATAAATGATTTTAAAAAATCAGTCTGAGGAGCATCTAGATGGCTCAATGGATTAAAGCCAGCCCTAGAAATGGGATGTCCCAGGTTCAAATCTGACCTAGCTATGTGGCTCTGGGCAAGTCATTGAGCCCCCAATGCTTAGCCCTTATTCCTCTTCTGCCTTGGAATCACTACATAATATTGATTCTAAGACAGAAGGTAAGAGTTTTTTGTTTTTGTTTTTTTAAAGAATCAGTCTGAGACTTCCAGGTACTATTGATCTCTATCCTTAGGTGGGAGAGTTGAAACTGGTAAGCTAACACTACTAGACTTTGAAATCAATTTCAGACTTCAAAGTCTGTCCCTCATCATTATCCCTGATCATATTCTGCAACCACTCCCATTTTAGTGTCTGACCTATATATTCAGAGTTCTAAATCATCTATCCCAAACCAATTTTATAGGACTTGTCCAAATAAAAAAGTTTAGTCAATTCAGCTAAGTTAGGATAAACCTTATTTATCCTATTTCCATTCCAAAATACCAATCAAAAATAAAAACTATAAAAGGATTCTAAAGTTACTCCCCAAATAAATATTCACATCAAGATGAAGCAATGGCTTGTTGAGTCAATTATTATATTCCCTTATTCAGTCTAGACTGCCGCAATCTGACAGAAAGCTCTAGAAAATTTTTTCTTCATGTTAGTGTAAACCTAGAAAACTAAGTGGGTTTTTTTCTGGGTTATACATGTATTAGCATGCAACATATATTTCCATATTATTTCATTTTTGTAAGCATGTAATCTTATAGAACCAAAACTATAAAACAAATAATACCCAAATAAACAAATAAACAAATGATCAATCATATGTTTCCTTCTGCATTTCTATTCCAACAATTCTTCCTCTGGAGGTGAATAGCATTCCTTTTCCTAAGTCCCTCAGAATTGTCCTGGATCATTGAATTGTCATTAGTAGCAAAGTCTATCATATTTGATCATTCCACAGTATTGCAAAAACCAAGTGTTCAGAACACATCCTGCTTATACATTTACATACCCTCAAAACAATGATATCACCACCAACAAAATCTAGAGTTCTAGTTAAAACCAATAGTGAAAACAGATCCAAAACTAGGATGGGGAGATCAGGGCTGCACTCTATGGCAATAAAGTAAGCATTCTTCAGCAGTGTAGAAACAACAGTATTTAATACTTAACTTCCAAAAACAATTAGTTAAAATACAAAAATAGTAAAATTTGTTATTACATGTAATTGATAAAATTTTTTTTAGTGAAAAAATAAAATAAAATGCAAAAATAACTTCTGGTTGGCAGAAATAAGCTCCTCCTCCTTTTCCAACGCCCATTTACGCCCTATCCCTTGGTCTTGGCAACTGTGTGTCACATCAGTGTCCTGGGGGGTGTTTGCCACTGCTTTTTCCAGGGATTTTTTTTTTGGAACATACTGAAGGTGTAAAAATTTCTGGAAAATATAGATGAACTAATTGAACTCAAACAAAGCTACTATCTAAAACTATGTTCATGTCTGGGTTAGAATTGAGCCAAAGTGTCAGAGAGGTGCAAATTCCTGGTTTTCACCCATATGGTCTTGAAGATTAGTTCAAAAGTTTCAGGATTCCCAAATATTCAATGTTCACAAAATGGATACTCTCCAGTGCCATGCTCAGTTGCTGTGATTTTTTTCTGACATAAAAATAAGTAGTCAAAATAATCTGTTTTTACTTGATACTGCTATTGCTAAAAAATAGTTATATTGTCTGTGAAGGGTTGTACACATAGTAGGTCCTCAAAAAAGATTTGTTGGCTTGTGGGGTTGAATGACCTTCTCTGTGGCCCAATGCCTGGTTCCAACAGGCCCAGCCTGGTTTCTTTGGAGAGCTGGGCACAAGCAATCTTGTTCAGCCCATGATGGCATATTCTTTTCTTGGCTGTTAGTGTTGTGAGTTACCAGAAGTACTTTTTGAGTGCTGTGAGAGCCTCCTAAAATCAATGAAGTACAAACATAGGATAGTTTCTTATGAGCCAAGGACAGATTTTTTCGTATTGTTTTTTTTAATAAATACCTCAAGTATTTATTGCATTTGACTGCTTACTGGATTGAAAGAATGTCTTTTGTAAAGTATCCAAAAAAAAGATGAGTAAAGAAAGCATTTTATATTCTATTCATATAACTTTAGTTAAAGAGCATACTTGGGTTCAAATCCTGTTTAGTTGCTTTTTTTCTTCAGTATCAGTGAAGCATTCATGGAGTCACGCTTGGGGCAGAAAGAAGCCCATTTCCTTCCTTTTACAGAAAAGTGACTTCCCCATGGTTAGGGGCAAAGATCAATTTTGAACCCAAGACTTGTAATTGGTTATTCAACATTCTTTCCACACTGCTTCCTTAGAAAAAAGATTTTCTTTGCTTGCTTTTCATGTAAAAAAAAGTAGAAAACCTTATATTTTCTACTATTTCTACTTACCTCTATGTCTTGCAAGAGACAGTGGGGGGGGGGGTTATTACAGCGTTGGAGGAGGGGAAGAAAACCAATAGTGTTGGGATCCTAGGTTGTGGAGCTGGTAGGGATCTTAGAAATTATCTAGTACAATTCTGTCTTTTGAAAAATGATGAAACCCAGAGAAAGGAATGACTTGACCAAGATTACAAAGATAATAAATAGCAGATCCTCCATCCAAACTGAAACATTCTTATTCCAAATGCAAGTCCCATCCTTCTTTTAGCATGGTACTGTGGTGTTTAGGGCAAATTGTTTGCCTGCCTCATGTCAAAATGGAATTTGGAATGCTGAAATGACATGCCTTGACATTCTTCTCTGTCCTCTGGATTCTTCCATTACCTTAGGCAAGTTACAAACCCTTCTGAACCCATTTCTCCTTCTCTAAACATATAATACCAGCCAAACAGAGGATGCTAAAAAAGGAAATATAGCTCCTCCCATCAAAAGTAAACATTGACTGGAGCTAGACTCTTTCTGAAATAAAATTGCTACATTGGCCTAAAAAACAATTAGCAAAAAAATGAAGAAAATTTACATAAATCCTGCAAGTAATAGAGCCATCCCAGATGTCTATGAAATAGAATAATTTGATGATGTTGTAAGAAAGAGTACTATTGAGTATTTGAAAGAAAGGGGTTAGAAGAAAATAATAATGCATTTGGGAGTGAAAAAGATAAAACAAAAGCCAGTTACATTAAAGAATTTCTGTGGAAGAAAAAATCCAGAGTTTCTTATTATGTAAAGGAAGGTGACATATCAGAAAAACTAATCAGAAGAAAGAAAAAACATTGCTGGTAAACTGGAAGAATACTCATACCTGGAAATAAAGGTTGATATTTTAAAACATCTTAGCTCAAATTCCAGTTAAGTTGGCATCCTGAAGGCCCAGCTCTCCCACATAAGCTCCCCCTTTCAGCAAAGAACTGAAAATCTTAGAGCAGCCCCAGAAAGAGAAATGATCAAGCTATCCTAAAAGAAGCAAAAGGAAACTCCTGTCTATTCTAGAGCTACACAAAAAGATCTCCAGAATCAGGCGAAGGTTGATGGAGAGATTGGAGTAGAGAAGACAACAGAAATAAAGATAAATGTGAAATTGGTGGAAGCAGGAAGGGATTCTTAGAAGATCCAAAGAAGAACTCTTAGCAACTGATCAAAGGTAGGGAGAGGAAGAATCCAATACAAATAGTTGCAAATGGATTCAAACCAGCCAACCCTTTCAACAGTGAATAGAAAACCAAAGCTAATTTTTTAAGTCAATCAAAATACAAACCAGGAATGTAGAGAAGGTCCAAATATGTACTCTTCAGAACACTATAATAGCAGGTTCAACTGAACACCTGTGTACCAAGGCCAGGAGGGGTATGCAAGAATCTTGAGACCAAAGGAAGATGGAACCAACTGCAGTTGCTAATCATGCAGAAAGAAAAGAAAAAGAGACCAAACTGGGCCTAAACCTACTATGGGCCTCCAGGACACTGAGAAATTAGTGCCTAAGGCAAAAGATGAGACCTAATACAGGCCACCCTATCTATGGGCACTGATAGCGACATTACAAAGGGAATAGGAGCAAAAATTAGGCCAACCCAATCCACCCAAAAACTATGGAAGAAAATTCCTAACCACACCAAGAACCAAAGCTGAAAATAAGAGTAAAAAAGAGCAAATACAAAGCACAATTTATAAATATTATGAATTAAGAGAAGCCTAAGTCTGGAAAAAGAATAATACAACAACTAGAAAAAGGTGGGGGAAATGACTTGGCCATAAAAATTAAAAGAACTGAAGGAAGAAATAAATGTAGACATTATTTTTAAAAAATAGCAGTGACAAAGGAACTAAATGTTTTAATGACACAAAAAGAAATAGAAGAAAATCAAAAGATTGGAATATTGTAAGAAATCATAAGATATCTACAATCAAAAACAACTGAACTGGAAAATATTTTGAGGAAAGATATTTTATGAATATAGATTTCCTGAAAATCATGGACAAACAAAAAAATCTGGACACTCTATTTCAAGGAATAATAAATGATTGGCCAGATCTATTAGAACCAGAAGACAATGTGAACATAGAAAACTACCAGTCACCTCTTACAAGAAACATGAATCTAAAAACATCCAAGAAGGCCACAACTAAATCCAGAGTTTCCAAGTCAAAGAAAAAGTGTTACTAGCACCAAAAAGGAATACTTCAGATACTAAGGAATCACAGTCAGGATCACACTAGAGTCAAAAGCAAAGTAGTCATTGAAGAAAAGAAAATTTTAGAATGTGATGTTCCAAAAGACAAAAGAAAAAAGGCTTGACACCAGTAATTTACACTGCAAAACTGAATATAATTTTTATAGGTGGGGTGGGCAGATTTTTAAAAGGATAGAGAGCTTTCAGTTGTTCCTGATGAAAAGACTAGACCCGAACAGAAACTTTGAAATGTTATATCAACTCAAGAAATCTAGAAAAGTTTGACATTTGAACAATTGAAAGGGGTTTAAATGATGATGAAGTGCTAACATTCTGATAGGAGAAGAGAAAAATGTCCCATCAGAATCCCATCTTCTCGGATCAAAGAAGGAGTTAAACAAGACAAACACAGAACCTATAGTTTTACTACACTTTCTTGGTTTTTTGTTTTTTTTTTTAATTTTTAAACCCTTAACTTCTGTGTATTGACTTATAGGTGGAAGATTGGTAAGGGTAGGCAATGGGGGTCAAGTGACCTGCCCAGGGTCACACAGCTGGGAAGTGTCTGAGGCCGGATTTGAACCCAGGACCTCCCGTCTCCAGGCCTGGCTCTCAATCCACTGAGCTACCCAGCTGCCCCCCACTTTCTTGGTTTTAAGAAAAAGAGGAAGGAAAAATGAATGCTAGAGAAAAATGAGGAAGAAGGCAGGACTTCATATAAATGAAAAAGTACAAACAAAAAAAGCAGATAAGAATAGAAGAAATAATAGTGAAAGAAGGCATCTTATGACTTCACCCTTCCCTGAACAAGATGAAAGCACACACATATGCACGAGAGAGACAGAGAGAGAGAGAGAGACAGAGATTGGTATAGAAACACATTAAATTAACAAGTATACAAATGTGGTCAGGGAAAGATGAGCAGAGTTTAAGAGAGGAGAGTTAGGAGGCAGCTGGGTGGCAGCTGGGTGGCCCAGTGGATTGAGAACCAGACCTAGGGATGGGAGATCCTAGGTTCAAATCTGGCCTTAGACACTTCCCAGCTCTGTGACCCTGGGCAAGTCACTTAACCTCCATTGCCTAAGCCTTACTGCTCTTCTTCCTTGGAACCAATACACAGTATTGATTCCAAGATGGAAGGCAAGGGTTTAAAAAAAAAGAGAGAGAGGAGAGTTAAGTGGATAATAGCCACAAAAAAAAATTGGGATTTTAGAGAACTGATCAGTTAACATCCCATTATTATATCAGTAGAGGCAAAAAAAAAAAAAACCTTTCAACACATACAACACTTTTATGTTAGAAGAGCCTGGAAATCATAGAAACAAATAGACATATCCTACATAGGAAAATAGAATTTAAAGAGAAACAATTGGAAAAAACTCTTTGAATCTGATTTCTATGATAATGATAGCTAAAATATATAGGTAATTGATCTAAATAGATAATAAAAAGAACTGGAAAAATTAATATAAAGTTTCTCTACAAACTTCATCTGAGCCTCTTATCAATTTTCTTCTGTTCATGTGGCCTCTTCCCTTAGGGACACATCATCTGTCCTCTCTTCCTATTCTCAATGACCAAAACCTGCTTTTGGAAAAGGTTCTGATACAGTGTTTGTATATAATAAATCATCAATAAATACTTGTTGAATAACAATGAACATCTAAGCGAAGTGTTGGCTCTTAGAGAGGGTAGTATAATGGAAAGTCTGTTGGATTTTCAAAAAACCTGGAACTTTGTCCCAGCTCAGATCTGACTAAGATACCTGACATTGGGCAAGTTGTCTCTCATCTCTTGGATCTCCCAATTCCTCATCTCTAAAATAAGGAGGCTGAATCAATTAAAGTCTAAGGTCCTGTTAGACACTAACATTATGATTTTTCTTTGAATTTTAAGTCATTAAGTGAACTTTTGGAATGAATCGCTTTGTACCCTATTAAAAGAATTTCAGCAGAACGATCTTCCCAGAAATCACACTCTGTACAGGTAGACACATAGTGACTTTGTCAATGCCAAAACTATTACCTCTGGTTAGCATTAAGAGACATCTAGATTAAGGCACTCTACCGTGAGAGAAGCAGACTCTTAGAACACAAATCTTCCCTGGCTAAAATTGGGCTGTGGTTATTTTGAGGCTCTGTACAAAACTGAAAAGGACTCATGGCTATAATTTGGCTTCACGGAAGCCAGACATGATTTCAGACACTATTTGGTAGGTAGCCTGACAGACCTGAACAGGATTTTCCATACTCCCCACCCAGTGAAACAAAAGGAGTCAACGTATTATTTGCCACATAGGAATATGTGGTCTAATGAAATTATTGGTGACCATATGGGCTGTGTGAATGTTAGACTCCAAAGAATCAGACTACAAAGCTTCATGAGCAGGAATGTGAAGGACTGAATTTGTTTTCAACTTTGGGATTTTTGTTTCTCTATTTTAGTTTCCTCTCCAAAATTTGTCTATGTGCTATTAAATACCTTCTCCACAAATGACTAACATTAATTATTTTACTCTTTGGAAGATGTATGTGTTTGTGTTATTGTATGTACTCTGAGGGAAAGTTCATTTCTAAAATGAATTTTCATTTTTTGTAACTACCCTTTGCCTAACAAGACAGTAATAACAACATAACTGTAGCAGGCTGAGACTCTTGGTTCCAAAGACCCTCAGCAAAACTCAGATTAACAGAACCTTATAGTTGATGTTTAAAAAATGTCACTGTTCATATTCCTAAAATCAAATATTTTGAAGTTATGCTCATGGGTTTGGTAGGATGAAACCCACATGTTATAGGGCTATGTGGCTCACCAACTTCACTTTGTAAACCACTCTTCAGCCTACTGCTAGACTTAATCTTTTCATCCTGAGATCTAGAAAATTTTAGGAACATGTTTGTACATATCCTCATTAATCAATAAAATTTCATCATGTCTTTAAATTTATCAAGTAAGCTCATAGAGTCAACTTTAGTTCATTAGATATCATTTAATAAATTAGAGAATCTCTTTTCTAAACAGCAGTTATTTGTCACTATATTAAATCTCTTAATCTCCTAGGAATAAATAACTGTTATAGTTCTTGAATATATAATTTATTAGCAGAGAGGTCAATAATAACAAAGATATTCACTTATAATATGTTAGCCACAGGAATAATTGTATAAAAAGTCATCTCAACTTCTTACTTCTGAAAATCTACCCCCAAGACTATTCACTCAGAATAGGAAATTGAATTCACTCAGAATAGGAAAGATCCTTTCCAAGAATCCTCTTCATCCTCTTCACAAGAGAAAGGTTATAAGGGGCAGCTAGGTAACTCAGTGGATTAAAAGCCAGGCCTGGAGATAGAAGGTCCTGGGTTCAAATCTCATCTCAGATGCTTTCTAGCTGTGTGAAATATGGGCAAATGTCTTAACTCCCATTGCCTAGCCCTTACCACTCTTCTGCTTTCGAACTGATATATAGTATTGATTCTAAGATGGAAGATAAGGATTTTTTTTAAGATAAAAGTTAAAATGGTTTTATAGATTCTCTTTATAATATAATTCCTCTTTTGAAGGAACATGGTATTTTTAGCTTTTCTCAAAGCTCTTCATCTTAAATGTTTCCCTCTAGACCAGTGATGGACAAACTATGGCCAGTGGGCCAGATGCAGCCCCCTAAAAAGTTCCATCCTGCCACGGGACATTATTCCTAATCTGAAGAATACAATGAGTAGGATACAATACAATGAAACTTGGAAAGAGTTGCCTTAGAAACAAACTGACAGATGAGCATTTCTTTTCCTTTGGCCCCCTCTTTAAAAAGTTTGCCAATCAGTGCTCTAGACTCATTCCTCATAAAATCCTCTTTATATTTCTTTAAAATAATAAATATCAGTTCTCAAAGGAAAAAGGGGCAGCAAGGTGGCTAAATGCTTGTCCTGGAATCAAGAAGACCCATCTTCTTGAATTCAAATCTGGCCTTGGACACTTACAAACTGTGTGTCCCTAGACAAGACACTAAACCTTGTTTGCCTCAGTTTCCTCATCTGTAAAATAAGCTGTAGAAGGAATGATGAACCACTGCAATGTCTTGGCAAAGAAACCCAAATGGGGTCACAAAGAGTTGGACACAACTGAAATGAATAAACAATACAATAATAACAAAACAGGAAAGAAATTTCTACTTTCTATCTTTTTCTTTGTTTCCTCCCTAGTTGATCTCATAAGTCAGAATGAAACTTAGACTTCTCAAACTGGATGTCCAATAGACGTTTTAATCTCAACATGTCCAAAACTGGACTCACCTTTCCCCCTAAACCTTTTTCCACCACCTTCCCTGTTACTGTATAAGGGAACAGCATCCTTCCAGTACCTCAAGACTCGGAGAAATCCTCAAAATCATCCTGGACTGGTCATCCCTCTCACCCCTTCATATCAAATCTGCTTCTATGCCCTGTCAATTTTACCATCGTAATCCCTTCCATCAAGTGCAAAATGAACTTTTTGGCATTTAAAACCTTCATAATCAAGACCCCTTCTACCTTTCCAGTCTTCCTATACTGCCTCTCTGACATGTACTTGCTTGATATAGTGACACTTGTCTCCTAGCTGTTCCACAAATAAGACACTCCATCTCTGGGCTCTGAGCATTTTCTCTGACTTTCTTCAACCTAAACCACCCTCTGTCCTTTGCTCTAACTACCAACAATTTTAGTTTCTTTTAAGTTTCAACTAAAATCCCTTCTTTTACTGGAAACCTTCCCCTGCCTCTCTTAATTTTCATGCCTTCTCTCTTTTAATTATTTCCTATTTCTCTTATACATAGTTTGCTCTGAACATGTTTGTTTGTGGACTGAGGGATGGGTAGGTTGTCCACAGACAGAAGTTAGAGAGAAGACATAGTTTTATGTATTGAGCAAGGGTTCAGAGGCAAGAAATTGGAAAATACATTCAAAAGATGGCAAGCAATCTAGTTAGAAATATATGGTATGTGAGGGGGAAGTCATCAAAAGTGAGGTTGGGAAGGTAGAATGGAATCAAAGAGGGTCATAGACATCCATAAAGGGGGAAGGGACCAGTCATAATTGCTTAATCTTTTGAGCATATGCAATATCCATGTGGTGACTTGGAGAACCTGCTTTCAGAAATGTGAGGCAGAGATACTCTTGGCTTCTCTGCTTCAGAGGATACCAGAAGATTCATAGATATTCTCTCACTTTCATTCTATTAAGTTCTTTTCCTTTGGAAGTCAAGGAGAGCGTTCAATCAATCAGTCATCATTTATTACGTGCCATTGTGCTAAGTACTGAGGATACAAAAAAAGGAAAAATACAGTCCCTGACTCAAGAGCTTACAATATCATGAGGGAGATAGCACTGAAGATTTCCAAGCACTATATAAATATATATTAGTAATCAATATCCATGTATACTATGTATGTAACACTGAGCACGACATGGTGGTTTCAGAACCAAGGAACCTGATTTCAAATCCTGCCTCTGATATATTCTGGGTGTGGGACTCTGGACAAGTACTTTGGTTTCTCAGAGGCTAGAGGTATCAATCAATCAATCAATTGATAAATATCTATTAAGTGCTAGGCACTATTCTGAGAACTGGGGATATAAAAATAGGCAAAGGATATCCCTGAGAGGCACTCAAGTGGCTCAATGGAAAGAGAGCCTGGTCTGGAGATGGAAGGTCCCAGGTTCAAATATGGCTTCAAAAAAATCCTACTTGGGTGACCCTGGGCCAGTCATATAACTACCATTGCTACTCTTCTGCCTTGGAACCAATGCTTAGTATAAATTCCAAGACGGGTTTGTTTTTTGCTTTTTTTTTTTAAAGACAGTCCCTTCTCTTTAGGAGCTCATCATCTAACACCTACTGGCACATGAGGCCCCTAATGCCACCAAATTTGCTCAAACCAGATTAAAATATGAGAAATATTTTACAAAATAAACAAAAATGCAATAGAACATAGATAATGTTAATATATGTTTTTCCAAATTAATACACAGGATATGTATGTATATTTAGTGACTGTGTTTCTATTTGAGTTTGATTCCTTGATCATCACAAGTTACTAACATTCTCAGTTTCAAAAACCAACATTAGTAGAGGGAGTTCCTTCACCTAAGCAGGTCCCGGTAGCAGTGAATTCACAGATTC
Organism: Gracilinanus agilis; assembly: GCF_016433145.1. NCBI lineage: Eukaryota > Metazoa > Chordata > Mammalia > Didelphimorphia > Didelphidae > Gracilinanus > Gracilinanus agilis. The sequence continues at coordinate 451,110,909 of NC_058132.1, forward strand.
AGGCCATATCCACATTATGAAATACTTTACAATTTACAGACATAAACTAATTTGATAATTGTTAAATAAATCTTTGTTGAATTAACAAATCAAGAATTGTACTTGGCAGTCAAAAAAATTTTCCTTTAAAAAAAATCCACTAATCCCCTCGTCTTTTTTCCATATCCACCTTTAACATCATCAAGAATGGCTACTTATCTGTTCATCTAGGACTAGTTGTGATATGGTCTGAGTAATAAAAAAGACTTCTGATTGCATCAGTTTTTTAAAAAGAGGGGAAAATGGCATGATTTTTTAAAAAGTGAATGCTAATACATTTTTAGTACTTGATGAATATGAGATTTTTATTTTAGAAAACTGGCATTTGGACCATGGTTTATTACTTTGTTGCTGTTTTTCAGTCACTCCAGTCATGTCTGACTCTTCATGACATCATGGATCTCTGTCCATGAAGTTTTCTTGGCAAAGATACTGGAATGGTTTCTCATTTCCTTCTTCAGAGGCAAACAGAGGTGAAATGACTTGCCGAAGTTCACACAGCTAGGAATTTTCTGAAGCTGGATTTGAACTCAACTCTTCTTGACTCCACACTCAGTGCTCTCTAGACCCACTGTGCCACCTAGTTGCCTTTTATTACTTTACTGAGTTTTATCTTTTCTTGGGTAGAGTTATATCTAACTAAAGCCACAAGAAAATGCCTAATTACCATTGACAAAGTTTAAATGAAAACTGATGGAATTTCTAACCTAGATAGCTGATCTGGCAATCCTATGATATGTCACTTTCATAATCTGGCAGCCTTGGATCTCAAATTAAGAAAGGAATAGGTTCAAGTTCTGCCCATGACATATATATTGATCTTGTGACTCAGGGAAAATTATTTAACCTCTCACAGTTTGTAAGTAAGTGTCTAAAACTTTAAGGTGCAGAGCAAGTATGGAAGAAAGGAAGAAAACAAGTATTTATTAAGCACCTATTATATGCTTTACAAACATTCATTTGATTGTTACAACAACCTTCTGGAGTAGGTGTTGTCTTATCCCTGTTTTACAGTTGAAGAAACTGAGGCAACATTGGCCATGTCCAAAAATTTGCATCTCAGCACTTCAGATCCATCAACTCACTCAGGAATTAGGGAATATGCTTTATTTGGATCATTTGGAGTCATAATTGGTCATTGCATTGCTCAGAGTTTTTAAGTCTTTCAAATGTAAATTTTTGGACATGTCCAGTATGTTTATAGATTCAGTTTACTAACTATCATTATTTGTTATAAGGGCTTCCTTTTTTTTTTTTTTTAATTTCAATGAGATTTTTAATTAAAAGGAGAAAAGAATATTAGCAATAGTTATGCTCCAAGAAGAGTCATTCTAACATTTTTTTAAACCCTTAACTTCTGTGTATCGGCTCCTATGTGGAAGAGTGGTAAGGGTGGGCAATGGGGGTCAAGTGACTTGCCCAGGGTGACACAGCTGGGACGTGTCTGAGGCCGGATTTGAACCAAGGACCTCCTGTCTCTGGGCCTGACTCTCAATCCACTGAGCCACCCAGCTGCCCCCATTCTAACATTTTAAAATATGTACAGAAGAGAAGGAAGGAGAGAAGGAATCACAAATAAGCACAATGGTTTTGAAATTAACATATAGTAGAATTTATCATATACTTTGCAAAAAAACCGAACAATATATAATAGACTCAGTTTCACATAGTCTTCTTCACATTCTCTTTCACCATTTTTTGATGGTGCAAGGATATTATATTACATTAATATACTACAATTTGGCCACTCTCCAATTGTCTGAGAGGCAAGCTAAGATACCCTTTAGATTCTAATTGTTTTTTTGTTTAGTTGTAAATTATGCCCATTTAGAGTCCCATATCTTTTTCCTTTGGAAATGCACTGATACCTTGGTACTTATCATTAATTCATTCCAGAAGGTAGGTCAAATATCAAAAAGATCTAGTACCAAATGAATTTTTCCCATAAGGAATAAATGTAAATTGAATCAATCCCTTCCAGACACCCAGAAAACCCAACTTTTATATGGCATTATATGCATTAATGAAGTTGCATTTTACTAAAGAAACATTAATAATACATAGACATAAATAAAAAGCAATATTTTTTACCTGTGTTGGGAAGAGTTCTTGGCCTAAGGGGATGGTGGAGAGGAAAAATATTATTGTCTGGAGGAAGAGTCCTCTTCCATAATATCTGAGGACAGTTACTCTTCTGTAGTTCTTTCTCTTTCTCTTTCTCTTTTCTGTCCCTTCTCACCACTGAGCCCAGCTTGAGATTTCACCAGGTATAAGCTTCACAAGAAACCTATTCAATGACAGTTGTTTGTGTCTGTTTCAAAATTCCTCTAAAGTGGGAAATGGTCTGATTACTTAACAAATTTACAATTCTCCTTGTTAAAGCTTCATCAGGGTGATATTTTTCAAGGAAGTTTTGCATTTCCACGCATTTTGCACATTGTTTCCTTAACACTCCCCAGTTGGCTCTTGGGCTTTCTTTAAAGTTCCTGCAGCTCTCAATGTGGAGCTCTTTATGTTCCTGAGCTAACAAGTGATCCTTTGTTTTGGCCAGAGTGGGTATATGCTTCCCAAGATCAGGATGCCAACAAATTCTAGCAAGCAAACATTGAATACAATGACAATTTTTTCTTGTCAAAATGATTCAAATACCAAATTCAGAGTTCTGAAACCATTGGGAATCAAGATTTAATTGTATTATATTCCAAGACTTTCTCTCATTTTTAGTAGAAATTGCCAGGTCTTATGTGATCTTGACTATATAGTTCCTTGGTATTTTACCTTTTTCTTGATGGCTTCTTATATTGTTTTTTTCTTATATTGTTTTTTTCTTTGACATGAAAGCTCTGGATTTTAACTGTGGCATTCCTAGGTCTTTTCTTTTTAGGATTTCTTTTGTGAGCTGCTGCTAGATTCTTGTAATTTTTTTTTTTTTTTTATCCTGGGACTCCATTCTAGGAGCATAGGGCCACAACCAGTAGGCAATGGGTCACGCAGTCACTCAGGGTCACCCAGCTGGGAAGTGTCTGAGCCTGGATTTGAACCTAGGACCTTTCGTCTCTAGGCCTGGCTCTCAATCCACTGAGCTAGCCCAGCTGCCCCTACTTTAGGTTGCAGTTTCTTTAGCAGATGTAGTTTTTACAGGGTGGGGTTGCTAGCCCCACGCCCAACCCTCCTCCTTTTTCATCCGGGCTAGGGACTGTCCTTGGCCCAGGAGTGGTAAGGGTGGGCAGTAGGGGTCAAGTGACTTGCCCAAGGTCACACAGCTGGAAGTGTCCGAGGCCGGACTTGAATCTAGGACCTCCAGTCTCTAGGCCTGGCTCTCAATCCACTGAGCCACCCAGCTGCCCCAGATAGTAACAAGATTCTTGTAATAGATCTGGGCAATTCTTATTTATTGTTTTTTTTGACACATTCCATCCAGGCATTTAAAAATTATTATGACTTTCAAATAGTAGAGTAATTTTAAAATTGTCTCTCAGTCCATTTTCTGATCAGTTATTTTTTGATATCAGAAATTTTACATTTCCTTGTTTTTTTTATCTTTAGATTTTATTCAAATTGTCTTGCTATCTCATGGAATCATTTTTTGTCTATTCTAATTTACAGGGAATATATTTCTTGTATAAGGCATATATTTGTCTTCTAAGGTTCTTATTTTATTTCTACTTCTTTCCTACAGAAATTTTATTTCACTTTTTAAAAATTTCTTTTTTCTTTCTAGGTATTCAGGTAGAGTTGTGATTTTTTTTGGTGGAAAAACCCATTTTTTCTTTTAAGTCTCTGCTTGCAATTATCACAAAATTACTTGCTCCTTCTTTTGAGAGATCTGGAAATTTCCAATAGTTTGGTTTTGATATTCTAGTTGGTATTTTGTTTAATTTGCTCATCTTTCCACCTTTTAGATCCTGAAGTAAAATATTGTGTCAGGTATATTATCTTTCTGCTCCAATTTTAGGTGCAGCGGTTGACCCTGCTTTCTGTTGCTCTGGGTCTCCTGGATTCTAGCCCTGACTTTCACTTCCTGGATTACCTTCCATTTTTGATATCAGTTAACTAGCCTCTTATTAAGTGTCTCCTATTTGTCAAGCAAAGTGCTAAGAGCTAGGGTTACAAATCGAAAAGAAAAGAGAAGAGAAGAGAAGAGAAGGGAAGGGAAGAGAAGAGAAGGGAAGAGAAGAGAAGAGAAGAGAAGAGAAGAGAAGAGAAGAGAAGAGAAGAGAAGAGAAGAGAAGAGAAGAGAAGAGAAG
>NC_058132.1:451130162-451184542 GCF_016433145.1 Gracilinanus agilis
TCTCTCTCTCTCTCTCTCTCTCTCTCTCTCTATATATATATATATATATATATATATATATATATATTCACACACATACAGTTTATATATGTATTTTTATACATATTCATATATCATTTGTAAACTTATATGTTCATATGTGTGTAAGATATCATTTATGGTAGATGACTAGATAGTTAAAAGTGTGCATAGGCTTTAATCTATGCTCTGAATCTGTCACCTTTCTATTTTGAAGAGAGTGGTATGTTTCATCATGAGTCTTCTGATATTGATTAGTCATTATTTTGGTCAGAGTTCTTAAATCTTTTAAAAGATATGCTTATCCTTACAAAATTGCTGTTATTAAATAAATTGTTCTCCTGATTCTGTTCATTACACTTGCATCAGTTCATACATGTCTTACTAAATTTTTCCAATACCATTTCCTTCATCATTCTTTGTAGCACAATAATATTTTATCACCTTCATATATCATAACTTATTCAATCATTCATTCATTGGGTGGCCCTTTCACAATTTCCTTTTTTTTTTTTTTGCAATCACTAAAAGTCGCTATAAATATTTTTGTACATGTGAGTTCTTTTCTTCTTTCTGTGATCACTTTGGGGGAAAATGTATGCATAATTTAATACCTTTGGGAATATAGAATTAATAGAGTATTGAATGTGAAATTAGTTCAAATCTTGCCTCATATACTTAAAAACTATGTGACTTGGGATAGCGTGGCTTTGGTCACTTTATACTATACATATAATGTAACTTTTTGCATATATTCTATTAAATTATAGTTATATTTCCTGTGTAGCTTTATTTATGCTCTTATTCCATGTTATTGCCAAATCCCTTAGAGCAGTGATGGGAAAACTTTTTAAAGAGGGGGCCAAAGGAAAGGAAAAAAACTTTAGGCAGGCCAAAATAATTTATTAAAAAATAACAATGAGGGGGCAGCTGGGTAGCTCAGTGGATTGAGAGTCAGCCTAGAGATGGGAGGTCCTAGGTTCAAATCTGGCCTCAGACACTTCCCCACTGTGTGACCCTGGGCAAGTCACTTGACCCTCATTGCCCACCCTTACCACTCTTCCACCTATGAGCCAATACACAGAAGTTAAGGGTTTAAAAAATAATAATGATAAAAATAATTTTAAAAAATAACAATGATACATTTTACAAAATTCTTGTATTTTTTGTGATACTAAGCCCTATTAATGACTGAAAGATTTTGAAGAAGGGCCGCAGTTTGCCCATCACTGCCTTAGAGGAAAGTAACTATTTTTTACTTCCTTTGAAACTCCTTAAAATGCCTAGTGGGCACTTCTAATTCATTAACATTTTCATTTCTACAATGCTACAACTCATTCTTTTTGTCTTTTGCATTTTCAGATTTCCACAAGGCGGAAGTTGCCATATCTTTTCTTCTGAACTCTGTGTCAGGTGAGTTAGACATTTCTTTTCAGCTATTATGTTATTGTAGAAATAGTTCCCCCAGTCATCTTGTAAGAACAGCTTTCTAATCAAATTGATAAGATTACAAGGCGTGAGACTTTTCAAAAAGTAAATTTTGTTTGTGGGCAGGGACCTTCCTGCATAGAGTGTAGGCATGCCAATTAGTGCCTTGTTGAGAGAATATAAAACTTTTCTTTGGTTCTCAGCTAATGGGACTCCCTCCAAAATGACTGTCTGGGTAGGACTTAGTGGGATAAACTTATCAGAGAAGCTTCCCCATTCTGTGGGCTAAACAAGTAGACCAATAGATAAGTTCAACCTCTTATTTTACTTCCTGTTCACCTGCTGTTCAAAAATTAGTCCAATGTGCAATAAAACAGATCTATTTTGGGGAAGGGACAAAGGGAACCTGTACAATCAGTCTTTTCTCCCCAGGAACTGAAAATGGCACCCTTAAAGTAATGATATTGGTGTTGTATGTGCTTGTGAATGGCCTGAGAAGAGACATTTTGAAAGTGGGTTTTCTCAACTCAAAGATGATAGTACTTGGGACACTAAGGAATTTTCTGGTTCTGCTTTCTGGAACTAATCAGAACAAGTCACATAGACATCCTTTGAATATCTTTCCTCCAGTCTTCTTGGCATTTCCTTTTAGTGGAAGTATTCAAAGGTGGATTTTAGGATTATAAACTCACAGATCTATAACTAGGCAGGACCTCAGAGGTCAATAAACCCAATCCCCTCATTTTACCCATGAAGAAAATGAAGAAGAGAAAAAGGAGTGATTTACTCAAGGTCACACAACTAGTAAATGTCAGAATTGGTATTATATAATAGCTAGTGTTTAGTCTTGGAATCTGCAAAACTTGGATTCAAATCTTGCTTCAGAGGCTTATAGGCTATATCATCTGGGGCAAGTCATTTAGTCTCTCATCCTCTCTCTCCTCATCTATAAAATGGGAATCATAATACTACCTACCTCTCAGAGCTGTTGTAAGGATCAAATGAGATATTTCTAAAGTATTTGGTACAGTGCCTGGCACATAGTAGGTGCTTAATTAATGCTTGCTTGATGTTTGTTGTTTGCTCGTTTTCTTCTTTCTTTCCTTTCTTTCTTGCTTCATTCCTACTTCTCTTTCTCCCTCCCTCCCTTCTTTCCTTCTTTCTTACTTCACAGGGTTTTGTGAGGTGCAAATACAAGAACTTAAGTAAATTGCTTTGCAAACTTTAAAGAGCTATATAAATGATAACTATTGGTATTACTAAAGTAGAAAGTGAGGTTCTTTCCTCAGAGAGGAGAGAACAAAGTATTCTATTAAGTCTAAGAAGCAAAAAGATTTGGAATGGACATTGTAGAAATTGTGAGAGTCAATCAGGGAAGGACAAAGCAACTAGCATGTAGCACTGAGGGTCCCACTGAGATTAGATAACATAAGTATTTTACCTGTCACAGAAGACAGAGTGTCTGGCCTGAAGTCAAGAATACTTATCTCCGGAGTTCAAATTTGGCCTCTGACACTTACTACCTGTGTGACTTTAGCCAAGTCACTTAATTTTGGTTATCTCAGTTTCCTCAATTATAAAATTTTTTGGAGAAGGAATTGGTTTGCCAGTATTTTTGCCAAGAAAACCCTGAATGGAGCCATGAAGAGTTGGACACAACTGAAAAATGACTGAATGATAATAGTGAAAGTCCCTCAAAGATAAGATAACATAAAAAGGTAGATAATCACATCAGCTTACTTGTGTGCCCCTCCAAGAATATTACAATATGTGAGCAGGAACAGATACAGGTATGATATTTCCTGAAGTTTGGAAATTAAAAATCAATAACTGCATCAAGTTCATGATCTCTCCTGTTTTGGCTTTCTTGGCCTTTCTTATTTAATCATTTCTTTTAAGGAAGCATTCTTTCTGGATCATAACCTTGTACTTGACACATACAATTCTGTCCTTTTCTCAGTCGAACTTCATCTTGTTTATTCCCTTTCATTTCTCCAACCTACTGAGCTCTCTTGAGATGCTAATCCCATCTACCATCTGGTCCCTAACCATATATCTCCACATCTGTCCAGTTATAATGTAATATTATTCTATCATATTCTATTATATATATTATATATCTAATAACCTCTTGGGTATTGATCCAAGAAGAGGTTAGATCTGGAGAGAAGTCAAGGACCAATTATAATGTCTATCATTATGTAGAACAGAACATTATGTTTTGACACTCAAATGATATATATATATATATATGTACATATACATATATATAAAAACTCTCAAAATATAAAAACCAAATTTAAACACCCCCTCAAAAGTATACTTTCTTTTTTCCATACAGAGTTGAGAATGATTAATTATAATCCAGAAGATATTTGAATTTTTCTTTTAGAACAAGCCATAACTTTTTTGCAGGACATTTATCTTCCTACTTATGTCTTGAATTAGAATGATATTGAGGTCTATTTGCTTTTTCTGGATATGTATCAATTCTAAAATAGGCTTTGGTGATTGAAAGTATTAAGGAAGGAGCCTTTTTTTTAAACATTTATTAATATTTATTTTTTAGAAAAGTTAACATGGTTACATAATTCATGCTCTTACTTTCCCCTTCACCCCTCAAGCTCCACCCCCCCATGGCTGATGCGTATTTCCCCTGGTTTTAACATGTGTCATTGATCAAGACCTATTTCCAAATTGTTGATAGTCGCATTGGTGTGGTAGTTTCCAGTCTACATCCCCAATCATGTCCACCTCAACCCATGTGTTCAAGCAGTTGTTTTTCTTCTGTTTCCACTCCTGTAGTTCTTCCTCTGAGTGAGGGTAGTGTTCTTTTCCATAAATCCCTCAGAATTGTCCTGTGTCATTGCATTGCTGCTAGTATAGAAGTCCATTACATTCTATTTTACCACAGTGTAGTGGTCTCTGTACAATGTTCTTCTGGCTCTGCTCCTTTCACTCTGCATCAATTCCTGGAGGTCTTTCCAGTTCACATGAAATTCCTCCAGTTTATTATTCCTTTGAGCACAATAGTATTCCATCACCAGCATATACCACAATTTGTTCAGCCATTCCCCAATTGAAGGACATACCCTCCTTTTCCAGTTTTTTGCCACCACAAAAAGCTCAGCTATAAATATTTTCGTACAAGTCTGTTTATCTATGATCTCTTTGGGGTACAAACCCAGCAATGGTATGGCTGGATCAAAGGGCAGGCATTCTTTTATAGCCCTTTGAGCATAATAAGGAGCCTTTGATTAAAAGTCAGTCATTCTGCCCAGATATCCTATTTACTGATAATTGAATATATGATTATCTTAGGTTTAGAAAATAGAAAGAAGGGTAGAGCAAGATGGCTGAATACAGGCAGCAACCTGTCTGAACTCACCCAAGATTCCATTCCAGACAACTTTAAAACAATGCTTTAAATTAAATTTTGGGACAGGAGAGTCAGCAGAAGGTCAGAGTGAGGTATCTTTCCAGTGTGAGACAATTTAGGAGGTCATCAGGATATATCTGTGACAACAGGGTGAGGGCCTACCCCAGAACATAGAAGCAGACTCAGTGGTGAGCCTTGTAGGTTGTCTCATTTGCAACAGCAACAATAACTTTGGGAGTTCTTAGCTCAGAATTTGTAAGGGGGTTGGACAATTGATCAGAAAGTGATTACAGAGAACCCTTTTTTGGCACTGGGTGCAGCTGGTACTGATTGCCAACTCTATTGCTCATCAGCAGTTTAGGGTCACAGTTTCAAGGTGGAGAGGAGCACTTGTGGTTAGTTACAAGGGAGCAGGGGCCCCTGGTCTCGGTTTCCAAGGCAGAAAGGAGCACTGGCACTTGCAGAAGGACAAAGAACCTGGTCACATTTCCAGGGTCAAGAGAAGCAGAGTGCTTATAGCTGCAGTAGAGCAAGGATCCTTCCTTGGTAAAGACCAGAGTGTAGACTAAGAAAGCAGTGACCACATCTCTCCCCAGACCATCCTGCCTTAGAAGCACCAAAAACTTGCAAATCTCCCAGAACTAGATTTGAAAACAATATCAGGAAAAAGCCTGAAACTTGAGACAATGCCTCACCACTCACAGGTAAACAGATCCCAAATTTAACATAAAGTTTTGAGTCAAGAAAAAAATTAGGCATATGATAAAAACAATAACAACAAAAAATGACCCTAAAAAGCTACTACCATTGCAGAGAAGACTAAGATATTAACTCAAAAGATGACAAAAATGTGAAAAGGTTACAAATAAAACCTCCGAAAAATGACAAGTGGGCCCAAACTCAATAAGAATTCTTGGACGACTTAAAGTGATGAGTGGAAGAGGAAAACTTGGGAAAAGAAATGAAAGTGACATATGAAAAGGGAAGTAATATGTTGGTAAAAGAGCCATAAAAATACTGAAGAAAATAAAATCTTAAAAAATAGATTTGACATAATAGTAAAAGAGGCAGAAAAGTTCACTGAAGAAAAGAGCTCTTAAAAAGCATAACAAGCTCAATGGAAAAGTAGTTACAAGAGATCGCTGTAGAAAAGAATTCCTTAAAAATCAGAATTGGACAAGTGAAAGCTAACGACTCCATGAGACATTAAGAAACAATAAAACAAAGTCAAAAGAATAGAAAAAAAATAGAAGAAAATATGAAATATCTCATTGTAAAAACAACTGACCTAGAAAATAGATCCAAAAGATGTCATTAAGAATTATCGAGGGGGCAGCTGGGTAGCTCAGTGGATTGAGAGCCAGGCCTAGAGACAGGAGGTCCTAGGTTCAAATTCGGCCTCAGACACTTCCCAGCTGTGTGACCCTGGGCAAGTCACTTGACCCCCATTGCCTACTTTTACCACTCTTCCACCTATGAGACAATACTCAGAAGTTAAGGGTTTAAAATTAAAAAAAAAAAAAAAGAAAAAAGAATTATTGAGATCTCCAAAAGGCTTGATCAAAAAAATATCCTATACATCATATTCCAAGGAATGATCAAGGAAATTACCCTGATATCTTAAATCTAAAGGGTTGAATAGAAATTCAAAGAATCCACTACCACCTCCTGAAAGAGATCTCAAAATGAAAACTCCTGGCAATATTCTAGCCAAATTCCAGAGCTCTCAGTTTAATATTCCAGGCAGATAAGAAGAAACTATTCAAATATTGTGGAGCAACAGTTAGAATTATGTAAGATTTAATGGCTTCCACATTAAAGGAGTCGAGGTCTTGAATATGATATTCCAGGAGACAAAGGAGCTATAATCCTCCTGGAGAAAAAAAATGGATATTTAATGAAATAGAGAACTTTCAAACATTCCTGTTAAAATGACCAGAGCTGAATAGAAAATTTAACATTCAAACACAAAACTCAAGAGAAGCCTAGAAAGAGACTCAATAAAGCTAAACTGTTTACATTCCTGTATGGGAACATGATACATATAACTCCTAAGAACCTTATCATTATTAAGGTAGTTGGAAGGAATCTACATAGACAGAAAGCATGGGTATGAGTTGATTATGCTAAGATAATCTCAAAAAAAGGGAGGTGAAGAAGAGGGATGAACTAGGAAAAGGGAGAAGGAAGAGGCAGAATGGGGAAATTTTTCTTATGTAAAAGAGACATATTAGGAAGATCTTTAAGAAGAGGAAAATGGGAGGGAAGAGGCAATATTGAACCTCACCTTGTTTGGAATTGATTCAAAGATGGAAAAGTATATGTATATATGCTCAGTTTGGTATAGAAATCTCTCTTACCCACTAGGAAAATAGAACAGGAAAGAGTAAGAGATGTAGGTGGTTATGAGAGGATGATAAAAGGGAGAGTGGATTAAGGGAGAGATTGAAGTAAGAAACAAAACAGACTTTTGAGGAGGAACAGGATAAAAAAGAGAGAGAAGAACAAACAGAAGAAAATAGGATGGAAGGAAATACAAAGTTGGGAATCATAATTGTGAAAGTGAATGGGACAAGCTCACCAATAAAACAGAATCAGACAACAGAATGAATTAGAAACTAGAGTCTAACAATATATTGTGTACAAGAGACACATTTGCATCAGGCCTGGAGTCCAAAGACCTGAGTCCAAATCTACACTCAGACACTTATTAACCATGTTATCCTGAACAATTCACTTAACCTTGCTTGCCTCAATTAACTCCTCTGTAAAGTAAGCTAGAGAAGGAAGTGGCAAACCACTCCAGTATCTGCCCAAAAAACCCAAATGGGGTCACAAAGAGTTGAACTGACTGAAATGACTGAACGAGAACTATTGACAATGATGTAATATCAAAAATTTTTACGATATCTCTGGTAAAAAGATTTCTGAAATATATATAGGAAACTGAGTCAAACATAAAAAATAGAGCCTTTTATAGATAGATGATCTAAATAGCTAATTCGTATCTGTTAAATTATATTTGAATTCAAGTCTTCTTGACTCTGTGTCCAATCTATTCACTGAGCCACTGAGTCCTTAACTTCCAAGTGGAAATCCAGGTTAATATGGGAATTTTCCCAAATGGGAGTTCTCTATACCAATTGAAATGGCAGTATCAATAGAAAGACACAAACTACATTAAATTAATATATTTTTATACTGACTCCAAAAGTTTATATGTGCATTCAAAAGTGGTCTAAAATAGTTTCATTAATATTAGTAGCAGTAGTGGCAATTGTAGAATGTAGCAGCAGTAGCAACAGCAGTAGCAATAGCAGTAGCAACAGCAGTAGCAGTAGCAGTAGCAGTAGCAGTAGTAGCAGCAGCAGTAGCAACAGCAGTAGCAGTAGTAGCAGTAGCAGTAGTAGTAGTAGTAGTAGTAGTAGTAGTAGTAGTAGTAGCAGCAGCAGCAGTAGCAGCAGCAGTAGCAGTAGTAGTAGTAGTAGTAGTAGCAGCAGCAGTAGCAGTAGCAGTAGCAGTAGTAGTAGTAGCAGCAGCAGCAGTAGCAGCAGCAGCAGTAGCAACAGCAGCAGTAGCAGCAGCAGCAGTAGTATTTTACCAGACTTGTGATTTCTAAAACTGGAGAATTCTAGGTGAGGAAGCTCCTTCTACTAGTATAGATCATCACCTTTTCTGCAATTCAAAGCCTTGGTGAGATAATTTTTTGAATAACAAATTTACACATGAGTTTTCTGAAGTTATATAATCCAAATTATTTCCCTCCCTTCTTCCCTCTCTCCCTCCCAGAACTGGCAAGCAATTCAATCTGGATTATACATGTATTATCATGCAAAATATGTTTTTACATTATTCATTTTTGTAACAATAATCTTATAAAACCAAAATCCTAAAACATATACAAATACAAAATAAAACAAATAAACAAGTGATAAATCATATGCATCCATCCGCATTATTAATCCAATAGTTATTTCTCTGGAGTTAGATGGCATTCTTTTTCATAAGTCCCTCAGAATTGTTCTGGATCACTGTATTACTATTAGTAGCAAAGTCTATCACGTTTGATTATTCCACAATATTGCTTTTACTGTGTACAATGTTCTCCTGGTTCTGCTTATTTCACTCTGCATCAGTTGACATAGGTCTTTCCAGATATTTCTGAAATCATCCTGTTCATTATTCCTTAACAGCATGATAGTATTCCATCACCATCACATACCACAATTTGTTTAGCTCAACTGACGGACAAGCCTTTAGTTTCCAATTATTGCTACCACAGAGAGAGCAGATATATATAAAGATATATACATATTTGTACAAACAGGTCCTTTCCCATTTTTTAAAATTTCTTTGGGATACAGCCCTAGTAGTAGTATTATTGGATCAGAATATGCACTCTTTTATAGCCCTTTGGGAAATAATTCCAAATTGCCTTCCTGAATGTTTGGATCAGTTCACGACTCCACCAGCAATGCATTAGTGTCCCAATTTTGCCACATCCCCTCCAGAATTTATTATTTTCCTTTATTGTCATATTGGCCAAATCTGCTAAGTGGTACCTCAGAGTCCTTTTAATTTGTATTTCTCTATTTTTTTAATTTTTAAAATTTAAAAATTTTTATTTAGAATATTTTTCCATGATTCCATGATTCATAATCCTCCCTACCCCACTCTCTCTTTCCCCCTTACAAAGCTGACAAGCAGTTCCATTGGGTTATATGTACATGTATCATTGTTCAAAACCTGTTTCTATGTTACTCATATTTGCAGTAGAGTGGTCCTTTAACATCAAAACCCTAATCCCATCCCTATTGCACTACATAACCGAGTATATATTTTTCTAAAGCATTTCTGGTTCCACAATTCTTTCTCTGGATATGGATAGCATTCTTTCTCACAAATTCCTCTGGATTGTCCTGGGTCATTGCATTGCTGCTCATAGAAAAGTCTATTACATTCAATTGTGCTACAATATATTGGTCTCTGTGTATAATGTTCTCCTGGTTCTGCTCCTTTCACTGAGCATCAATTCGTGGAGGTCTTTCCAGTTCACATGGAATTCCTCCAGTTCATCACTCCTTTCAGCACAATAATATTCCATCACCATCAGATACCACAATTTGTTCAGCCACTCCCTGATTGATGGGCATCCCCTCATTTTCCATTTTTTTTTGTCATCACAAATAGTGTGGCTATAAATATTTTTGTACAAGTCTTTTTCTTTATGATCTCTTTGGGGTATAAACCCTGCAGTGGTATGGCTGGATCAAAGGGCAGGTGTTCATTTAAAACCCTTTGCACATACTTCCAAATTGCCCTCCAGAATGGTCGAACCAATTCACAACTCCACCAGCAGTGTATTACTGTCCCAATTTTGCCACATCCCCTCCAACATTTATTGCTTTCCTTTGCTGTCATATTGGTCAATCTGCTAGGTAGAAGGTAGTACCTCAGAGTTGTTTTAATTTGCATTTCTCTAATTAAGAGGGATTTAGGACACTTTTTCATGTGCTTATTGATAGTTTTGAGTTCATCATCTGAAAACTGCCTATTCATGTCCTTTGACCATTTTTCAATGGGTAATGGCTTGATTTTTTTTTTTTTTGTAAATTTGACTTAGTTCCTTATATATTTGGGAAATTAAGCTTTTGTCAGAGTTTTGTTATACAAATGCTTTCCCAGTTTGTCGCTTTCCTTCTAATTTTCATTGCATTGGTTTTGTTTGTACAAAACCTTTTTTTAAATTTGATATAATTAAAGTCATTCATTTTACATTTTGTAATGTTTTCTATCTCTTCCTGGTCTTAAATTCTTTCCTTTCCCACAGATCTGACAGGTATACTAATCTATGTTCATCTAATTTATTTATGATTTCACTCTTTATAATTGTTATTTACCTATTTTGAATTTATCTTGCTATAGGATGTAAGATGTTGATATAAACCTAATTTTCCCCATACTGTTTCCCAATTTTCCCAACAGTTTTTGTCAAATAGTGAGTTCTTGTCCCCAAAACTGGAATCTTTTGGATTATCAAACACTAGTTTACTGAGGTCATTTACCCCTATTCTATTCCACTGATCCTCCCTTCTCTCTCTTCGCCAGTACCATATTGTTTTCATGACCACTACTTCATAGTACAGTTTAAGATCTGGTACTGCTAGGGCCCCATCCTTCACTTTTTTCATTATTTCCCTTGATGTTCTTAATCTTTTCTCCTTACAGATGAACTTTGTTATAATTTTTTCTAATTCTATAAAAAAGTTTTCTGGTAGTTTGGTAGGTATGGCACTGAATAAGTAGATTAATTTGGGTATGATTGTCATTTTTATTATGTTAGCTCATCCTAATTTATATTTCTCTAATCAAGAGTGATTCAGGGGGCAGCTGGGTGGCTCAGTGGATTGAGAGCCAGGCCCAGAGAGAGGAGGTACTGGGTTCAAATGTGACCTCAGACATTTCCTAGCTGCGTGATCCTAGGCAAGTCACTTAACCCCCCTTGCCTAGCCCTTACCACTCTTCTGCCTTAGAACCAATATCCAATATTAATTTTGAGATGGAAGGTAAGGGCTTAAAAAAAAGAGTGATTTAGAAAATGTTTTTTTCTCATGATTATGGATAATTTTGATTTCTTCATCTGAAAACTGCCTCTTCATATCCTTTGATCATTTATCAATTGGTAGGGTAATGATTTGGATTATTATAGATTTGACTTAGTTTTTTTATATATTTAAGAAATGAGACCTTTATCAGAAAAATCTGTTATAAAAATTTTTCCCATTTTGTTCCTTCCCTTCTAATACTGGTTGCATTAGTTTGTATAAAACCTTTAGTTTAATATAAACAAAATTTTTCACTTTACAATCTTATAATGTTCTCTTTCTCTTGTTTGATCACAAATTCTTCCCTTATTCATAAATCTGATAAGTAATCTACTCTATGTTGCCCTAAATTACTTATGCTATTACTCTTTATATTTAAATCATATACCCATATTTACTTTATTTTGGTATAGGGTATGAAATATTGATCTAAACCAGTGATGGGCAAACTATGGCCTACGGGCCAGATGTGGCCCCCTGAAATGTTCTATCCAGCAGTGCAACATTATTCCTAATCTGACGAATACAATGAGTAGGATACAATACAATGAAACTTCAAAAGAGTTGCCTTAGAAACAGACTGACAGATGAGCATTTCCTTCCCTCTTTAAAAAGTTTGCTCATCACTAATCTAAACCTTATTTTTGCCATCCTGTTTTCCAATTTTCCCAGCAGTTTTTGTCAAATAGTGAGTTCTTATCCCAAAAGCTTGGATCTTTAAATTTATCAGACGCTAAATTGTGAAGGTCATTTACCCCTAATCTAATTTTGATGCACCCTTCTATTTCTTAGTCAGTACTAGATTGTTTTGATGATTACTGCTTTACAGTACAGTTTAAGATCTGGTACTACTAGGCCACCATTCTTCACAATTTTTTCATTACTTCCCTTTGTTGTGAGGAAGAGATATTCTTGATCTTTCATTCTTCCAATGCATCTTGTTATTCTTTCTAGTTCTATAAAATAAATTTTTGGTAGTTTGATTGGTATGGCACTGAATAAATAAATTAATTTAAGTAGGATCTTCATTTTCATTATATTAGCTCAGCCTACCCATGAGCAATGAATGTTCTTTCAATTGTTTAGAGCTAATTTTATTTATGTGGAAAGTGTTTTATAATTGTGTTCATGTAATTTCTGCATTTGTCTTGGCAAATAGATTCCCAAGTGTTTCATATATTCTCTTAACTCTTGCTGCTGAGCTTTGTTGGAAATATACAGAAATACTAATGATTTGTGTGGGGTTTTTTATATACTACACCTTTGCTAAAGTTATTAATTATTTCAACTAGTTTTTTAGTTGATTTTCTAAGTATACCATCATATTATCTTCAAAGAGTGATAGTTTAGTTTCCTTCTGTCCTACTTTTATTCCTTTCTTTCTCATCTCTAATTGCTAAAGCTAGCATTTCTAGTACAATATTAAATAATAGTGGTGATAACGGGCATCCTTACTTCACACGAACATGATTTTATTAGGAAGGTTTCCAACTTATTCCTATACAACAGATGATACTTGCTGATGGTTTTAAATTAATACTACTTATTATTTTAAGGAAAAGTTCTTTTATTCCTATGCTTTCTAGTGTTCTTAATAGGAATGGATGATTTCTACATTTATTGAGATAATCATGTGATTTCCATTAGTTTGGTTGTTGATGTGGTCAGTTATGCTGATAGTTTTTCCTAAAATTAAAATAGCCTTGCATTCCTGATATAAATCCCACCTGATCATAGTGAATAATCCTTGTTATATATTTCTTTAGTCTCTTTGCTAGTATTCTATTTAAGATTTTTGCATCAATGTTTATTAGGAAAATTGACCCATAATTTCCTTTCTCTTATTTTTGTTCTTTCTGGCTTAGGTATCAGTACCATATTTATGTCATAAAAAATTTTGGTAGGACTCCTTCTTTGCTTATTTTGCCAAATAGTTTATATAGTATTGGGATTCATTGTTCTTTAAATGTTTGATAAAATTCACTTGTGAATCCATCTGGCCTAATGGCTTGTTCAATTTCTTTTTCTGATATGGGATTATTTAATTATTATTTTTCCTCTTTTCTTAATCCAGGCTATTGATATTTTTGCAAATATTAATTCATTTCACCTACATTATCAGATTTATTGTCATATAATTGAACAAAATAGCTCTTAATGATTATTTTAATTTCTTCTTTATTAGAGGTGAAAACACCCTTTCCGTTTCTGATACTGGTAATTTGATTCTCTTCTTTCCTTTTTAAATCAAATTAACCATTGCTCTATTTTATTTGTGTTTTTTTTTCATAGATCCAGCTCCTGCTCTTATTCATTTGTTCTATAGTTATTTTACTTCTAATTTTATTAATTTCTCCTTCGATTTTTAGGATTTCCAACTTAGTTTTTAATTGGAGATTTTAAATTTGTTCTTTTTCTAATTTTTCTAATTGCCCAATTCATTTATCTGATTTTTCTCTATTTTGTTGATTTAAACCTTCAGGGATATAAATTTCCCCAAAATATTGCTTTGCCTATATTCCATAAATTTTGATACATTGTCTCCTCAACATTCTCTTCAATGAAATCAGTAATTGTTTCTGTGATTTGTCCTTTGACCCACTCATTTTGAAGAATTGGATTAGTTTCCAATTATTTTTTAATTTGCCTTTCCATGAACCTTTATTAATTATAATTTTTACTGCATTTATGATCTGGAAAAGTTGCATTTATTATTTCTGTTTTTCTGCATTTGGTTGTGAAGTTTTTATGTCCTAGTACATAGTCAAATTTTGTATATGTACCATGTGTTGCTGAAAAGCAGATATATTCCTTTTTATCCCTATTCCATATTCTCTAGATATCACTTGAACCTAATTTTTCTAAAATTTCACTCACTTCCTTTACTTCTTTCTTATTTATTGTTTGGTCAGATTTATCTAGTTCTGATAGGGGAAGATTGAGGTACCCCACTGGGATAGTTTTACTCTTTCCTCCTTTAGTTTCTCCTTTAAGAATCTGGATGCTCTACCATTTGGTGCATATATATTGAGTACTGATACTATTTCATTATCTATACTACCTTTTATCAAGATGTAATTACCTTCCCTATCTCTTTTAATCAGATCTATTTTTGCTTTAGCTTTATCTGAAATCATGATTGCTACTCCTGCTTTTTTTATCTCAGTTGAAGCCCAACAGATTCTGCTCCAGCCTCTTACCTTTACTCTGTGTGTGTCTCCTTGCCTCAAAAGTGTTTCTTATAAACAACATATGGTTGGATTCTAGTTTTTAATCCATTCTGCTATCTGCTTGTTTCATGCCTTTTGGAGATTCTTGAGGGCACTGAAAAAAAATGACTAGGAAAATAGATTTGAGCCAGACTGTGGAGGTTCTTAAAAAGAATGCTGGATTTCAAGTAAAGGGACTTACATTTAAATCTTGCCTCTATCACTTGGACAAGTTATTTAACACCTCTTGATGTTCATTTTTCCTTTCCCAACATTTCCAGTTCTCTAGTCTCCATTCAGACTATCATTTCCATTCCCTTTCCATCAGAAAACTTGACTCCACCCCTGAAACCTCAGGGCTTAGGTAATCCAATCTTGCCTTTATCTTGCTAGGTTCTAGGCTTCCACAACACTCTCTGGAAATCTTCAGACAAGCCACTACATAAGTCCCTCACTCTCCCCACTTCCTTTCCAGCTCCCAACTGAATGTTTTGTCTTCTTCCTCCAATAGAATGTAAGCTTCTGGAGAGTATGGACTAAGATTTTTTTATTTGTATCTTCCATGCTTAGTGCTGTAAGGGAATAAAATTAATACAAAAGGATAGATTTAAAAATATTAGGGTTTTAAAGGGTTTATTGATAGCCATTTAGGAAAATGAAGCCACATGCCTGTTTAAAAGGATGCACCATTTACCTGCTCCTCCCATCCTGGCTCCTGCTCCACAATCACAAAAGAGGAAGTACCAACCCAGGCACTCACTATTTAACCTTGTTTACTTTATTAGGTAATTGCCTATATCATTTATGTAAGCCAGGGAAATGTAGTTTGAAAGAGCCCTAAATGTCTTTAGATCAGGGACCTCAAAATTAGTCAAGGACCCCCAAATTTCCAATATCACAGTGCAATGCCTAGCAAGTAGTAAATATTTAAGAAGTGTTTTATTTTTATAATATCCTCTATACTCTTTCCTTGTATATCTGTTAGACACACCCTGCAGAGTATTTGCATCTACCACAAGCTTTCTATTAGCAATGGGTCACATGCATTTGTATTCTTCAGAGATGACTGATCAATTTCTACTTCTACCTGGAATTTCCTTGTTGTTGTTCAGTCATTTTTCAGTTGTGTCTACCTCTTTGTGATCCCTTTTTTTTTTTTAATCCTTAATTCTGTCTTATAATCGATTCTAAATATCTGTTCCAAAAAGGGCTAGGCAATTGGAGTTAAGGGAGTCAAGCAATTGGAATTAAGGCCCTTGCCCAGGGCCACACAACTAGGAAATGTCTGAGAACAGATTTGAATCCAGAACCTCCCATGTCCAAGTCTGACTCTCTATCCACTTAGCCACAATAACTTCCCCAAAATGTAATTTCCTTGATATTTTCTCTCTCTATTTTTCAAACCCTTACTTTATGCACTAGTAAAAACTCTAAGACAGAAGGACAAGAGCTAGGCAAACAGGATTAAATGACTTGCTCAGGGTCACACATCTAGGAAGTGTCTGAGGTCAGATTTTAACCCAGGCCCTCTCAACTCATCCTTTTGGGGTTTTCTTGGCAAAGATACTAGAGTGGCTTTTCCATTTTCTTCTCCATCTCATTTTACAGATGAGGAACCGAGGCAGATAAGGTGAAGTGACTTGCTCACGTCACACAGCTAGTAAGTGTCTGAAGCTGGATTTGAACCCATGAAGATTAGTATTGATTCCAAGCACAGTGCTCTATCCACTGTACCAGGTAACTGCCCTAATTTGCTAAGCTGAAATTTCCTATACAACTCTGCATATGTGTATGATGATAACTTTTATACAACAACATTTAGCTGGTTTAAGAGAAGATTGGTAGAGGGAGAAAGCTAAGAATCAAGTATGAGAAAAGGGCAAGAAAGAAATCTCTGGATTGTCAAAATGGTGTGAGAATGAAAGAGAAAAAAGTTGAGGATAATTCTGAACAATTTTAAGAATAAATAAATTTGAGAATAATTTTGAAGAGAGCATTTGCATAGGAGGGACCCAATGATAAATCCAAGCCCCTTCTATCTAAATCCTATCAATTAGCTGTTAGAGATTTTACAAACAATATTTAACACCTCATATTATTGCTATTTACCTAGTGATCACTCAAAATGTCCAATTTTAATATAACCCCCAATTTATACACAATTAGTAAGAAATTACAGAATTAGAAATCATCTAGTGAAAAGGTCCTTAACCTTTTTATAATGTGGACTTCTTCAGCAGTCTGGTGATAACTATGGACACTTCGAGATAATGTTTTAAAATGGGAATACAAAGGAAACCAATTATATTGAAGTGAAAATGTGGTCTTTTCCCATCTAAATTTATGGACCTCCAATTAAGAACTCTAATTTCTAATTCAATCCTCTCATTTTATTGAAGAGAAAGCTGAGATTTATCATCTTTAAGTGATTTCCCCAGGATCATATTAGTTGTCCAAGTAGTAAGTTTCAATCATAGAATCTCAGAGTTGAAAGGGAGGTTAAAGGTCATCTTGTCCAACACATATCTAAACAGGAATCATTTCTACAACATATGAAATAGGTGGCCACCTACTCTTTGCTTAAAGACTTTCCTAAATGAAGAACTCTATATTCTAGAGTAATCCTTCCCATAATTGCACAGATCTGATTGTTACATGAGAGAAATCAGCATCACTTCAACTAATTCTATCTTTTAGATCCAAGCAGAACAAGAATAATCCCTATTTCACATTATAAACCTTTAAATAATTGGAACCAGCTATTAGTAGCTCTTTCATACATCCTGCTTCCTTAAGTGATCTCTTCCCTAGAATAACTTCTTCCAACTTCTTCAACTCATCTTCATATATAGCATGATCTTAAGTCTTTTCATTATCCTAGTCACAAAAGCAGAAACAAATAAAAGTTACCAAGCTCAGCTTCTTTTTGTTGTTAACTCTGCACCAGTTCTATCCCTATTCTTTTTCCCAGAAGAACTTAAAAAGAAGCACCCTTTTTTTGGCACCAGCATTCTTTGCCAGTTTCAGCTAACCAGTATCTTTCCTAAAATATAACACAGAACTGAACACAGAACTTCAATTTTGATCTGACTTGGGTAGAATACAGTAGGATTATCACTTTTTGAACTGTGTAAATAATACCTTTTAGAAACCAGTATAAGATTCCATTGTAAAGCCATATTCATCCTTCTTTACCTATCCCTGATTTCATCTTCTGTGCATAGCCTAAGTTTATTGACACATTTCCTGGCCTAAGATTGTCAGTAGTGATGCAATTACCACCTGTTCCCTTCAAGTCTTCAGTTTCTTGCCCAAAGCTTCTTAATCCTTAGCAATGCTTTTTAGATTCCTTCTGGCAGGATCATTTGTACCCACATGTATCATCATGAATGGATAACAGTCAACAAATTTGACAGATCTTAGGATGTTCTCCTTCACATTCCTGAATATGTGCCCTGGAATGATAGCTGACCTCTCTACTATTAATGTCAGGTCAACAAATAGCTATCCCAGTCCTCCCTCAATGAGTTGTCACCAACTGTCATTATTCATCTCATCTTCCTCTGATCTCTTACTTGGTAGCACCTGTGAAATCATATCATATCATTTCAGAGGGTTCAGTTCCTGAGTCTTTGGGAAGAGTCCCAACTAGTGTTGATATGCATTAATAGGGGCTCCCCTATATGGATGAAACCAAAGGTCCAATCAATTTACAAAAACATAGATGATCACAATTCTTTAATCATGGACAACACTTAGTGTCTATCTAGAGCTAAAGAATTGAGTCCTATTAATATGGTGTGATAACATTTAGAATCGATTCATTCAATTTATCCAAGGAGTTCAAATCCATTTATTTCGTCACCTTGTGCCAATCTCCACATACCTTGTGATCCAGTGCCTCTGGTTTACTTTTGCAATACTCCATCTATCATGTCCATGCCTTTGCATTGGCTGTCCTCTATGCCTAGAATGTTCTCCCTCCACTCACTCCACTTCTTGTCTTCCTCTAAAATTCAGCTCAGATCTCACCTTCCACAGAAAATCTTTCCTGATCTCATCAACTGCTAGTGCCTTCCCCTCTGAGATTACCTTCTTTCAAGTCTGTCTATATCTTGTATGTATCTTGTTTTTTATATATTTTATCTCCTAATAAAAGAGAATCCAGGGACTGTTCTTGCCTTTCTTTAATTCCCTAGTGCTCATTATAATGCCTCACAGATTTGTTATTGTTTAGTCATTTTTTGGTCATGTGCAACAGTTCTTCATGACCCTCTTTGGGATTTTCTTGGCAAAGATACTGAAGTGTTTTGCCATCTTCTTCTCCAGCTCATTTTAAGGATGGGAAAACTAAGGCAAACAGGATTAAGTGACTTTCCTGAGGTGTCCCTTAATAAGTGTACTTAGTAAGTGTCAGAGTTCAGATTTGAACTCAGGAAGATAAGTCTTCCTGACTCCAGGCAAGGCACTCTATCATCACCTAGCTGCCCCTAGGTATGTTGTAAGTACTAAATGTTTGTTGACTGGCTGACTGATGGATCCTTCAATTTTTCTTCTAATCCAATATTATGCCATACTCTAGAAAGAATAACTCCCTTGGGTTTAGTGGCTTTATTATATCATAAACTCTAAGGCCAAAGGCTCTATCTTAATTATCTTTACATCTTCTGCTTCATTTAGCGTATAATTGGTTCAATGTTATATAAATGATATTTCCAGAATACACATCTGATTGTAGCATTTCACCTTTCAAAAATATTCAGGGGCTAAAATACACTGATCCCATCTACCTTTACTATCTTATTTTATATATTTTCCTTTCTATTTATTTAAATCACACTGGCCTGTTAGCTACTCCCCTTATACAACTGACCTTCTCCCATTTCCATTCCTTTTTATAATTGGGACTTCCTTTTTTTTAGCACATTTATTTGTTTGTTTGTTACATTTAAGTCCTAAGACCTCTCCATCCCTCTTATATATCCCTGCACTAGAGAAGGCACTATTTGATGAAAAGATTTATGTATATATAAAACTACGTCTTACATGTTTCTATTTATCCATTTTTCTTTGGATATGGACATACAGAAGTCATTCTTCAAACAATATTTCTTTTGCTATATATACAGTGTTATCTTGGTTCTGCACATTTCATGCTTCATAATTTCATGTAAATCATTCCATGTGTTGTTTTTTTTT
Organism: Gracilinanus agilis; assembly: GCF_016433145.1. Lineage (NCBI taxonomy): Eukaryota > Metazoa > Chordata > Mammalia > Didelphimorphia > Didelphidae > Gracilinanus > Gracilinanus agilis. The sequence continues at coordinate 451,150,001 of NC_058132.1, forward strand.
TAATCAACCTGCTTTGGAATTCACTCTTTTTTCACTTCCTTCTCCTAGAATACCTAGCTTCCTTCAAAACACTGTTGAAGTGCCATCTCCTACAAGAGGCCTTTCCTAATTCCCCTCTATTTGCTACTGCTTTCTTCCTCTTGAAATTACTTTGCATAACTTTGTATACAGGTTATATTTTCATATCTGTATAAATTGTATATCCCTCCTACCCAACCCCCTAGTAAAATATCAGCTCCTTTACTGTAGGTTCTAGTTTTCACTTTCTCTTTGTATATTTAATACCCAGCACACTATTGATACCTTTTTAAAGTTAAATTGAATTAGATGATAGTCTTTCCCTTATACATTCTAGAATGATTTCCTCTGGAGTACAGTACTACAGTTTTGGCAGAGCTGAAGGCTTTTCCCTGAAGTTTCAAATATTCCTTGCTATTATCTGGTTTCACGTGATCCTGGTTACATCTCAACAAGGTAAGGTGTCTTTCTTTTCTTTTCTTTTTTTTGCATCTCCTTTTACACACAAAAATGAAAAATTCAGGGGAAAAAAGAAAATTGGTAAAATTGATAGAGCTCATTTTCAGAAAATTGATTTAAAATAATTTAAAAGAATAAGTTGAATATGACTAATATGAAAATGTGTTTTGCATGACTTCGTATATATAAATGAATTTTTACATACATACATGTAATAAGTATCATATTTCTTGCCTTCTTAGTGAATGAGGAAGGGGTGGGAGGGAGAGAGAGAATTCAGAACAGAAAATTAAAATTAAAAATAGTAATAAGGGGGCAGCTGCGTAGCTTAGTGGATTGAGAGCCAGGCCTAGAGACGGGAGGTCCTAGGTTCAAATCTGGCCTCAAACACTTCCCAGCTGTGAGATCTTGGGCAAGTCACTTGACCCCCATTGCCTACCCTTACCACTCTTCTGCCTTGGAGCCAATACACAGTATTGACTCCAAGACAGAAGGTAAGGGTTTTTAAAAAAATAGTAATAAATTGAAGAAGGAAATTAAATTAAAGAAAGCAGGTATGCGAAAAGAGATTTGAAAAGTATGAAGGGTGATATAATAGTACATTATTGTCATTACAAATTATATATTCTTAAAAGGAACTATTAAAAAGACAGGCAAAAAAATCTCCTTGACCACCAGAGAAAACTCATTGAATAAACCAAAAAATTCCTTAATTCTGAATTATTCTAAATAATGTAAGAGGGAAATTTAGGTATTTTATAGCTATATATTTAAAATGTGGGTGCCAGGAATCAACAGTTCAGATTGATTCCGTAATTAAATCAGACCCAAGTCAGCATCCGGTTGAGGCAAGTTTATTTACAATTAGGAAGGTTAAAAGTATAGGAATAAAGAGAAAGGGAGAGGCTAGTCCAGGCCTAGTTAGGCCTGGACGAGAGAGAAGGTTAAAAGGCTAAATAAATGAAGCTGTAAGCCACAAGGCCCAGCAACCAGATAGGCAGAGTTTGGAAGCGGCCCAGCTAGGCCAAGGAAGTCAGCCTAACTTACCCACGTGATGATACAGAGTGGAAGCGTTCTGTGGTCTCAGGAGATCCTTCAGCACCAAGTTCAGAGCGGGAACTGCCTCCACAGGAAGTAACCAACTTACTTAAAGAGATAGTGTCTTTCCTCACCTCCTGTGGGTCCACCTCTAATTCAAGTGGACAAATGGCAGCCTCTACATTGATTTGGACTGCCCAAAGGGCAGTCCCTTGTTCTTGATTTGTTACTTATCGTCATGTGTGGGTAACTCGTCTCCCCTCCCCACTAAGGAAGGTGAGAAATTACATCATTTCTATGCCTAGCTTAAGTAAGAGTTTAGCTATGAATGACTAGAGTTAATTCCATTTACGCAATAAATAACTACCCAATGAGGGAAACCAAAATTTCAATGTGTCATAGGGCTTTTTTTTGTGACACTCTTAAGCCTGCCTGACTCATCCACATTTTGCATCTGGCCAGCACATTAACTATTGGAGTCAATAAATATGAATAAGACAATCTCATGCTTTGAAGACTTTAAAATCTATATGAGGAAGTAAGATTCATGAACACAAAAGAATCAGAAAATTACATGAAATAGTAGATCACTAATTTCTGAATTATAAAGCCAGTAAGTGCTGTAATCAAGGGTTCATTGATCATATGGCTGTATCTAGAAAAGTCATGGAATACCACTAACAGGTCATCCCAAATTACAGTGGTTGTCTTGTGTTTAGAAAGATTTAAATATAAGGACTTTCTTTTAGAAAGGATGCTAAGGCAAGATATTCCTTTAGGGTTCAACAATAGAAATATGGCTATGAACTTTAATATAAATGCCATTAGCCTTATTAGTTAGAAATGACCTTTTGGCAAAATGAGAGAGAGAACCTTGTGTAATGGGTTTTAATCAGAAGACTTGGTTTCAAATCTCAGCTCTGTTGCTATCTATATGACCTTAAGAAAGTTTAAATTTCCCCCCTCAGAGTCTTAATTTCTTCATCTGAAAAACGGAAGCATTGAACTTAATGATCTGTAAGTTCTCTTCCAAGCTAAATAAATTATTATTGTTCTACAAGATGCAACCACAGTAGTTTTACTTAGATGCCCCAAGGTGGCTTAGTCATTCAGTGTGAATCTGGAATCAGGAAGCCCTGAGTCCACTCATGGCCTCAGATACCTATAGGCTGTGTGAACCTGGGCAAATTGCTTATCTTCTATTTGCCTCAATTTCCTAAGCTGAAACAGGGGTACAGTTTTGCCAGGGTTGTTGTGAGGATCCAATGAGATAATTTGTATGAAGAACTTATATAGCACCTGGCACATTTGTTGTGGTTCATTCATTTCAGTTATGTCTGACTCTTCATGACCCCATCTGGGGTTTTCTTGGCAAAGATACTGGAGTGGTTTGCCATTCCTTATCTAGCTCATTTTACAGATGAGGAAACTAAAGTAAACAGGGATAAGTGACTTTTCCAGGATCACATAGCTGGTAAAATGACTGAAGCCAGATTTGGATTCAGGAAGATGAATCCTCCTGACTCTGGACTTAACCCTCTGTCTACTGTGCCACCTTGCTGCCTGCCTGGCACAGAATAGATATTAAATAAAAGCTTATTTCCTTCCTTCCTTTAAGATATTATTCAGCATCTCTTTCCAACAAGGAAAGGTAGCACTAGCAATCTCTTGACAGACCTATGACATTCATAATTTGTTATTCTATTACTTTTAGTCCTGATGATTATAGAGAGCAAGAAAGTGACATGATCATACCTGTCCCTTAGGAAATAAGGAGAAGGAAATGCCAAACTGGATTTCAGCTAGATTAAGGATAAATTAATAAAAACTGACATTTATTTATTTTTTTCTCTTTCTTTAATTAATTAAGAATATTTTCCCATGATTACATGATTCATGTTCTTTCCTTCCCCTCCTCCCTCCCCCCTCCCAGAGCCAAAGGACAATTTCACTGGGTTATACATGTTTCATTTTTCTTTTAAAGTCAACGTCCCCATTCACATCCCCATTGAACCACGTGATCAATCATATGTGTTTTTTCTGCATTTCCACTCCCACAGTTCTTTCTCTGGATGTGGATAGCATTCTTTCTCATAAGGACCTCATTGTTGCCCTGTATCATTGTATTGCTGCTAGTAGAGAAGCCTGTTACATTTGATTGTGCCATAACGTATCAGAAAAACTGACATTTACATGGCATTTTGCATGTGTAATTTCATTTAAGTCTCATGATAACCCTGAAACTGCAACCTCATTAAACCAACCGTGAGATGGTTATGGCCCTATGCTCCTCTGGGAGTCAACAGGAATAACCTAACCTAACCTCATGATAACCCTGTGATATAGATAAATAAAAAGGCTGCCAAAACTATCTTCCTAAAACACAAGCCTGACCATACCAGACCAGTAAACTCCAGTGGCTCATTACTCTATCTCCAGGATTAAATGAAGATTTAATAGAAATAAAAGCGTTCACAAAAAGAATCCAATTTCCTTTTTTTTTAACTCTTATTTCTGTTTTAGAATCAATTCATGCTGCCTCTTAAACCAGCTATCTGTCTGCCCACATTTATTGCCTAATAAATGCAAATACATGCATATAATATTACATGTATAAAATATATGAAACAGCTATCCATCAATATTGCCTAAGACGTGCATGTATATGTAAATATATATTTCATATATAAAATATATGAGGTGTACCAGCCATATGATCTAGCTTGTATCTTTCAAAAGCCTACCATATTTCTTTGCATGAAATGATGTGCAATGCCTATTCCATGCTACACACTATAGTGAGAGACAAAGTTTGTAGGACCACCAGTACTCTCCTAATCTCTGAATCCCGTGGAATTGTTTACCCTTTTTCTCTGGGATCATCCAGCGGCATTTGAAACTTATTTATCATCACATCCTTGAAACCACTTTCCCTTAATATGGTACCGTGGAAAGAAAGCTTTGTGAATTCAGTTCCTGGGTTTGACTCTTATTAATCATGTCACCATGAATAAGTAATTCAAGCTCTCTGGGCCTAAATTTCCTCAGTTGCAGAATGGGAATAATAATGCTTGCATTACCTAATAGGGTTGGGAGGCATGCCCTTTGTAAACCATAAAATCACTATGTAAGTATGAATAAATATTTGTTGATTGATTAAATAAGTCAAAGGGACCAGTTTGAAAAGAGTTGAAAACCATTTCTCAGGACACTTGAATCTGAAGTTTGGCGTGGTACTCCCATTTAGTTTCTTGACTTAAATTCCATGTGCTGTTTTTCTTTCAAGTAACTTTTTTTTTATTGGTGGTTTGTTTTTTGAATTATTAAATTTTCCCACGCAGTCTGTCCCTCTTTTACCCTCACAGAGAGCCAACCAATGACACATTATGTATATATATTTTTAATTAATTATTTAAAAAAATAAACCCTTATCTTCTGTCTTAGAATCAATACTAAGTAATTAAGAACTAGGCAATTGAGGTTAAGTGACTTCCCAAGGTAACATAGCAAGAAAGTATAAGGCCAAATTTGAACCCAAGACCTCCCATCTCTATTCGCTGAGCCACCTAGCTATCCCAACACATAATTTTTTTTTAGATGAAAGAAAAAAAAAAAGAGGGAAAAGTCAACAAAACTGAGATTGGAATAAAAGACCCCTGAGGTTCCTCCTGGGCAGTTAAGTGGTACAGTGGTTAGCATGTTGGATCTGGAGTCTGTAATATGGAAAATCATACTGCCATATTTTCATGGAGCAAGTTGGAAGTTTGCCCTAGTTAGAATATAGAACCTGGCATGAGCCAGGGGGCTTGTGCCACCTGGCAGTTGGAAGCCAGGGTATAAAAGAACTTGCAGACCCTGACTTGGTTCATTCTCACTTTGCCCTTCTACCTCTTTGGGTTTGGGGACCCAGGGTGGAGGGAGCGGGAATGTGGGTAGTTTCATAGGCTAGGTAGGATCAAACTAATTCTGCAGGCCAAACATTAACATCTCATCTGGCAAACCAAACTATCCTTTAGCAAGAGAATAATTTTATTTATCACTAAAAGAGACCACAGCATTCTGATCCAGGGCTGTCTGCCCTGGGTCAGCAGAGGAGCATACAAGAAATACCTTTCAGCATTTTGAACCTAAATCTGATAAGTTAACTGTCCTAGTTCTTAGTTTTACCTAACCCTCCTTCCAATCCCTTTTTACCTATACCTCATTATCAATAAACCCCTTAGCTTTTAATCTAAGAATTTGTTATTATTGCCTACCTTCATCTAAGGCCAAGCAGGGACCACTACCTGAACATTCTGAAGTGCTACAGCAGGAATAAAGTCCATTACTGTTAAACAAGAAGTGCCATATTTCCCTTCCTGTCTGATTCCTACATACCAATAGGAGTCACTTCCTTATCAGGACAGGGCTGTAGAATATTCAACTTAAAGGAGCTTGGTGTCTAGCCAGAGAGTTTCTCCTATCTCTGCTAGCCTGGGTGCTGGATCCTTGATACTTTTACATTCAATATTTCAAGCCTTTAGCCCCTGGGACTGGCCTATATCTTCCTCTTTATAGCTAGCCTCCTCCTATTATAATAGCTACTACTCCCTTTTCATTATAAGTCAAGAAGAGTCGTCTTACTGAGTTCAAATCTGGCCTCCTGACACTTACTAAGCTGTTTGACCCTGGCCAAGGCACTTAACCCTGATTCCCTCAGTTTTCTTATCTGTAAAATGAACTGGAGAAGGAAGTAGCAAACCACTCCGGTACCTTTGCCAATAATCCTGAAATGGGGTCATGAAGAGCCAGATGTGGCTGAAAATGACTAAACAAGGTCTCATCTGGGTCTAACTTTCTGTGCTTTCACAATTTGGTTTTAGTTATTAGAACATGAATTCATTGAATGCCTGTGCAAACTTGGGCCTCTGTTGGTTCCTAGGTAGCTTTGAAAAGCCATTCATTGCAAGATTCTGATTTATTTAATTTTACTTAATTTATGTTTGCTATATGACTCAATGATTAGCTGTGCAACCTTATTCTGTTAATGATTCCTGTTGGGTTATTTAAAGATAAACATTATCTTTTGTGAGGCACATATGGTAAATGAAGTCTAATGGCCATTTATGTTCCAAATCACAGGCAAACCAATAATACTCTTATTTTGGAAATTGATCTTCAGGTACCAGATGAGTGGCTCAATGGATGGAGAGCCAGACCTAGAGATGGGAGGTCCTGGGTTCAAATATGACCTCAGATACCTCCCAGCTGTGACCCTGGATGAGTCACTTAACCCCCATTGTCTAGGCCTTAACACTTGTCTGCCTTGGAACCAATACATAGTATTGATTCTAAGATGGAAGATAAGGGTTAAAAAAAGAAAAGAAAATTTATTTTCCTAGAATAGTATATATAGCAGGTGCATACCAAGTTAATAACTAGCATTACTTTTGTTTTATCAAGTAACACACAAGCATTTATTAAATGCCTGCTTCCTGCTTAGGGGGAGGTAGCTAGAAGAAAAGCTAAACAGACTTTCTCAATAACAAGAAGACCACAGTTTGAGGCCCACTTCTTTTTCTTTTTCTTTTTTTTTAAACCCTTACTTTCTGTCTTAGAATCAATATTATATATGATGAATCCATTACACAGATAAGGAAACTGATCATCCGGGATGTTCAGTGATGTGCCTAGGCCTTCCTATCTCTTTTTTGTTGTTGAATCATTTCAGGCCTGTCCAACTCTTCATGACTCCAATTTTGGGTTTTCTTGACAAAGGTACTGGTGCAATTTGTCATTTCCTTCTCCAGCTCATTTTATAGATGAGGAAACTGAGGCAAGCAGAGTTAAATGACTTGTTCAGAGTCACACATTTAGAAAGTATCTGAGGCTGGTTTTTAATTCATGAAGATGAGTCTTCCTGATCCCAAGCCCAGTGCTCTATCCACTGACACCACTAGCTGCTTATCCCTAAAACCAACCCTTTAGCCACTGAGGTATGGTGCTTTCCACAAAGTCAGGCACAGGTGTGGTATGAGTCTGAGATTTCTGCACATTATAACCTAGTTATAAAATATTTTCCTTCATGCCTGGAACTTCTTCCTTAAATGTTGGGTTGTAAAGATTTGGCAAGAAAAGAAGCAGAACTTTTTTCACCCCTACCTTATTAGAAGTTAAAAGAAAAAAATAACTGGGATTAGTAAAGATGTTTGATTTATACTTAGGTGAGGCATAAATTTATACAACCTGCTAAGATGCTTCTTTCTAGCTCCACTGAAGCCAAAATATTTTTCCTTCTTCCCTCCTTTCTTCCCTCTCTCCTTCCTTCCTTCCCTCCCACCTTCCTTCCTTCCTTCTTTGTTCATTCCTTCCCTCCTTCCCTTCTTCCTTCCTTCTCTCCTTCCTTCCTTCCCTCCTTCCCTCTTTCCTTCCTTCCCTCTTTCCTTCCTTCCTTTCTTCCTTCCTTCCTCCCTTCCTCCCTTCCTCCCTCTCTCTTTTCCTCTTTTCTTTCCCTCATTTTTTCTTTCTTCCTTCCTTTCCTCCTTTGTCTTCCTTTTTCATTCTCATTGCCCTTGATCTCAAGGTCCTTGTTATAGCCATTTTCATTTCCTCCTTTTGTTGGGGGGGGGCGTAAGAGGGGGCAGAAGTAAATGTTACAATTGTTCTCCATTTCTTAATAGCACATAAATCTTGCCCATTCTCTGTCCCCATGGTAAGGATTGAAGACTAGTAGACTGACTGGTTGGTTCAGATTCTAATTATCCCTATGAAACTTGACTTTTTTTTTTTGTAAGACCCATGTGTTACAACAATTTCAATTACTATGCCTTTGTTTTTGGCACAAGCTTTGAAGGTCAAAGGCCTATTCCCAGAAGCACTTTTGAATGACTCTTTTCAGGCCTTTGACCAAAGTTTCAAAGTGACTCATACATTCTGGGTTGGGTTTATACATAACCCCACAAAGGACTGGATAAAGATTAAGAGAGATCTGAGGAATGCAAAGTTTTTCAGCCGATTTATTTTTATTAATGATTAATTGATTAATTGACTGTTCTTTAGCAATGCTATGTTAAAATATACTTTAATTTTCTGATAAAGCCAATCACGTAGACTTCTAGGTGGAGGAAAAAGGAAGTAGATTGATGATACCCTAAAATTAAAATAATCAGATTATTTTAAAGTTATAAAGGATCTTAAAGATTTTTTCCATGGTGTCTAAGATAAGTATGTTGTTAGAAATTGCTCTAGTGTTCTAATTTGACATCTATACTTTTCTCAATTTCTCTCTGTCTAGGAATTTACCCTCTAGGATGTTGTTTTAGCACAAGCCATCCTCAGGTTGCATTAATAGATATGTAGTATCTAGAACAAGGACAGCAATAAAACTATTTTGTTTTCCCCTGAAAAGACCACAGATAAAGTATTGAGTTCAGCAAAGGTACCAGATTTTAGAAGCAATGTTGATAAAATGAAGCAAATCCAGACAAAGACAGTTGTAGTTAGAGGGCTGGACAATATGACCTAGGAAGACCAATTGAAAAAATTGCAGATATTTAGTTTGGAAAAGTGTAGATTAAGAACCAACATGAAATTTGTCATGTTGTCACTTCAGAGAACTAGAGCAGCTAGATTGCACAGTGAATAAAGTGCCAAGCCTGGAGTCAGGAAGAATTTTCCTGAGTTCAAATATGGCCTCAGACACACTAGCTGTGTGATCCTGGGCACGTCACTTAATCTCATTTGCCTCAATTTCCTCAACTGTGAAATGAGCTGGAGAAGGAAATGGGAAACTACTCTAGTACCTTTGCCAAGAAAATCCTAAATGGAGTTATGAAGATTCAGATATAACTGAAACAATTCAACAATTCAACAACAAAACAACAAAAGCTGTGGAAAAGGGATTAAACTTTTGCTAGATCTGACAAGAGGCAGTGGACAGTGGATAACGAACCATCCTTGAAGCCAGAAAGACCTGAGTCAAAGTCCAACCTCTGACTTATACTGGCTGTGTGATGTTGGGCAAGTTATTTGCCTTTCAGAGGTCTAGAGCTAAGACTCATAAGGTGCTGCCTTATATTGGTAAGGGGATTGTTTTTACTTTTTTTTTTCCCTTTTTTTTTAAAAACCTTAACTTCCAGCTTAGAATCAATATTACGTATTAGTTCCAAGGCAGAAAAGTGGTAAGTGCTAAGCAATGGGGGTTAAGTGACTTGTTCAGGGTCACATAGCCAGGAAGTATCTGAGGCCATATTTAAACCCAGGACCTCCTGTCTCTAAGTCTGGCTCTCAATCTCCTGAGCCGCCTAACTGCCCCTTATTTTCTCCATTTTACAGATGAGGAAATTGAGACAAATAAGGAGTAAATGGCTTGTTCAAAGTCACATAGCTAATAAGTAACTGAGGTTAGATTTGAATCCAGGTCTTCCTGACTCCAGTACTAACACTCTGTCTACTGTGCCACCTACTTTGGGTGGTAATGAATTCTTCATCACTAATAATCTTCAGATGAAGCCTGTATGGTCATATGTTCATGGGTTTATAAAGCAGAATTCATACTTATGGTACAAGTTGGACTTAAATGATCACCGGGACCCCTTCTAACTCTGACTCTTTGATTTGTTTCTTACATACATTTAAATATATAGTAAAAGTTGACATATTTAGGATAATTGAGGTTAGATTAATTTGAATCAATTAAAAGCCTCAATTAAACAATCCTTTAAATTTAATGTTATCTTAATTTTTCCATAAGACTTAGTCTCTCTAATTAGGTTAATTGTAAGCTAATGAATAAACAAGAATGATTTGTAGCTATTACTATAACTTGTGAAAGCCACAAGACTGGGTCATCATCAAGTCTTTTAGTTTCCCTATCAACTTTAGGATAAAATATAAACTCTCTGTGTTAGGCTTTTAAAGCCCTTCCCATCCTAGCCCCAATTCATCCTTCCAGCTTCATTATACATCACTCCCATAGGGTCCAGCCAAACTAGCCCTTTCTCTGCCACACATGACCCTCAAACCCCTGTGCCTTTGCACTGACCGTCCCCTGTTCCTGGAACATATTCTTTTCTCACTTCCACTTCATCAAATCCTTCACTTCAATTTTGCCCTCAAGTCCTGCTTTCTACATAAAATCTTCCCTGATTCCCCTAAATGCTGATGCTCTCCCTCACTAAATGTACTTTGTGATTGTTGTGCAGTCATTTCTGACTCTTCACGACCCCATTTGGAGTTTTCTTGGCAAAGATATTAGAGTTACTTACCATTTCCTTCTCCAGTTCATTTTTATAGATGAAGAAACTGAGGCAAACAGGATTAAGTGTGCCTCAAGTCACACAGTTATTAAGTGTCTAAGATTGGATTTGAATATGAAAAAAGACTTAACAAGGGTTAACTGAACTGTTCCTTTCAAAGTATCAAAACTCTTGATTTTGTAAAGTACAAACTTGTTCAGTTTTGGGTTGGGGATTTGGTTCAAAGTTAGGATCTGAGATCTGAGGGTTAGGACTTAAAGTCTGCAGTCAAGCACCAGTGTTCTACACATCCTTCAAGAAATCCAGTAGGTTGTTCCAATCAACAAGTAAATCTACAAAAAACAAAGGCACCTATCCAACTTGTGGGAAGAAGCAGTAAATATAACAGCTGGAAATGAACTTTCCCTCCTCTGAATAAACATAGCACTCTCATTTCATTTCTGCATCACAACTCCCATTATAATTCCTCTTGTGCATGTCTAATTTTCCTTTCTAGACTGTTCAATGAGAGTGAAGTTTGTGTCTTATCCTTCCTTGTATCCCCCACAGCATCCTGTCAAGTACTTGGCTCACTATAGATATAAAATATGGGGCCCCTAGCTGACCGTAGAAAGAATGCAAAACTTGAAGTCAAGAAGACTCAATAATCTTCATGAGTTCAAATCTGGCCTCAGACACTTTCTAGTTGTGTACCTCTGGGTAAGTCACTTAATCTTATTTGCCTCCATTTCCTCATCTGTAAAATGAGCTGGAGAAGAAAGGGCAAACCAATCTAGTTTCTTTGCCATGAAAACCTCAAATGAGGTCACAAAGAGTAAGGTAGGATTAAGTGTCTCAACCAAACAACTGAGATACTAAATAAAAAATTGTTGAATGAATGACAGTGAATATAAAAACAGAATATGCTTTGTTTTTAAGCATTCAGATCAACTCACTAACTTGAAACAAATAAGTAAGGTATTTTGACCATAGAACCAAACTAACAAAACAAAATTCAATCATTTAGCAACAGAGACAAACTCAATTATAAGAAGCAGTCACACTGGAGCAAAGGTTGATAAAATACTAAATACTCAAGTCCTCCTAAGGCCCTCACAATTCTATTTTCAGTGACAGAATTATTGAAGTTGTTGTTGTTGTTGTTGTTGTTGTTGTGGGCCAAGTTGTGTTTCTTAAAACCTGATTGTATCTGGTATGCTTTATGCTTGCAATTCAATTTTGAAACATTTATCTGTTTAACTAAAAGATTGTGCCTGGCTAGTACAATATTACTGGCCTTTAGGAAGGGAAACTTTTAATTTTAAAAATTGCATCTCATACCACATACATTTAGGAAATGGAAGGAAACTTGACTTTACTGCTCATTTGGTTCTGGGCAAGTCAATTAGCCTCCCTGATCTTCCATTTCTTTTTTTTTTTTTTAACAGATATAGTAGTGCTAAGGCAGCTAGGTGGCTCAGTGGATATAGTACTGAGAAAGCCGAATTCAAATTTGGCTTTAGACACTTATTGGCTGTGTGATCCTGGGAAAGTCATTTAACCCTCTTTGCTTCCTTATCTGTATAAATTAACTGGAAAAAGAAATGGCAAATCATTCCAGTATCCTTGCCAAGAAAACCCCTTGGACAATATGGCCCCATGTGGTCACAAAGAGTCACACACAACTGAATCAACTGAACAGCAAAAACGACAACATGATGGGTTGCCTCTCTCACATGGCCATCATGAAGATCAAATCAGATAATGTATAAAAAAATCCTTGGACCATGAGTAAGACACTTTGCACAACCCTAAAACATGATACATAGCAGTGATGATGATGATGATGATGAAGATGATGGTGAAAATTATTATTTGCTGATACTTTACCCCCTTACTTTACAAATGATAATCTTAACACCCATGGACATTGAGTCTTTTCCAAGTTTAGTCCTGTAGCAGAATTGGATTTCAAACCAAGTTCCCAGGCTAGGGTTCATTCTATTCTATTCTACTCACTAGGATGCATATCTACCTACATTTTTCATGTGTTAATCATTCTGATCAAGACAGAAAATTCAGATCCTAGCATTAGAATTGGAAGGAATCTTAAAGACCATCTTGTCTGATCCCTTTATTTTACATATCAGGAAATTGAGATCCAGAGAAATTTAAATGACTTCCCCAAGGTCACACAGCTAGTAAATGACACTTGTTCAGTTGTGTCTGACTCTTTGTGACCCCATTTGGGATTTTCTTAGTAAAGATTCTGGAGTAGTTTGCCATTTCATTCTCCAGTTCATTTTACAAATGAGAAAACCGAACCCAACAGGGTTAAGTGACTTGCCTAAGGTCACACAACTGGTAAGTTTCCAAAACCAAATTTGAACTCAGATCTTCTTAACTCCAAGCCAGGCACTCTATCTATTGTACTGCCTCACTACCCTAGTAAATAACAGAGCCAGGACATAAAGACCAATGGACTCTTTCCTCTATAATCTATTTTTCCTATTGCATTACTGCCGTCAGCATCTTATTTCTCATGATAGCCTAAGCAATAATAAATTATTACATGCTGTTATTGAAAAGGGTCTCTCAGAGCTTAGAAAGGAAAACCAGTGTTTGCGTGTGTTTCATTATTAACCTTGCATTAATAATGAAAAAGAAAAAGTAGGGGGAGGGAATAGGGAATAAGCTAAGAGTCAGGCATTTGACATGCTCCTGTTGAATTAATTGAATTGTTATTGAGGGCAACAGCTGGTAGCTAATTCTATTGAGAATGACTGATACAGTAATCAGTAATTTTTAACATCTTGCTGAAGTGTTTATGCTCTGTGAGGGTCACACTGAGGTAGCCTCCATGTGTACTTAAGCAGACTCCTACTCTTCTATATTCACAAACTCTGCAGAAAGCCCATTAGTAAATAGATTTTGAATTTCCCAGAGGAGCAATTCGTATGGTGTCAGACAATGCATTTTAGTCACCAATAGCAGTCCTTAGGTTTGGACCAGCAAAGAAAAAAATGATACAATGGCAGGGAAAGGAGCTGGGCCCCTAGATTCAGAGAACGCCATACCTTTAGGATCAAATGCAAACTTTACCTTGGCATTTAATGCTCTCCACAACCTGGTACTAATATCCCTTTCCAGCCCTCTCTTACATTACCTCTACTTCCTACATGCTTTAGCCCAATCAAAATAACCTTCCTGCTATTCTTCACACTCAGTATTCCATCTCCTCTCTGTGGACCTCTACCCAGACTGCCTCCCCCCATTCCTGTAACACTTTTTCTTTTTATTTCTGTCTCTTGGAAGCCCTCATGGATTCTTCTGCTTTAAAAATCTGCTCAGACTCTTCCATCTATAATACATGAAGCCTTTCCTCATCTCCCCCACTGGTGGTGCATTCCCAACAAAAATTACCTTTGTATTTATTTTGCATGTATTTTGAACATATTTATACAAGCCCATGTTGCATCCCCTGATAGACTATAAGCTTACTGAGAACAGGATCCATTTCATTTTTGTCTTTGTTTCCTCATTGTCTGGCATAATACCTGGCAATGTTGTTCAGTTGTTTCAGTCATGTTCCACTCTTCATGAACCCATTTGGGATTTTCTTGGCAAAGATAATGGAGTGACTTACCATTTCCTTCTCCAGACCATTTTACAAATGAGAAACTGAGGCCAACAGAGTTAAGTGATTTACTCAGGGATCACATAGCTAAAAAGTGTCTGAGGCAGATTTGAATTCACAAAAATGAGTCTTCCTGACTTTCAGGCCTGGCACTCATACCACTCTGCTACCCAGCTACATGTGCTTATTTAGTGCTCATTTTTTATTCTGAACCCTGCAGTTCAACTACATCTGTGTGACCTCAGACAGGTCTCATAACTTTCTCTGGGCCTCAGTTTACCAATCTGTAAAATTAGGAATTTGGATTTGAGGTCTCCTGAGGTCCCCTCCAACTCCACACTAATGACCCTGAAGCTGTGGAAAAATTATAATGTAATATCATCCCACCTCTCCTAATAGCTCTTTGATAGTACATAGCTTGCATTTTTCAAGAGTAGAATTCCTCTGTTTATACTCATGAGACGACTGAGATACAGGGGTCTTTAGTAAAGTGGTTGAGCCATGCTCAGTGCTTTTCAGATTCTATTCTATTCCATTCTGTTTCTATTCTCTCAGTATAAGGCAAGAGGAGAGATCAGATCCAGCAGATATCAAAGTAACAGCTTATCATTTTCCTTCTATTTGTTTTTTTAAACATTAATAGTTTATGACAGATCATTTTAGTTGTTAGCTCTGGACCCAGAAGATTAATAAAAAATTTTTACTAGACCTCTGGGTGTGCTTGGTTTGTGCTGCTGTTAGCAATTCCAGTTCTCCACCTCAAACCATGGAAGGGATCCATAGCAAGGAAAAGGCTAAGCTTTCCAATATTGGTAATCCCTTCCCAGATATACTTAGGGAAGACTAAGCCACTGGTCAGTGTCCTTATGTGCAAAGAAATTAAACTGGGATGGGATGTCATTCTACAAAATTATAAGGATCATAGAGGCCCTATAGACAAGTTCTTTCATTTTGCAGAAGGGGAAACTGAGGCCAGAGAAGTTTAACGATTTGTCCAATGTTGGTAGTAGCAATGTCCAAATTTGAAACCAACTCCACAATTAGTGCTTTTCTCAATTCTTCACTGGTGTGATTTGGGTTCTCAGAGACTAATGCCATAAGACAAAAAGGTTCAGCGGGTCCTCCTGTGCTGGAAAAGTTTTGAAAATGATTCCATGGAAAGATGGTATGTATTTTCTAAGCACCATTCATCATCAGAGAATTTGACACCCAGTGATGACTTTTTTAGCCATGGCAACTCTTGAAGAGCATCTTCTAAAGCCTGGAGGGAGCATAAGATCATGAGAATTATGAATTGAGAACTAAGGCAGATTTGGGACAGTTAGGGCAGCTAGGTGGTATAGTGGATAGAACACTAGACCAGGAGTCAGGAAGACTCATCTTCCCAAGTTCAAATCTAGCCTCAGACACTTACGAACCACATGACCCTGGACAAGTTGTTTAACCATGTTCACCTCAGTTTCTTCATCCATAAGATGAGCTGGAAAAGGAAGTAGCAAACCATTCCAGTATTCTTGCTAAGAAAACCCAAAAAAGGGGTCACAAAGAGTCAGACACAAGTGAAAAAGACTGAACAAAACATTGCCAGGTATCATACCAGACAATGGTGATACGGAGACAAAAATGAAACAAGTCCTTTTCTCATTAAGCTTTTATATAGCATATGTAAATAATATATTATTATATCCTAAATCTCATCAGACTTCACCTTATCCTAATTTATAGACAAGAAAACTGGAATGAAGATCAGTGGATTAATTCATTCAAAGTAAATCAGTCAATAAACCCTTATTAAGCACTGTATTCCAGTAAGTGTGCTAAATGCTAGACACACAAAGAAAGGCTAGAGATAGCCCCTGTTATCAAGAAGCTCATGGTCTAATGAGAGACAACATGCAGAAAGCTAGGTACAAAGAAGTTCTAATAGGATATATTGGAAATAATTAACAGAAGGAAAACATTAGCATTAAGAGGAACCAGGAAAGGCTTCTTATAGAAGGTGAGATTTTAACAGGTATCTGAAGAAAGCCAGAGAAGACAAGACAAAAAAGAGGACTGGTGCATTCTAGGCATGGAGGACAGCCAGAGAAAATGCCCCATCCTTTTTCTTATACTGCCCAACTCAATGTACCTGAACAGCGCTGAACCCCCTTTTAGCAGGGTGAGGTTAGATTGAACAACTAAGAACAATGAAAGATAGTGTGACTGCTATGTAAGAACTGATATATACTTTAGAACAATAGCAAAAAGCTGTATATGGTAGATGCATGTTTTCATGTATAATCCTCTTTCTTTGCTCCTTATATATGGAAATACTCATATTTCTTGATGACTCTCGAGTTCATAATAAAAGTCATCTTAAAAAATACTGAACAAGAACAAATCCCCATCATTCAGATCTAGAGTAGTGGATTCAAAGAATAAAGCTATTTATATGATTAGTTGCAAAGGCTTAGGGAAAGTACTTTTCAGGGAAAACATTTCTGTACTCTTCTGATCTACCCCTCTATCCTTTGATCATGTATTTGCACTAGTTCAGAAATAAGGACATAAGGAAGCCTCTAATTTTACTCATTATAGACTCTAGGGCCTCAGCAGTTTCCCCCATTTTCAGTCCCAAGCCACGATATATTTTAGAGTCACTCATAATATTCAGTCAGGGGTTTGGAGGTTCTCCCCGACATGCATACAGAGCTGGTGTTAGAGTTAGAAAGACCTCCAAATCCAGCATCAGACAATTACTGCATGACCCTGAAACCATCACTTAAACTCTGTGAAATAACAGTTAAAATTAAGGTTGGCTGAGACATAAAGTTCCAAGTACAATCAATTTATTAGTAAAGTGTGACTTTGCCAATAAATAAGATCTCAACTTCTTCAGCAAAGGTAAGACACCAAATGAGGGAGACAGCTCTTTTTTATGATTTTAGAGAGTTCAGAAAATAGTAAGACTAGCAGAAGAAAATACAATGGAATATATTGATACTGAGAATGAGAGGCTAACAACATCCTCCCTCCTTCCCTTCTTGTTCTACATTTAAAATGTTTTTTTCAAATTTTTAAAAATATTTTTCCATGCTTACATATTTCATTTTTATTACCTCCCCTTTTTCCTCCCCCCCTCCCAGATACAATAAGCACTTCCAATGGGTTATACAAATGTTACCCTTATACCTATTTCCATATTCTTCCTTTTTTTTTTAAACCCTTACCTTCCATCTTGGAATCAATACTATATATTGGTTCTAAGGTAGAAGAGTGGTAAGGGCTAGGCAATGGGGGTTAAGTGACTTGCCTAGGATCACACATCTGAGGCCAGACTTGAACTGAGGACCTCCCATCTCTAGGCACTGAGGCACCCAGCTGCCCCCTATATTATTCATTTTTGCAACCAAAACCCCAAATCATATATCCACATAAACAATAAATCATTTGTTTTTCTTCTGTGTTTCTGTTCCCATAGATTTTTCTCTTGGTGTAGATAGCATTCTTTCTCATAAATCCCTTGAAATAGTCTTGTATCAGTAAAGCCCATTACATTGTAATGGTCCACAATGTTTCACTTTTTATGTACAATGTTCTCTTGGTTCTGCTTATTTCACTCTGCATCAGTTTCTGGAAGTCCTTCCATTTCACATGAAATTCCTCCAGTTTATCATTCCTTATAGCACAGTAGTATTCCATCCCCATCAGATACCACAATTTGTTCAGCCATTCCCCAATCTATGGACACCCCTTCATTTTCCATTTTTTGTCCCCACAAAGAGCGAGGCTATGAATATTTTTGTACAAACATTTTTCATTATTATCTCTTTACCTCCTTCCCTTCTGTGACTAAGAATGTTCATTTTTAAGTCCAGCTGCATCTGCAAGAACACAGATAGCAAACTTGACTTTTTTGGATAAGAAATCAGACATTTGAAGGATTGCTTGATGGTGTAAAGATACTAAACCGTAGACTCCCTGGTGTCCACCTGCCTTCTTCAAAGGTAACAGATTTCTTTGACACAAGAATAGAACAGTCATTAACAGGAGAACTGGATTTCTAAACTCAAGTCATTAGAGGCTAGCTGAATAAATAAATTAGTTCAGAGACAAAGAATCATGACCTAGGCAGTTAGAAGATAAAATCAATTAACTATAAATGGGATCAATTGAAAAAGCAGAACCATTCTGATTATTTCCATGGAGAATAGTACTTACCTCCTACGGTTGTTGTGAGAAGCAAATGAAATCATACATGTAAAGTGCATTGTAAACCTTTACCGGCTATATAAATGCTCAATTTTTACTAGTAGTAGTAGAAGTTGTTTTCTCCTATACTATTCTAATCATTGATAAAATTTAGACCTTGCTTTTCTAATACAATGCAATAAATGTATACACAGTGCAAAGATGTAACAAATGAGTCTGAAATTTGCCACATCAGAGCTGCTCCTTGAATGAGCAGAGAAGTGTTTGGTGATTGTATGGTGTGTATGGGACAGATGGGTATGGTGAGTCAAAAGAAATGTAATATTGTGAGGATATGTGAAATAAACCTAAAGACAAATTGGATCCACTGAGGAAAAGCAGCCATAAAAGATGTACTTATGAGTTTGCCTATGTTCTTATGGCAGGGCCAAGATCTCTAAGCAGCTCAAAAAGTATTATCTAGCTATAGCTAAATATAGACATCTCCTGAAAGCCTCCTTCATAATATCCTTGGGCTGTTCATTATTTTGCTGACCAAAGAAGCTTCTATAATGTCATGACCAAATGACCTATACTCTCTTTTCCCCTAATTCCCATATACCCTCAAGTTATTGTCAATATTTCTCAAATGCTTGGGTTTGTAGAAATGTTTTGGTTAAATTCCTTTTCCATAAACAATTTTCTATGAGAAAATTACATCCCTAAGAGTGATGTAATGTTTAAGAGCTTATGATTGATCAATGATGTGGTAATGTTCTTTTTAGTTGTTAGAGAAAACTTTTATATATATATTGGAATGGATTCTCAATAAAACTTGAACTTGTGGCACACCTCCTTGTTCCACTTGGTCCTTTTCAAAACATGCTGGCTTCTTATCAGAATATCATCAGAAAAGTTGAACTTCTACCATTGTGGGGTCATTTGTCCAACTAAAAAAATCTTTTATTGTTATCTTTCACTTAAATTTCCCTTTTATTTCCAAATATATCCCCTCTTTTTATCCAGCCCTGAGCCATCCCACTTAAGAATTTTAAGAAAAGAGGAAAAAATGTCAGCAAACCCAATCAACTGTCCAGATCTTTCAGATGATTACAAATTTATAGTTAAAATGACACATTAAGGTCACCTTATCCAATGTACTTATTTTACAAATGAAGAAAATAAAACCAAAATAAATTAAATGAGTTACTTAAGGTCACACAGGGTAGGATTTGACTCTAGTTCTATCAAGTCAAGGGAGAGGAAGGAAATTATGGAATATCACCAGAAAAGACCAACCAAGATGGGTACAGTGTCAGGATTCAGATGAGATCCTCAGTACCATCATCCACAAGCAAGCATTTATAGTATACCTACTATGTACCAGGCAGTATATTAAGTGTTAAGCCTATAAAGACAAAATCAAAATAGTTCCTGTCCTCAAGAATCTTCCAGTCTAATGGAAGAGACAACATGAACATATAGGAATATACAAAACACATGTGAAGAAGGTATGTGGTAACCTTAGAGAAGGTCTCTAGCATTTGGGGATGAAAGAGAAAGAGCCAGTAAGAGGCCTTTGAACTGCATCTTGAAGGATTCTAAGAGGTGGGGATGAGAAGGAAGATCATTCTAAGCACGGGGATACCCAGTGCAAAATATAAAGATAAAAGATATATCATATAACTAACAGCAAGAAGGTCAGTCTGATTAGACTTCAGAGACTGATGTTGTGAGGTTGTGAAGAGTTTTAGATATTTGATCCTACAGTTAATGGAGAGCCACTGGAATAGATTGAGTAGAGAAGCATTATGATCAGACTTGTGTAAAGGTCATGTTGGAAAATGTTTAGTTACTGAGTAATTAAACAAATGGTCAAAGGATATGAAAGGAATTTTCATATGAAGAAATCAGAACTATCAATAATCATATGAAAAGATGTCCTAAATCACTCTTGCATAGAAATGCAAATTAAAACAATGATGAGGTACCACCTCACACCTATCAGTTGGGCCAATACAATAGTAAAGGAAAGTGATAAATGTTGGAGGGAATGTTGGTGGAGCTGTGAACTGATCCAACCATTCTGTAGGGCAATCTGGAACTATGTTCCAAGGACTACAAAACTGTGCATGCCCTTTGATCCTATAAAACCACTACTGGGTCTGAATCCCAAAGAGATCTTTAAAAGGGAGAAAGGGCCCATTTGTACAAAAATATTTATAGTACCTCTTTTTGTAGTGGCAAAGAATTGGAAATTGAGGGGATGTCCACCAATCAGGGAATGACTGAACAAATTGTGATACATGTTGGTGATAGAATACTATTGTACTATAAGAAATGATAAGCAAGATGATTTCAGAAAAAGTTAGAAAGATGTGCACAAACTGATGCAGGGTAAAATAAGCAGAACTGGGAGTCCATTGTTCACAATAACGGTAATATCGTATTATGATGAACTGTGAAAACTTGGCTACTCTCAGCAAAACAATGATCCAACACAACTCCGAAAGGCTTATTAAAAAAAAATGATAGCCACCTCCAGAAAAAGAACTGTTGAAGTCAGATGGAGGTGGACCAAAGCATACTATTGTTCACATCAGTTTTACAGTTTTATTTTGTGGTTTTGATTTTGTATGAGTGTGTTCTTACAGTAATGACAAATACAGAAGTGTGTTTTGCATGTTAATACATGTATGGTTCAAATCAAATTGCTTACCATCTCCAAGTGGGAAGGAAGGAAATGGTTTGATTCTTATAATTTTAGAAAACGCATGTTGAAAATTATTATTACATGTAATTGGGAAAATAAAATATATTTGCATTTTTTTAAAAACCGCGTTTCTAAATAGAAACTATACTCATGAGATCCTTATGAGTTTAATTGATATTATTAACAATTTCTTTACCACTTTCTTAAATCAGAGATAATAATAAGCCTTGATCTGTAGTGATTTCCAAAGTGTAAATACTCATGCTAAAATTTTAACAATTTGCTCTTGAAAGCCCATTTGAGCTGGCACTAGTATACTGTTGAAAGAAATATTCTTTGTTTGAGTTTTCACCCAATTAGAGAGATACACAACTCAGGGTAAAGAGAATTAAAAGAGTTTATTAAAGTACACCAAGGTAGCAATGGGTAGATAGTCTGATCACTGGGGATCAATAATGGCTTGAGGAGGGGACCAGCTTTTATTCATAACTTTTATAATGAGCTACAGACAAAGTCTATATTAACAAAAGAGGCTGGATCCTTGTATCTCTGGTCCTCTCCAAAGTAGGAGAGTGTGACAGTTTCCAGATACAAAACAGTAAGGGGAGATGACAACATGAAAAATATAAGGGAATAAAAAGCTGCAGACTGAGTGATGCCTTCTCCCAAGGCTGATTAATAAGCAGGTCTGGGAACAATGAGTCACTGACTCAGCCTACTTTCTTTTTTTTTTTTTTTTTTAAACCCTTACCTTCTGACTTGGAATCAATACTAAGTATTGGTGCCAAGACAGAAAAGTGGTAAGGGGTTAAGTGACTTGCCCAGGGTCACATTGCTAGGAAGTACCAGATTTGAACTCAAGGCCTCTGGTCTCCAGGCCAGGCTCTCCATCCACAGAGCCACCTAAGCCTAAGCTGCCCTCAACCTAGCTTTCAATAACACCCTAGGCCCATATCTATATTCCAGGAAAGTAAATATGGCAGCTGTATGGAAGATGGATTGAAGTGGGGAGAGAGGTGAGTAGGGGAGACCAACTGAAAGGTAGTGTCAATCACTTCATCTGAAAAATGAAGAAATTAATTCTAGGTGGCCTCTGAGGTCTTTTTTAGCTCTCTTTCTGGAACTGTGATCCTTTAATGTGGCTATAACAATGATTCATCATTGCTGACAAACAAAGTTCTTTATGAATATTTCTGAGACCAGATGGCTCTCCACTAACAGTACACTTCAACAAGTTAAGTCCTTGTTTCCAATTCTTTCCTAATAGCTTTTTAAGGATCAAGTCTTTTATACCAGTCTGAAAACTCTTAGTTTTCATTCATGATAACTTCTCTTCAAGAATACTGGCAAGAATTTCCAATTCAATGAGTTTCCTCTTCACAGGATTAGCAGTACAAAGCCCCTAGCCAGGGCATGGCCAGACATATCTCAGTGGCTTTTATTATCTGGAGTGGGGAGGGAGATAATATTGGAAAGGGAAACATTCCTCCCTGAAGTTCAAGTTCTTAAACACACACACACACACACACACACACACACACACACACACACACACACATATTCCTTTATTCTTCTACCCCAGTTCAGTCAAGAAAATTAAGGAAAAATTTCAGAATAGCTTCAAGGAAGATTTGGTTAATAAATATTGCCCCCATGTTAGACTACCAAGACCCTTTGCAGGTGGCTTTGGAAGGAACTTATTAGAAGTATCAACAATCCACCTCCCACCTGCCTCCCAACTTCTGATGAGACACCAAAGCCAGATATGGATTGCTATAGTAATCTAGAGTACTCACTAGAGGAGGGAGATGATTACAATCCCCCAGAATTAAGATGTAAACTGAGAGATCCATCCTCCCAAACATCTCTGACCTGTGTTTTAGGGCTCAAATCTTGGTCAGTGGAGAAGCCACTTTAGCTTGGAACACTCCAGTCAATCAACACTTATTTACTAAATATTTTCTATGTGCCAGGCACTGTGCTAATCACTGGGGTTACTAAGAAAGGCAAAACCAGTCCTTGCTCTTAAGAAGTGCTCAATTTAAGAGGGGAGTCAACATGAAAATAGCCATGAACAAACAAGATACATACAGGATAAACTAGAAGTAATCTCAAAGGAAAGGCACAGGGGACCAAGAATGGACTCTTGCAGAAGGTGGAATTTTAGATCAAACTTGAAGGAAACCAAGGAAGTCAAGAAGCACACACAAGAAAGATATTCAGCCATAGGAGATGGCCAGTAAAAATGCACAAAATGAAGAGTCTTGTTTAAGAAACAGAAAGGAGACGAGTGTTACTGGATCAATTATACAGGTAGGAATGGGCCAAGTTATAAAGGACTTTAAAAGTCAAAAAGAGGATTTTATATTTGATCATGGAGATAAGAGTGAGATGCCAGATTGTTGAAAGGAGAGTGATCAGAGCTAGGCTTTAAGATCACCTTCATGACCAACTAAAAGATGGATTGGAGTAGAGAGAGGCTTAGGGCAGAGAGGCCAACCAGAAGGCTATTGTAATAGTCTAGGGCAGTGCTGGTTAAGATATGGCATGTATGCAGAGCCAGCATTTGGGGAGCTGCTTTGTTCTCCCTCTTCCCAGCACCCAAGGACATGTTTTAAATGCTCCACTCCTCTGTCCAGCCAGGAAAAACACTTTCTCCCTCAACTCTCTTGGGTAATCTGGGGACTCACAGCTTAAATTTGCCCTCTGGGCACTCAAACTCAGAAAAGGTTCACCAATGAAGATCTAGGCCTATCACAAGATGGTGGCAATGTCAGAGGAGAGAAGAGAACAGATTTAAAAGATGCTATGAAGGTAGAACTAATAGATTGGATATAAGGGGGTGAGAAAGAGTGAGGAGTTGAGGATGACTCCTAGGTTATGAACTTGGGAACTGGGAACATGATGATGTCATTGACAGTAATTAGGAAAATAGAAAAAAGGAAAAGTTTAGGAGAGAAAGATAATGAATTCAATTTTTTTAATGTTAAATTTAAAATGTCTGTGGGACATCCAGTGTGAGATGCCCTATGGGCAGTTGGAATGTGAACTCAAGAAATAACTTGGTACTAGATAAATAGATCTGAGAACCATCAGCATAGAAATTATCATTGATTCCATCGGTACTCACGAGATCACCAATTATAGAGGGAGAAGAGGACCCAAGACAAAAGCCCATGGATGTATATCCAGCAAAGGAAACTGAAAAGTGGCCAGGAGGGTAGGAGGGGAAGCGTGATGCAAAAACCTAGTGAAAGAAGTGTATCAGGAGAAGTGGGTTATCAACAAAGAGATAAGGACTCTGAGTATTTCCATGAATGGTGGTTATTCCTAGGAGCCAGGCCTTTCCCAAATGATACTCTGCTACAATCTGGCTGAAGATGAATCAAATTCAAACCGTGCTTAGCCTCCACTTTCTATCTGATCAGTTGACTTCTCTTCCCTTGATCCATCTGCACTCTATGGACTTGACTCCACTATTCCCCCAAGCCAGGTGCCTTCTCCCAGTCATCCCTTAATAAGAATCAGAGTCTTCAGCAAAAGACATGAAACTTTGATGATAGAATTTCTGGCATCAGGTACTTGTCACCTGGGAGGGGGCAAACTCCTTTATCATTTAGTAACAATATGAGAGATGGTTTTGATAAAGGAACACCTAGAGAGGAAGAAGGGAAATATGGGATTTCTATATGTCTAAGACAGTGGTGTCACAACTCAAATTTGTTGTTTGTCCTCTATTTCAAGCTGCTTTTATGAATGCTGAAACAATTCATTTTTATCTGCTCATTCTACCAGGCAAAGTCTTCACATGCTAGAGATAAACATTCCCTTAACTCACTTTTGTGTTTGAGGTCTATTAGTTACTCTTAACCTGGTTTAACACTCTGCTGGGATGGTTCTACTGGAGTATGGCCACTGTATATGCTACAGCTTCTTGGAACCACAGGTGAGAGTAGACATCAAAAATGACTGAGCAAACACGAAAAGGACTCAGCAAGTCCTCACACCTGAGGTGCTCATCCTCCCTAAAAACCCCAAACACCCCAGTAAAACACTCAAATAGAAGAGACCTCATTATTTAGCTGTAAAATATATTATCTATGTTTTGTTGTGTTTTTACACTTTATTTTTATTCATATTGTATTATATATTATATTATATTTCATATTGTTAACCTCCCAGTGACATTTTAATCTGGTTAGGCTGTGCTCAGGAGTGTTGTGGGCTACCTATGGCTCTTTGACCCCTGTGCTGTAGGGAACTAGATTGGGGGAATGGACCTCAAAAAACAAAGAGGTGGGGAGATAGGGAGCACTAAAGTTTAATTTTGTATTTACTTCATATCATTTCTGGAGAGAGAACTTTCAGGGACTTGCCTGTTGCCTATGCTGTGTTGTCTTATGCACATACTTTGGGGAGTTTTGCTGAAAGTTCATTGAGGTATCAACTGAATTTTTCTTCAATTGCATCACTATTAATAGTTCAATAAATATTAAGCTGTTACATAATCACGTTTATTAAATACTGCAGTATGTTATGAAATGATCATAACAGAAACCAGAATCAGAAGACCTTGCCAAATTAGAAATATTTTTATTTACTTTCTTGTTATGTAGCAAAACCCTCTGAAAATATATTCTGCTTCCTTGTTATTCCAGAAGAGCCAATATAATCACACTTACACAAAAAGTTCTGTTTTGTTTGGGATGTGAGTATCATAGTACTTAGGCGTGGTGCCTTGTTTTTTAATCACTTCTCTGTGGAGCAATAATGAAATCCAGAGAAACACTACCACCAGACTACAACAATATTGAATTAGGTCAAAAATATTTACACATGGGAAATGGTAGTATATTTCAAATTCACCCCTACAATTCCTCTCTTTACTTTTCCTAATAATCTATAAGGTTAATAGACAAAAAGCATAATAATCGTGTCCCCTGTTTCCTTCCTTGGCGTAGCTGTGGTACCAAACAGTTGCTACCTTTAGCAATGTGATTTAGGGAGGCACATGTATATTACCAGATTTGTGGTGTGAAGCCTTTGTTTTATGTCTTGTTTATATAATGCCAAACATCAGGGTGGAAGCTGTTCAATTCAGCATTCAGATATTGGGTGTATTGGATTTCACATCTTCAGCTGTTTAGAAACATCTGGAGTTTTAGAAATTAAAAATTGAGAGAAATGGACTTCAACTTGGGAGATGTATCTTTGAATTTTGTCTGTTAGTCTACTTGTCAGAGCCTTCATTTTCTCATGTGTAAAGTGGGATAATAACAATTATATTACCTACTACAGAGAGCTGTTGTGGTTGGTTGTTCTTTGCAAGTCTTAAACTACTACAAAATCTTCTCCTAGCATATAGATCAAGTCTATATAAGGTTATTAGCCAAGCTATCTACAACAACTGAAGGCTCAAAGAAAACAAATGACTGAAAAAATGGTTTGCAGTTATTTGCTAAATGTGACCTTTATGAGATGAGGCCAATCAGTCACTCAACACTGTGGAAAGGGGGATTGGAGTAGAGAGATAGGGATTGTATTCTGTGTTCTACTACTAAACTCTCTGTCTGACTGACAAGTTATTCAACTTTTTGTCCCACTTTTCCTCATCTGTAAAATCTTGGGGTGGGGTTAGATCACAGATTCTTAACTTTTTGTATGTCCTTGGGTCCCTTTGGCAAAGTGGTGAAGCCGATAGAACATTTCTGATAATAATGATTTTAAATACATGAAATAAAATGCATATTGTTAAAAAGTAAACCAAGTATGTGGAAATACAATTATAGGGGTAGCTAGGTGGCTCAGTGGATAGAGACTAGGCCTGGAGATGGGAAGATCTGGGTTCAAATATGACTTCATATACTTCCTAGCTATGTGACTCTGAGCAAGTCACTTAACCCCAACTGCCTAGCCCTTACAGCTCTTCTGCCTTGGAATGGTACTTAGTATTGAGGAGGGGAAAGGAAGGAAGGAAGGAAAGAAGGAAAGAAGGAAGGAAGGAAAGAAGGAAGGTAGGAAGGAAGGAAGGTAGGAAGGAAGGCAGGCATTTAAAAAAAAAACAATTTTATGGATCCTAGGTTAAGAACACCTGGACTACGGGCAGCAAGATAGAATAGTGGATAGAGTGCCAGACCTGAAGTTGGGAGGACCTTTCTTCAAATCTGGTCTCACACACTTCTTAGCTGTGTCATCCTGGGCAAGTCACTTAACCTCAAATGCTTAGCCCTTGCCACTCTTCTATCTTAGAATTAATACTAAGACAGAAGGTAAAGGTTTAAAAAGAAAATACAAAAAACATTTGGACTACTTAATTTCTCTTTTTTCTTTTCTACAGGGCAAGATTACAGTTTGTTAGTAGGAACATGTATACCTATTTTTTCCTTTATTCAAAGATATTTTATTTTCCCAATTACATGTAATAACGATTTTCAACACAGGTTTTCCAATTTTATAAGATCCAAATCATCTCCTGCCCTCTAAATCATTTCCCAACATTCCCTCCTTCTTATCTGAGATGGTAAGCAATTTGATCTAGGTTATACATGTATTATCATGTAAAACATACTTCCATTTTGGTCATTCTTGTAAGAAAAATGCTCATATAAAACCAAAACCCCAAAATAAAACCATAAATAAACTAATGTAGAAAATGGTATGCTTTGATCTGCATTAAGCTCCAAAAGTTCTTTCTCTGGAGGTGGATAGCATTCTTTGTCATAAGTCCTTTAAAATTGTCCTGAATCATTGTATTTCTGAAAGTAACTAAGTCTTTCATAATTGATTATCATACAATATTGTTGTTACACTGTATATGTTCTACCAGCTCTGCTTATTTCACTCTACATCAATTCATTTTCTAGTTTTTTTTTTCTGAAGTCATTTCTTATAGCATAATAGTATTCCATCACCAACATATACTACAATTTGCTCAGCCATTCACCATTTGAAGGACATCCCAAATCTCTAAATTCATTTCCACCACAAAAAGAGCTTCTATAAATACTTTTGAACAAGTAGGTTCTTCCCCTTTTTTAAAATGATATCTTTGGCCTATAGACCTAGTAGTGGTTATTATAGGATCAAAGGGTATATAGAATTTTATAGCCTTTTGGGCTATAATAGTTCCAGATTGCCCTCCAGAATGGTTTAGTCGGTTTACAACTGCACCAACAATGCATTAGTGTCTCAGTTTTTGTCACATCCTCTCCAACATTTATCACTTTCTTTTGCTGTCATTTTGGCCAATCTGATAGGTGTGAGATGGTACCTCAGAGTTGTTTTAATTTGCATTTCTTTAATCAAGAGTGATTTAGAACATTTTTCTTATGATTATTGATAGCTTTGATTTCATCTGAAAATTACTTGTTCAAATCATTTAACCAAATGCCATTTAAGAATGACTTGTATTCTTATGAATTTGAGAAAATAGACCTTTATCAGAGAAATTTGCTATAAATGTTTCCTTCAGTTTGTTGTTTTCCTTCTAATCTGTTCCATTTGTTTTGTTTGTACAAAAGCTTTTAAATTTAATGTAATCAAAATCATTCATTTTATACCTTATAATGCTTTCTTGTTCATAAGTTCCTTCTTTCTCCATAGATCCACCAGGTAAACTATTCTATATTCCCCTAATTTACTTATGATATCACTCTTTATATCTAAATCATACATCCATTTTGATCTTGTGGTATAAGGTGTGAGATATTGGACTATACCTAGTTTCTGCTATAGAGAATTACCAGAATTTCCAGTTTTCTCAGCAGTTTTGGTTAAATAGTGAGTTCTTATCCTCAAAGCTGGGATCTTTGGGTTTATCAAACACTAGATTGCTAAGATCATTTCCCCCTGTATATTGTATTTCTAATCTATTCCAAATATCCACTTTTTTATTTCTTAGCCTGTACCAGATTGTTTTGATGATTGCTCCTTTATAGTACAGTTTGAGATCTGATACAACTAGACCAATTTTCTTCACATTTTGTTTTCATTATTTCCCCTGATATTCTTGACCTTTTGTTCTTCCAGATTAATTTTGTTTTTATTTTTTTCTAGATCTACAAAATAATTATTTGGTAGTTTGATTGGTATAGCACTGAATAAGTAAATTAATATAGGTAGAATTGTCATTTTTTATTATACTAACTCAGCCTACCCATAAGCATTTAATATTTTTCTAAATGTTTAGATCTGACTTTATTTGTTTGAAAAGTGTTTTGTAATTGTTTTCATATAATTCCTGTATTTGTCTTGGCAAGCAGATTACAGGTATTTTATATTGTCTAGAGTTATTTAAAATGGAATTTCTCTTTCTATCTCTTGCTGCTGAACTTTCTTGGTAATATATAGAAATGCTGATGATTTATGTGGGTTTATTTTATATACTGCAACTTTACTAAAGTTATTAATTATTTAAACAATTTCAATTGATTCTCTAAGTATACCATCATATCATCTGCAAAGTGTGATAGTTTGGTTTCCTTACTGCCTACTTAAATAACTTTAATTTCTTTTTCTTTTCTTATTTCTAATGAGAGCCTTTCTAGTACAATATTATAAAATAGTGGTAATAATGAGCCTCCTTTCTTCATTCCTGATCTTATTGGGAAGCCTTCCAATTTATCCCCATTACAAATGATAGTTACTGATGGTTTTACTTAAATACTACTTATCATTTTAAAGAACGGCCAATCCTGTGCTCTCTAGTGGTTTTTTTAAAATAGGAATGAGTGCTCTGTGTTTTTGAAGGCTTTTTTCTGTATCTATTAAGATAATCATGTTATTTTTGTTAGCTTGGTTATCGATGTGGTCAATTATGCTCATAGTTTTCATATTATTAAACCAGTCCTACATTCCTAGTATAAATCCCAACTGGTCATAGTGAATGCTCATTGTGATAGGTTTCTATAGTCTCCTTGTTAGTATTTTATTTAAATTTTTTGCATCTATATTCATTAATGAATTTGGCTTATAATTTTCACTCTGTTTTTGCTCTTTCTGGCTTAGGTATCAACACCATATTTGTGTCATCAAAAGAATTTGGTAGGATTCTTTCTTTGCCTATTTTCCCAAATAGTTTACATAATATTGGAATTAATTGTTCTCTGAATGTTTGCTAGAATTCACTTGCGAATCCATCTGCCCACGGGATTTTTTCCTTAGGAGGAGTTCTTTGATGATTTGTTCAATTTATTTTTCTGAGATGGGATTATTTAATTATTCTATTTCCTCTTGTTAATCTGGGCAATTTTCATTTTCATAAATATTTATCTATTTCACTTAGATTGTGAGATTTATTGTCATGTATGGGGCAAAATAGCTTCTAATGATTGATTTAATTTCCACTTCATTGGTGGTGAATTCATCCTCTTCATTTTTGATAGTGGTTATTTGATTTTCTTATCTTTTCATAATCAAATTGACCAATGCTTTATCTATTTTATTTGTGAGTCTTTTTTTTTCCAGAAAACCAACTCCTAGCATTATTTATTAGTTTAATGGTTCTTTTAGTTCTTATTTTTTTAATTTCTCCTTTGATTTTTAAAATTTCCATTTCAGTCTTTAATTGAGGATTTTTAATTTTTTTTAGTTATTTTTTAGTTGTATACTCTAGTTGATCTGCTGTTTCTCTATTTTAGTGTTGTAAGTGGTTGAAGAATTAAATTTTCCCTAAAGTAGTGCTTTAGCTATATCCCACAAATTCTAATGTATTGTCTCCTCATTGTAATTCTCTATAATGAAATTATTGATTGCTTCTATAATTTGTTCTTTGACCCCCCCCTTTTGTGGAATTAGATTATTTCATTTCCAATTGATTTTTAATTTGTATTTCCATAAACCCTTATTGATTATAATTTTTATTACTGTATGATCTGAAAAAGATGCATTTACTATTTCTGCTTTTATGCATTTGGTTATGAAATTTTTATGCCCTAAATGGTAAATTTTTTTTTGTGGCTGCCATCTACTATGGAAAAGAAGATATATTCCTTTCTATTCCCATTCAATTTTCTCCAGAGATCTGTTAATTTTAACCTTTCTAAAATTTTATTCACTTCTTTCACTTCTTTCTTGTTTATATTTTGGTTCTTTTTATCTAGATCTGAGAATGGGAAGTTCAGATCCCCCACTAGTATAGTTTTACTAGTATAGTATTTTCCTTCTGATATTTATTTAATTTCTCCTTCAAAAATTTGGAGGTTATACTATTTGGTACATATACTTCATATTAGTATTACTTTATTGTCTATAACACCTTTTAGTAAGATATAATTTCCTTTTTTATCTCTATTAATCAGATCTATTTTTGCTTTAGCTTAGAGATCATGATTGCTGCTTTTTTTTTTTTACTTCAGATGAAGCACAATAAATTCTGCTTCAACCCCTTACCTTTACTCTGTGTATGTCTCCCTGTCTCAGATGTGTTCCTTATAAACAACACATATAAGATCCTGGTTTTTAATCCACTTTGCTATCTGCTTCCATTTTATAGGCGAACTCATCCTGTTCACATTCAAAGTTATGATTACCAACTGTGTATTCCCCTCCATCTTATTTTCTCCTTTTGATCCTGCTATTTCTCTCTCCTTTCACTCTGTCCTTCTTCACAAACTTTTACCCTTCCTTATATTATACCCCACCTCCTTTGTCTCATTCTCTTCCTACTTCTTTATAGGGTAAGGTAGGATTCTATACTCAATGAGTATATTTGTTATTCTCTTTCTGAGCCAGTTATGATGAGAGTAAAGTTTAAGCATTGCCCATCACAACTCCCATCCCCCTCTCCATTGTAATAACTTTCACACTGCTTTAGCTGAGATAATCCTCCCCATTCCACTTCTTCTTTCCCTTTTCTCTTAGCACAATCCCTTTTGATTCATTGATTTTTTTTAATATCATGTCATTCTAATCATTTTATCTCATACCTTCTGTCTATGTACACTCATTCTAACTGCTCTAATATTGAGATCAATTTTAAGAATTCCAAATGTCATTTTTCCATGTAGTGAAAAGATGATACTGGGAATAGGAGAATAACTAGATGCCAGACAGACAGGGGACACTCTCACACCTCACAAGGGAAGGACTGACAGATTAACACAGGTAAACCAAATGGGGATTTGAGGTTTTGGAATGACAGTTGGTCAAATACCTGCCAATCTACCAACCAGGGAAAACCAGTGAAGTGGGTTCTTATAGCTAAGAGGAGGCAGGAAGTACTAACAAACTGGGTTTATTGGTATTAAATGAGGGAAGTGGGAGAGAGGGGTTTCTTTATTAAGGGATAGCCCTAATGGTTTAACTAAACTAAGACCTAAGCTAAGCTAAACCCTAACTAGAATAGGAGGGGCTGGAGAGGAGGGACTTCTCACTGCACTGGTTCAGTGATGCTCCAAGATGATCATAGATGCCACAGGAACCAGAAATAAGTCCAATAAACAGCCAGTTAACCCAAAACAGACTCTAGGGAATAAGGTAGATAGATCTGCTGTCCACCAACAGATAATCCAGACCTTTCCTCAACCTAAGCCATGAT
The DNA here is from genome assembly GCF_016433145.1 of Gracilinanus agilis. Taxonomy (NCBI): domain Eukaryota; kingdom Metazoa; phylum Chordata; class Mammalia; order Didelphimorphia; family Didelphidae; genus Gracilinanus; species Gracilinanus agilis. The sequence goes on from NC_058132.1 coordinate 451,182,790, forward strand.
TGTTGTTTGGAGAGTCTTCTTCTTAGTGATATCCCACACTGGCAAAGCTGGACCACACAGCCCAAAAACCTCCTTCCCTCCAGCTTGGTCAAACACTAACCACTTATTTCAAAATCCCAGCTTCATTCCATTATGGAACTCTCAGGTCTTTAGGCACAGTTTGACATCCTGGGTGCTAATGTCTTAGTTTCCTCATTATAGTTCCCCCCTCCTTTGCACAAAGCCAAAATAGTGTTCCACACAATATTTTGGTATTTGTGCACTACAAACTAAACTGAAATTCTAACACAAAATAACAAACAACCTACACTAACTCTATTCTATCTAAAACTATCTTACTCTACCATACACTAGGGATTTTAACAAGGAAAGGTAAAGGGATAAATACATTGAACAATTACATAGTTCAAAATATAAAATAACAAGTTACAAAGTAAAATTCCAACAAAATTAACAAAATCAACAATAAATATGAAATATCAACATAAAACTCAAAACAAACATCAAACACAACTCCTATTCTAATACAAAAACATTCTTCTAACTAATAAATGCAAACAATTTTTGGAAAATACATATTTAACACAACATTGCATAAGTTTTTACATCAAAAGTTTAACAAAACATCAAACTCACTAATGCAAATTACATTTAAATGTTTGCAACTCAATTAATAGCAAATTATTCACAGAATTTACATTTACACACATATATACATATGATACATACATACAATATATATAACATATACTTGTATGGAATACATATATATGTACATACAATATACATATCAAATATACATAGGTACACCCTTTACATATATACAATACTTACAATATAATACAATTTACAATATACACATACTATTTACACTTATTTACACATCTGTTTACATTATTTTGTGATATGTGATCTGTAGCATGTTATAGGTTCTTCATATAATGCAATTTTTTTGTTTGTTGTATCTGCACTGTAATGTACATTAGTACCTTGTCTTATACTCTAATCTAATCTAATACTGTTCCTATTTCATTAAACTATTCTAAACTATCCCTATAATATAAGTATATTAGTCTAACTAAACATTAACTAAATAACTAGCTAATTTTGTTAGTAACTAACTATCCTTTGTTAGTACTTACTTAACTTATAGCTAATTCTAGTTTTGTTCTAGTTTAGTATTTATACATTGTTTTATTCCATGAGGAATACAATGTATCCTAACATGTTTGTGTTTTTATCTATCTGGTTTGATATGTTGTCACTTTGCTATATTATGTTGCAACATGTTACTGTTGGATGTATGATACCTACCAAAACTTCAGATCTCCTTTAGATCTCCTTTTCCCTTATGATGTACCATTCCTCAAGGAAATCTTCTCTTCTCTCTGTTTTCTCTTCTTCTCCTTTTCTCCATAGAAGTTCTTGATAGTATTATGTGCAATGTTGGATGTACATGAGTATGTAGTGATACTATTTACATTAATCAAAATGTTTTCAAACCATTTATCCAAATTGCCCATGATTAATCCTCTTATTTTGGAAATTCTTTTAAAACAAAGTCTTAAGGAGTTCGAGTTTATAAGCTCATCAGTCTTAGTACAACACCATTAGTCCTTGAATCTTGACTCTTCTTCATCCATGTCCTCTTCCATCCAAACGTCCTCTTCCAATGGAATGGTCGTCTCCTTCCTGAACCTTCTGACTGCAGACTCAAATTGACTAAAGATCTTAATTTTTCTTCATCATCATC
>NC_058132.1:451189517-451253522 GCF_016433145.1 Gracilinanus agilis
CCTTCCTTCCTTCCTTCCTTCCTTCCTTCCTTCCTTCCTTCCTTCCTTCCTTCCTTCCTTCCTTCCTTTCTTCCTTCCTTCCCTTTGAACCTATAATTTCATAACTAAAGGGAATTACTGATTTGGAAAATAGTCTGCTGTTGTGGATTATCACCTCACCCATAATTAAGAGTCTTAGAGAGTGGCCTGGGCATTGAGAAATTATTTGATTTGTTCATGATCATATAACTTATAAGTGTTAAAGACAGGACTTAAGTTCTGTTCTTCTTGATTCCCAGGCTGGCTTTTTTTTTTTCCAGTGCTTAGCATATAGTAGGAGCTTAATAAAAGTTTGTTGACTAGGTTTAACTATGCCACACTACTTCTCATGGTTTAAATTATCATACCCTTGTTATAATGATAATAAAAATGCATAATGTTTTAAATGATTTTGTGCACCTACACATATATAGAACTCAACAGAAATGAGGGGAACTCATCCACTCAAAAAGGTCTAGCCCAGATTGTCTGAGAAGAAAGAAACAATAGGTCCATAGTTCTAAATTTTGTGGTTTAAAAGAAAAAAGGACATAAATAAGACAAATGTATTTTAACTGAATTTTATTATTTCCAATTTTATGTATATAGAAAGAAATTTTGAAAATTGTTTTCTGACATTTTGTGATTCAGATTCTCTCCTTCCCTCCCAGCCCATATCTCCTCCCTGAGGTGGTAAATAGTCTGATACAAGTTATATCAGTGATTTCTATCTGCATTTATTTTTGGTGGCCATAATAAGTCAATTATCTGATGGCTCAACCTTCCTTCAATTGTATCACATGAATAATCAAGAGTTATTAAAATTAAGAATTAAATTTATTCAGTACTACTTATATTAAAGACAAGACAAATTGGAATTTTATCTAAAGATCCAGGTAGTTTTTCAAAGGACTTGATTGCTCTTACACCCCCATTTTTTTATTACATTTATTTTGCAGAATAATCAATTAAAATAACTTGATAGTCATTGCCCTCTGCTGGTAGCTATTTAAAACTACCATCTTAATTTTAAATTGCTATTAACAAAATTAATTTATGTATTTATTTTTTAATAGATCAAATACATTTCAAACTTTCCCTTTCTCTTACAGCAAGTACTGATAATTCTACTCCATCAACTGGAACGACTATGACTGGTAAGACTGCTAAGCAGAATTTTACATATATTATCTAATAGGGATATATCATAAATATTGCATATTCTCCTTTTTATCTTCTAATGAAAGTATCTCTGAGGCATAGAATCAAATCCAGCACAACCAAACTGCCTACCAGGCATGCTGGCACACACCTGCTATACTTGCTACTGGAAAGATGAAGCTCATGGTATCTTGAGTTCAAGCATTGTGTGCTACAATAAGAATAAAGCCAATTGAATATTCATAGCGAATTTCACACCAATATGATAAGCCCCTGAGAACTGAAGGAAAGGAGGAAGTGGTACCAGGCTGCCTAAGGTGGGGCAAACGAGCCCAGGTTAGAAACAGCTAGGCAAAGTTCTCATGCCAATCACTGTTGGAATGTCAGGCCCATGAGGGGCTTCTACATTTCCAGTCTGGACAAGACAGGGAAACACCATCTCACAAACAAAACAAAAAACCCACTTAACTACCCAATCTCAAATTCTGTCATTAAAAAAATAACAACCAAAAGCCTGAAGAATCAGTCCCACAAAAGACGGACAAGTCTGAGATTATCAACACATAGAATGCTATGAAATAAATTCCTTGTTTTCAATTATGACAATACCTTATGTTTCTCATCTTCTCAGTGTCCTAATTCAAAACTCTCCCAAAGAATGACAGGGCCAAATGCCAGGGCCAGTATGCCAAGTATCCTTTATGAGAGAGACAACTTGTTCCTTTGAAAGCCCTATTTAAATGAGCCTTCCTTCACCACTTCACAGGAAAAAAAAAGTATTTATAGAAAGACCTTCAAGTACTCTGTAAGCAAGAGAATTAGAGAGCATATATGAGCTAATTTCAAGATGTTAAAGTTACTAGAGAAATCAACTGGAACATATTTAAAATGCTAGTGTGTGGAACAATGAGAAGAAGACCTGATTCAGGGGATTTTCAAACTAGAAGGACTTTTTTTTTTTTTAACTGTTACCTTCTGTCTTAGTATCAGTTCTAAGTCAGAACAGCAAAAGGCTAAACAATTGGCGTTGTTTGCCCAGGGTCACACAGCTAGGAGGTGTCTGAGGGCAAATTTGAACCCAGGTCTTCTCAACTTCAGACCTGGCACTCTATCTGCTGTGCTAGCTAACTGCCTGAACTAGAAAGACTCTTAAGAAAAGTTGATCTAATCCACCAACTTTGAGGATACTGATTGATGTTTTTCAAGAGGCAGGTTGGAATGATGATTAATACCTGGCCTTGGAGTCAGGAAGATAGAAGTTCAAATCTTGCCTCCCATCCATACTGACTACATGATCCTGGACTAGTCCCAAACTGCTCAGTGCCCTAGACAGCTCCCCAAAACTCTAAATTGCAAATCAGGTACAGATCTAAATGGGGAGAGGGAGTGATCTCAGAGGGAGGTACCTGTACCAAACAAATCACCAACACTTTTCTCATAGCAAGTCTATGACACTGGTAGATCAAATAAACTGAGGTCAAATGACTTATGATCAGAGTGAATTGGTAGCAGATATGTGATTAGAACCTGTCTCTTGAAATGTTTAGACCATTGTTCTTTACATGCAACCATGAACTTTACAGCCTAACCATGTTAAATTGTATTTTTCTTTGTAACATATTGACTTCCCAATAGAAGCCCATAGTAGTGTGGCTCGCTTTTAAATTTTTCATTACATTTTTTATACTTTATTACATTTGTTTACACTTTATTATTCAAATTTAAACTGAAGAACATTTTTAATTTTCAAATTTTAGGATAATGAACTCTTGGAAGATAGAAGAATAGCTTGCATTTCTCCAAGTTTCATCTTTTTTTTAAAAAAGAGAATTCATGTTGACTACGTCATTTTATCAGTGATCAATTCTTAGTACAAATAATAATTCACATTTACATACAGAGTATCCCCAAAATTTTAGAATAGCTTAAATCTTTAATAGTTTACTTAACAACTTATTGAATAGCTTCTTAAACTAGTCAAGCTTAAAATTAAGAAAAATCTTAAAAGCTTGAAACTAAGACTTTTGGAACACCCTCTATAAGACCCGGGTTCATATCCTGCTTCTGCCACAGGCTGGATGTATCCTTGGACAAATCAGTTCACTTCTCCTTCCTCCAGGCAGTGTTCTAATCAGTTCAAAAGCAAGTGTTGATATATGTTAGAAAAGGAAGTTTCTTCATCCTGTACCAATGAAATCATAAGTCTGGTCTAAAGGTATATGTATGTACACAAACATTTTATACATACATACATACATACATATGTATTATATGTATATAATATATATACACATACACAGGTATATGCTAGTACAGTGGATAGAGTACCAGTCCTAGAGTCAGGAAGACTCATCTTTTTAAGTTCAGATCCAGTCTCAGACATGTTTACCTGCTGTGTGACTCTGGGCAAGTCACTTAACTGTGTTTGCCTCAGTTACCTCATCTGTAAAATGAGCTTGAGAAAGTAGCAAACCACTCTAGTATCTTCCCAAGAAAATTCCAAACTCCAAATGGAGTCACAAAGAGTCAGACCCAACTGAAAATTGATGAGCAACAATATACATACATATATATATTTATATTTATGTATATATGTGTGTGTATATTTTTTCAGGATTTATAGAAAACTTGTATTATTATTTCATTTGATCCTCATGATAACCCTCTGAGAAAAATACTATTATTATTCCTCATTTTGCAGACAAAGAAACTGAGGTGAAAGAATACCAGGACCACTGTCATACAGTTGGCAAGCATCAGCAATTAAACCCAAGTGCTCTTGCTCCACGCCTCCCCTTCTCTCTACCATAGCATAAGACTACATTTCAAATAATTTGGAATATTTTTTATTATGGGGATGATTGGGACTTTGTATTGGATAAGTGTTTTCCTCTGTAGAATTTGTTGGAAGAAATGTTGATTGAAACTGTCCTAGCAGGTTAGAGACAATAGAGCCAAGTGGAGGGTTTGTTAACGATCACAACAGATCAGTCATAAATTAATCTCTTCTTGCGTGAAACTAGTGTCTTAGAATATATGTATCTATTCAAAGAGAAGAATCCCTTCGTTCAATCTTACAATTGAGTCTGTGTACTGGGATCTATCTTATTTTTCAAGAACAACTCCAGTCATTTTTTTTAAATAAAGATGACAAAATATGGAAACAGTAATGCATGACAGACAGGGTGTGTGTGTGTGTGTGTGTGTGTGTGTGTGTGTGTGTGTGTGTGTGTATCAGCCAATATATGTATGTGGGCGTTCTCAAGTAGACAGGCCAGCCAAGTGCCTTGACACACCCAGAATGTGTCTTTGTTGGCTGACAGGCATGTACCCCGCTGCAAATATAAGCTTGGTTTAGTTGTAAAATGTTTTGTTTATTTTGTCATACTTAAATAGAAGTTAATCCACTTGCTTTTTGCAATATTTAAAGATGAAAATGTTGAATAGATTAACTTATCTTTGGAAATGTTTCATTAGAGATTCATAAATAGCTTTGATAATCTTAATAGAGATCATATTTCTTAATAACTTATCAAGAAGCTGTGCCAGGGTAGGACAGCAATAAGTTAAAGAGGAGTTTGATCCCAAATTGAATTGTCAAACCCTCTTTACATCAGTTATATTCAGGCAATTGTGTAATATAAGCAGGCGATTATTAGAAAAACTGGTGACGGGAAGAGCGTAATGATTGTTGCTGGATTCTATGCCTAAGATTCTTGTTGTTAATGAGCATTTATTGGTTAAGAAAAAATGCTTTATTTTGTCAAACTTAAGTAGAAATTAATCTATCAATTTATCTACCCTCTTTGCCCAGATTAGCCACATTCTCTAGCATCTTGAGCCAGCTAGTGTTGAATTTTGAAAGCAGTGATTGACTTGGAGGTTTTATGGGATACCTTTCATGTATTGTCCTTGTATATTCAGCAATTAGTCTAATGCTTGGCACATAGTAGCCCTTAATAAATGCCTACTGACTGATGTGCATCATGAAAGTTAAACGTATACACACACACACACACACACACACACACATATATATATATATGCATACATATATATGTATATATCTTCCCAATAATTTTCTTAAGGCAACTTTCTTTTGTTTTTGAAGTATGAAAGCCAATACCATAGCAAAATTTAAAAAGTCAAAGCAAAATATAATAATAATAATAATAATAGCTAGCGTTTATATAGTACTTTAAGGTTTAGAAAGTGCTTTATAAACACTCATTTTATCATCACAATGACCCTAGGAATTGTGTTCTAGTATCATCCCACTAAAATAAAGATAAAGAAATTGAGGGAGGCAGAGATGAAATGACATACCCAGGATCACAGAGCTAGTACACACCTGTGACCAATTTTAACTCGAGTCTTCTTAATTTGTAGCTTTGCATCCAATGGTCCATCTTACTACTTCAAAAAAAAAAGTTACATTTTATTTTATTCTCCTAATTTTGCATCTCTAGAATTATGAACTAGTCATTGTGTTTCTCATATCAACGAATCAAAATAAACATTTATGAACTACCTACTGTGTGCCAGACACTGTGCTAAACTCAATCCCAAAACCTAGTGAATGTCCTTGCCTACACAGTTCTGATTAATATGATATGGCATTTCTTAATCCTTGTTGGACTTGGATGTGTATCACATTTTATTTTCTCTTTTAAAAATTTTCTCTGAGATTCTCATTTATTTTTCATGTCAGCTTTCTATTTATGAAATTAGAGGATGTGAACAGTAAAAACTTCTAAAACAATTGTGTGTACTTGTCACTCCCACAAGTTGACCAGATTGATCCCTATAGGTTTTATTGTCTTGTTGTGGTATACTCTTTAAAGCAAGACTCCATGAAATAAGTTAAGACAAATGGGACCGAGGAAGTATTTCTTAGGCACATAAAAATGTAAGTAAATGAGAAATAAGGGAGAGAGCCTTCTAGCTGTATCTTAGAAGTAGGTAGGTATTTCCAAATATCCAATATCCCTTTATGAATATGATTAGACTAGAGGAAAAAACTAACTTAATTTTTTAAAAAGCATATCTCAAAACTAGCTTCCCAGCATTAAATTCTTGATTGCTTTGAAGGCTTAACTTAAGTGTCTCTTCTTTTTCTTTGCCATGTAGCTGGTGCCTCCATTATGACCTCCATAACATCCCCCAATGGTACACCAGGTATGAATTTATTTGGTTTTCTTAAAACTTACTTTTTCTGCATTTAAAGTGTTATTTTAAGGTAATATCATATATCTTTTTTTTTTCAGAGGTGACAGAGGTCGAAACAACAAGCCTTGGTAAGAATTTTATTGCTCAGGCCAAGATTTCTTATTCTTGGGCCCCAATATTAATATCTAAAATTCTTTAATTCAATTTTTTAATCCAATAAACAATAATCCACCACTTCTCCCTCTTATCCCCACTACCACCACCACCACAAGCAATTAGAAGAAAAGATGAAACTTTTTTTAATGTCCTAGACTATTCTATTTGGCATGTTTCTTATACATAGTCATAGCCTAAATCTTATGATAGTTACTCATATTTAAGTCTCTTTCTATCCACTAGATTATAAGCTTTGTAAGGGTAAGAATGATGTTATTTTTCATCTTTATCTCCCTCTTACCCAACAAAACCTTATACTTTTTTGGAAACTTCATAAATGCTATTTTAATTTTTATTGAACATGTTAAAAGTGATTAAAATTTTGATCCTGGAGATATACCTCAACCCAGGACATCACATCAGATTCATATTATCATAGGATCACTATAGACTGTGGAAAACTTGTGATACCATACAAAACAAGGAAACTTGGAGCACACAAAGCAGCTTTATTGAGACTACCTGATCTTGTTGTCCTGTCATTTTTCAGTCATATCCCAACACTCTGTGACTCCATTTGGGGTTTTCTTGGCAAAGATACTGTAGTGGTTTGCCATTTCTTTCTCCATCGTATTTTATAGATGAGGAAATAAGGCAAACAGGGTTAAGTGACTTGCCCAGGGTCATACAGAAAGTAAATGTCTAAGGCTGGATTTGAACTGAGGAAGATGAATCTTCCTGACTCCACTCCATCTGCTATGCCACCTAACTCCCTTTGAGGCAACATACTTATATGGGATACAAAAGTGAGGGAGCATAGTAGAAGCTAGTCATGTCCTCTAGGAATCAATTGTAATCAGGCACTCTCCACTGGAGCCCTGAAGAAATAAGGCACTTTCTTTCAACTTAATGAAGTCTGATGAGTTTGTATAGGGTTCTTATCTGAATCAAAGAAAAGTAGGCAAGGAGCGATGGTTTATTACTGTTGGTTTTACTCTGACAATGACTCCAGGATTTTTTTTAGCTTTCCTGAATTTTCTTTGTTTAATGGGCTGAAGTGGCTATTTGGGGTCATGACAAGTTACCCCAAACCCAAACTTCGTCTTCTGCAAAATCGAAATACCATCCATCTTTTATGAGCTCACCTTTTAGCCTACTCTCCAAGAAAATGCCAACAGGTTTTATGTAGAAAATAATATTTTGAAATGGGTCAAATCACATCCAGTTACTATATTTGATCCAGTGTGGGTTTAAAGGCACACGGTGTTCAATATCAACTCTGCAAATTTGTCTTTTATGTGGAAGGCTTTTACTATATATTTTAATAGTATGAAAGGGAAATTGGCTCCTTTGTCTTGTCGGCAAAAAAGACATGGAACTGGTTGGTTCTCAAGGGGAATAGGCAAGCTGGAACATGCTGTCCTACTCCTTTAAGTGTATAGCTTCACTTGCCATAAAAGTCAAATCCTCATTGATGGCTATGTAACTATAATATCCAACTTTAACTCTTAGAAAGAGATGAGAAAATGTTTGACTCCCTTCTTTACCAAAATGGAAGTTTTACTCTTAGGAAGACATGAGAAAATGCTTGTTTCTCTTCTTTACCAAAATGGAGGTTCTGTGAATGTGGAACATTGCATAGTTTGTTAAATCCGGTTGATAAGCTGATTAGTTTTACTTACCCCATTATTTTTCTCTTTTTTTATTCTTTTTTTTTATATAGGATGGTTCCCATGGGTGGGAAGAGAGGAAGGATAAAATTGAAAATAAAGGTGACAGAAAAACAAAAGAATTGTGTTTCTAAAAAATAAAAAAAAATTCATAATCCCTCTAGAGAATTATATTTTCCCTCTGGAGCTGGTTGTATAATAAGCTAAATAATCTTATTTCCCTTCCTATATGAGCACCCCCAGTTTGTGGTATCAGAACCAGTTTATGTTATCTTCTGCATTACAAGCAGGACAGAATGTTATAATTTTAAATATATGAGTATAATGCAGACAAAAGGGGTGGTTGCCCAATAGTATGACAGTATTTCCAGGCCTCTTCTGGGCTTGGCCACTAATTTATAAAATGAATTCCTTGAGCTCTATTATCTGTTTTTTAGTGAACTGGCACATTTCAAAACATGCATTCCACTTTTACAAAACTGTAGCCAGAATGATAAACTCCCTGGTAATTTTCTTTTTTTGGGGAAAGATTTTATTTCCACATTGCATGATGGAAAGCTCCATTGAGAAAATTCCTGTAGAGTAGGATGTGAGTTGACACCTGAGTCAGGCAAAAACACCTGAATCAATTTTTCCTAAATATCAACTAAGTATAATATTGAAAATCACAATCCTTGAGTGAGCATTTTTGACTTACATGCTTATAATACCAAATGTCAAGTCCATACAAAGTTACACTAAAAGCTTTAAAAATAAAAATTCTGGCCTGTTATTTTAATGGTATAGCAAACAACCAGGAGGAAAATTAGTAATTGAAAGAGATTGCCCAAAATCTTTTTATTTTTCAGACATACACACAGTAGGGGAATTAAAGAAATTCTGAAAATACTAGAAAAAATTTAGGAGAAATGTGACTCAAGGAAATAGAGAGGTCAAAAAGGCAGAAATAGTAAGAAATTAGAAGAAAGAATTCATTTTGTCTAAATTAGATTGTCATAAATTAGACCACAGAGTCAGTGTGGAATTTAACAAGTACTTTTGGATGCAGAGCTCTCCCTGAGTAGAGATTCTCTGACTGCGGAATCAGACATCTACAATATTTATAGTTCTGCAGAGCACTGGAACAGTGAATGGATCAGTTGATGAATTTTACAATCCTTACACAGAGACACAGGGGTGTTGTAGATAGGCACTGCCATTTAGAGGAACTGGTTTTGTTTTGTTTTTCATCTAAAATGGCCCTCTGCCTAAAATGGCTTCCACATTTTGCAAGGGGCTGAAAGAGAAGGAAAAATTACAGCATGACTACAGGAGAAGAGGTAAATTCTAAAATTAGACACAGTCACTAAGTAGTTTCTCTGTCAGAACCTTTACTTATTAGAACCTTTGGGGCACTAGTTACTTTTGCCAGGGCTCAGTTCCTTCAATGCTAAAAAAATGAAAGGAATTGAACTAGATGGTTGCTAATGTAAAAGGGAGAACAAAATCCCTTCTGTCTCAGAAAAATGGAATCGCCAGCTATCAACACACTTGTTATCATATTTAATACCTCATTACCTCTGTTATCTTCCTTTTTGTGACCATGTCGGTTGTTTCAGTCCTGTCCAACTCTTAGTGACCCCAATGGGATTTTATTGGCAAAGATAACAGAGTGGTTTGCCATTTCCAACTCCAGCTCACTTTGCAGGTGAGGAAAATGAGACAAACTGGGTTAAGTGACTTGTACGGGGCCATAGAACTAGGAAGTGTCTGAGGCCAGCTTTGAACTCTATCTACTGCACCAACTAGCTGTCCTGAATATAACCATATCTCCCTTTCTTACATTAAGATACCTTTAAGCTCTAAATTTCTATAGTTCTATATTCCTCATTATTAAGCTACCACCCGGGGCGTACATCATTGTCCATCCCAAGGTTCATGATACTTGCTAACTATGTAATCCTGGGCAAGTGGCTTAACCTCTGATTGCCTCAATTTCTTCAACTGTAAAATGGGGGAGATGATAACACATACTTCCGAGGATTATTGTGAAACTGAATGAGATAATATTTGTAAATTACTTGTCCAACACATAGTAGGCACTATATCAAGGTTGATTCTTATTATTGTTATCATTATTATTATTAGATAGGCAACTCTATATGTAGACCATATAATCATTTATTTTTCACTCCTTTAATTCTTATACTCTAGTGTATATCAGAAGCAGCATAGACCACACCCTGGAATCAATTCAGACACCTTGAACATTCCCAAGTATGATCTTTCAGAGTATAGGCTAAACCTATACTCTGAATTTTCACTATAATCAGGAAAGAAAATAGCAAAAATAAACATAGATGGAGAATTGGAATAAGCCTCAAAGGCTATTTTGTTTTGTTTTTAATCATTAACTTCTGTCTTAGTATCATTTCTAAGACAGAAGCTCAGCAAGGATTTGGTAATCAGAGTTAAAGAACTTGTGCAGGGCTACACATCTAGGAAGTGTCTGAGGCCAAATGGAAGCCTCCCAATTCTAGACCTGGCACTTTATCCAGTGTGCTACCTAGCTTCCCCTGCCATCTATTTCAATATTCTTATTTTACAGATGATTAAGTAGTGGTACAGAAGAATTAAGGATCTAGACCAAAATCATACAAATAGTTATTTTATTGAACAGCATTGTAATGACTCATTTCCTAAAATTAAAGTGCTTAAGTGACTGAAGAAGCAATATATTTTTAAGTGCATCATAAATTAATGTTAATTTATGTCATTTTATTTTAGATAGTACCTCAAGTGTATTATCCACTCTAAGCAGAGCAGGTAATGTCAATCATTTAAAAATTTTAATAGCATGTTTCTTTCATGGGTCACCCTATCTGGTGGATTTAGTTTAAAAATTCTCCCAACCTCCATCTCTTCTCAGCCTTCAGTTGTCTCTTCCTCCTTCTATAATGACTTAAATATAATTTTTAATATCATATCAACCTTTTGTGGCTGATTTAAGAATGATCAGTAGTTTTGATGAAATTAGAAACAGAAGCATGCATTAGATCTGGCAAAGAGAGCATTAAGACAAACAAGATTATTTATGTTAGGTAGCACAAATTACTGTGCACCAGTCTTTGCCAGACTTAAGCAGAAATGCCACCAACCACAGCCCATGAGATCAAAATCTAGAAAAAATTCATAGATAATATGAAAAATTTAAATATCTAAAACACTGAAGAATCATAATTACTTGATCTTGTCCTTAAAAGTTTTTCCAGGTTCAGCCCCTGACCTGCTTTAATGAGCCAAATGGTCATGCATGACTCAGCTCTTCAGAAAATCATGCTCTGTACACATTAGTAAGGCTTCCCAATTGGCTGTCCCAACACTGAGTGCAACTGAATCACACTCATTACTGCTTCTCCTACACCTTTTTTCCAAGAATTTCATCTTTCCCTAGGGAGCTGGTCATTTCCTTTTGGGTAGCAGGGGGGGTCTCTTCAGTACTGAAGATGAGATATAGAGTTCTAGAATAACCAGTTGCTTGCTATCAGGTACTTCGTTGCCTCAGGACAGGTCTTTGACTAATGGGAAATTTTCCATAGCCATGGCTGATATTCTGGTAGTCAGAAGAATTATAATATTTCCTGTAAAGGACTATTTACTTTTTTCATTCTCTTAAGTCAAAATGTAGGACCTGAGTGAAAGACACTGAGGGCACAAAAGAAGAGCCAAAACTGTTCTGAGGAACAGGGTGGAAAGGATGCTCTAAAGACTTAGAAAAGCAAGTATGATTCTATATGGCTTGCTTTGTGACTTTATTGGCTGGTTCTAGCTTCTTTGTAACTCATAAAATAGGTATAATGCTAACCTACCTCATAAAGGGGATTTAAAAGGACAGTTTTCCCCACCGGATTGATTGCAGAATGCTCTTGTATGTTAATGACACTTCCATGGCTCCCCATTAATCAAGGCCATTACTTTAAAGTTTTATTTGCCACCCAGTCTCATCTACTGGCCTTCCCATCATCACCTGCACAACTGTAATCAACTTTATTAGTTTCCAGGCTTTCTAAAAATAAGGCTAAATAACTGCAATGAACCAGATAAAGCATAGGATTTTCTTTTTATATCACAAAGCTCTGAGAAACTAAATCACTGAGGTTTAACTAGGTAAATTCAAGGTTGCTACTTCATGGGAATGCAGTACCACAAATCCTTGCACTTACTCTTCTGAAAATGATACAACTATAAAGTAACTTATTTCTGTTGTACTGCTGCCACATTTTAAAGAATCAGCAATGTTTGTGGGGATTTTTAAAAATTGCACTAAAAAAGGATTCTCATAACAGATTTTTAAAAAATCAACAGGTCTCTAATTTTAAAAATTGCTTCTTTGCAGAAAAAGCTAAAATCATTCTATTAAAAACCTTCAATTCATCAGGTATGGTTTAATATCAATGTAAAGACTTTGTTCTTTTAAAAAGTAATATGGGACACATAGTCAATGTTTACATTTTCTTTATATTTATTATAATATTTTGATTATGAAATCCCTGGTCAGTAAACAGATATTCATGCCTACTATGTATTTGGGGATAATGGTAAAAGATCAACTACATTACCTTCCCTCAATATGTTTGCAATCTAACACTGAGAAAAATGAAACTGAAGAATGCACTCTGAGTATACTTAGGAAGAGCTCAACACCATAACTACTTGTGTTTCCCCAAGACTATTGTGCTGGTGAGTTAGACAGTGAAGATATTCTTAATCAAGAAAAGATTTTTAGAGTACATACATATTGAATGGTATTTTAAATTAACTTAATTTAATTCAAATTAATTTAAGAGAATTTATTTTGGAGCATTCAGCACAGTGTTGGACATATGTGGATAGATAAAGACACAGATAGATTAGATACATAGATAGAAAATATACATACATATATGCCATGAGAGATAATTGTGACCTTTGTATACATATTTATATATTGTATCCCCAAATTCAAAGTGTGGTTTAAGCTAAAAGTAAACTAAATTTATAGTTTTTAAGAATTGGGGGCAGGAGGTGGACAGCTGCATGGCTCAGTGGATTAAGAGCCAAGTCTAGAGATCAGAAGTCCTAGGTTCAAATTTGACCTCAGACACTTCCTAGCTTTGTGACTCTGGGCAAGTAATTTTGGGACATTTTGTATGTATACATATGTCTAACCAACCAAGAAGAATTATACTATAAATTTGCTATAATAAGGGTACCCAAATATTCTGCACCAAGTGGTACAGCAAACTTGAATATGTCATCATCCTGACATAATGAAATAATTTTCAGAATCCTGTCTTCACATTATGAAGATTTTCCTTTATTTTGTCAAAATAAAAAATGCCCCTTGAATGCCAGGACAAATGATATTTGGCTTGAGTAACCCATCTTCTCCCCCATTCCCTTATTTCTTGCTTTTGGTCCAGGTGAAGCTAAACACCATTTTGTCAGTAAGCTGACAGATAGATAGACAGGCAAAGAAACAGATAGATAGATGGATGGATGGATGGATAGATAGATAGATAGATAGATAGCGAGATAGATGGATCGGTTCCAGGAACCCAGGGCATAACTTTATAGTACTTACAAAGAACTTCACTTGGAAATCAAGTGATAAAGTCTGTTAGTAACATTTTTTAAAATTTCATCACTGTCTTAGATACATCCATAATTTTCTTATTTATTCATTCATCATGTATTCCATCAGCCTTTATTAATTGCCTCTTTTGTGACCTGCATTGTGCTCAGCAATACAGCTACAAAGATGTGAGTGAAACTATCAAGATTATTCTTTGAGGTTTTGAAGAACTGTCTTACTTGTATATTTGTATCCCAAGGACCTAGTAAAGTGCCAGGCCCAAAGGAGGCACTTAATAAATGCAAGTTTTAGGGCTGAGAGGTAGAGGAAATAAAGATATTAGGTCATAGTTGGGGAAAGAACCAGAAGCCTCAAAGTTTTTGCTTTTTATCTTTCTGGGTTTTGTTGTTTGTTTTTTGAGGCCTTGAGTTTAATGAAAAACTTAATATAAAAATTGAAGAGTAGTAAAGAAACAAATTCCTCTGGTCACAAACTAAGAGATGAAACCATTTTGCCTCATGTGGAGTTCTTCACACCCACTTTGCCTCTGCTTCGCTAATGTCCCAGGATCACATACCCATCAGATAAGTGAATTTGCAAACACAGAGTTGGCTATACATGACATGACTCTTGGTACCATGAATCAGAAGCTCTACTGTTTCTTTGCAGGAGTAAAATCTCAGAGTTACATTTGCAATTTGTCATCTGTCTGCAGTGATTCAGGTGAGTAGATGACTTTTCTGGCTTTTCTCTACCAGCAATGTCTCTTTATTATGAATAATGGTCAGGTAGGTTTTCTTTTCTTTCTTTTTTTTTTTTTTTTTCTGTTGCTGATCTTATGGAGTCTGTCTCTTCAAGATCACACTCATGACTATCAGGCCTAATAATAAAAACATAAGAAAATAAAGAAAAAATTATAAAAGAAAAGAAAAACATAAGAAAACCAGTGAATGTTTAATATATGTTTTATTAATTAAGTAAAACACATTTGCCACATATTTAAATATATTCAGAAACCTGGTTTTATAGATTTGAATTTGGAATTCAAAGACTCAGATTCAAATCCTAACTCTACCCCTTAGGGCCTATCTGACTTTAGGCAAGTTACTTATCCTTTCTGGGCCTCTATTACCTTGACCATTTAAAATGAGAGTGTTGGAATAGAATCTATGATTTTCAAACTGTTTGTTCTCTTTATATTCTCAAAAACTAATTTTTTTAATTTTTAATTTTTATTTAATTAATTAATTTAGAATATTTTTCCATGGTTATATGATTCATGTTCTTTCCCTCCCCTCCTTTCACTCCCTTCCCATAGCCAACAAGCTATTCCACTGGGTTTTACATGTATCATTGATAAAGACCTATTTACATATTATTAATGTTTGCACTAGAGTGATCGTTTAGAGCCTACATCCCCAATCATATCCCCTTCAAACCATGTTATCAAGCAAATGTTTTTCTTTTGTGTTTCTGCTCCCGCAGTTCTTTCTCTGAATGTGGATAGTGTTCTTTCTCATAAGTCAGAATTGTCCTGAATCATTTCATTGCTGCTAGTAGAGAAGTCTATAATGTTAGATTGTGACACAATGTATCTGTCTCTGTGTACAGTGTTCTTCTGGTTCTGCTCCTTTCACTCTGCATCAATTCCTGAAGGTTTCTCCAGTTAACATGGAATTCCTCTAGTTCATTATTCCTTTCAGCACAATAATATTCCAACACCATCAAATACTACAATTTGTTCAGCCATTACCCAATCAAAGGAAACCCTCTCATTTTCCAATTTTTTTGCCACCACAAAGAGTGTGGCTATGAATATTTTTGTACACATATTTTCCCTATTTTTTTCTTTGGGGTACAAACTCAGCATTGGTATGACTGGATCAAAGGGCAGGCATTCTTTTAAAGTCCTTTGGCATAGTTCCAAATTGCCTTCCAGAATGTTTGGATCAATTCATAACTTCACCAGCAATGTTTTAGTGTCCCAATTTTGCCACATCCTCACCAACATTTATTACTTTCCTTTGCTGTCATATTGGCCAATCTGTTAGGTGTGGGGTGGTACCTCAGAGTTGTTTTGATTTGCACTTCCCTAATTATGAGAGATTTAGAATACTTTTTCATGTGCTTATTGATAGTTTTGATTTCCTTATCTGAAAACTGCCTGTTCATGTCCCTTGCCCATTTATCAATTGATTTTTTTGTACAATTGACTTAGTTCCTTATAAATTTGAGAGATTAGACCTTTGTCAGAGGTTTTTGTTATAAAGATTTTTTTCCAATTTGTTGCTTCCCTTCTAATTTTGGTTGCATTGGTTTTGTTTGTAGAAAACCTTTTTAATTTAATATAACCAAAATTATTCATTTTACGTTTTGTAATATTCTCTATCTCTTGCTTGGTCTTAAATTCTTTCTTTTCTCATAGATCTGATAGGTATTCTGTTTCATGTTCACCTAATTTACTTATAATTTCCTTCTTTATGTTTAAGTCATTTATCCATTCTGAATTTATGTTGGTATAGGGTGTGAGATGTTGATGTAAAATAATCTCTTCCATACTGTTTTCCAATTTTCCCAGCAGTTTTTGTCAAATAGTGGGTTCTTGTCCCAAAAGCTAGAATCTTTGTGTTTATCCTACACTATCTTGCTGAGGTCATTTACCCTAAGTCTATTCCATTGATACCCACTTCTGTCTCTTAGCCAATACCATATTGTTTTGATAACCACTGCTTTATTGTAGAAAGATCTGGTACTGCTAGGCTCCCATCCTTCACTTTTTTTTTCATTAGTTCCCTTGATATTCTTGATCTTTTGATCTTCCAGATGAACTTTGTTATAATTTTTTCTAATTCAATAAAAAAGTTTCTTGGTAGTTTGCTAGGTATAGCATTGAATAAGTACATTAATTTGGGTAGAATTGTCATTTTTATTATATTAGCTCATCCTACTCATGAGCAATTAATATTTTTCCAATTATTTAGATTTAGCTTTAATTGTGTGGAAAATGTTGCGTGGTTGTGTTCATATAATTCCTGTGTTTGTCTTGGCAAATAGATTCCTAATTATTTTATATTGTCTAGGGTGATTTTAAATGGAACTTCTCTTCCTAATTCTTGCTGCTGAGTTTTGTTGGAAATATGTAGAAATGCTGATGTCTTATGTGGGATTATTTTCCATCTTGCAACTTTGCTAAAGTTGTTAATTATTTCCACTAGCTTTTTACTTGATTCTCTAGGATTCTTTAAGTATACTATCATATCATCTGCAAAGAGCAATAGTTTAAGTCTCCTCATTGCCTACTTTAATTCCTTCAATTTCTTTTTCTTCTCTAATTGCTATTGCTAGCATTTCTAGAACAATATTAAATAATAAGAGGTGATAATGGGCATCCTTGTTTCTTGCTGATGGTTTTAAATATATAATGTTTATTACTTTTAAGAAAGGCCCATCTATTCCTGTACTTTCTAGTGTTTTCAATAGGAATGAGTGTTGTATTTTGTCAGAGGTTTTTCTGCATCTATTAAGATAATCATGTGATTTCTGTTTTGGTTGTTGATATGATCAATTTTTTTCCTAATATTAAACCATCTTTGCATTCCTGATATAAATCTCACCTGATCAGAATGAATAATCTTTGTGATAACTTGCTGGAATTTTTTTGCTAGTATTCTATTTAAGATTTTTTGGTCTTTTTTTTTTGTCTGCCTGTCTTTCTAATGAGTGCCATATTTGTGTCATAAAAGGAATTTAGTAAAACTCCCTCTTTCTTATTTTGTCAAATTGTTTGTATAGTATTGGGATTAGTTGTTCTTTAAATGTTTGACAGAATTCATTTGTGAATCCATCTGGCCTTGGGGAAATTTTCTTAGGGAGTTCCTTGATGGCTTATTCAATTTCTTTTTCTGAGATGGGATTAAATATTCTATTTCCTCTTTTGTTAATATAGACAATTTATATTTTTGTAGATATTCACCCATTTCACCTAGATTGTCATATTTATTGCCATATAATTGGGCAAAATCATTCTTAATAATTACCTTAGCTTCCTCTTCATTAGAGGTGAGACTACCCTTTTCATCTTTGATATCATTAATTTGACTTTCTTCTTTCTTTTTTTATTAGATTAACTAGTACTTTATTTTATTTTTTTCAGAGTACCAGCTCATAGTCTTATTTATTAGTTCAATAGTTCTTTTACTTTCAATTTTATTAATTTCTCCTTTGATTTTTATGATTTCCTATTTAGTTTTTATCTTGGGATTTTTAATTTGTTCTCTTTCTCATTTTTTAAGTTGCATGCCAAATTCATTGGCCTCTTCCCTCTCTGATTTGTTGATATATGCACTCAGGGATATAAATTTTCCCCTGAGTACTGCTTTGGCTGTATCCCATAGATTTTGATAAGTTGTTTCCTCATTGTCATTCTCTTTAATGAAATAAGAAATTGTTTCTTTAATTTTTTTTCTTTTAGTCAATTTGAATCTAATTTGAAGAATTAAATCATTATATTTCCAAATAATTTTAAATCTGCCTTTCCACAAGCCTTTATTGATTATGATTTTTATTGCATTGGGGCCTGAAAAAAATTGCATTTATTATTTCTGCTTTCCTACATTTGTTCTCAATGTTTTTATGCCCTAGTACATAGTCAATCTTTGTATATATGCCATATGCTGCTGAAAAGAAGGTATATTCCTTTTTATCCCTTTTTATTTTTCTCTGGATATTTATTAGCTCTAATTTATCTAACATTTCATTCACTTCCCTTACTTCTTTCTTATTTATTTTTTGGTTCGATTTATCTAGTTCTGATAGAGGAAGGTTAACGTCCCCCACTAGTATGATTTTACTATCTATTTCTTCCTTAAGCTCTTTTAGTTTCTCCTTTAGAAATCTGAATGCTGTACCATTTGGTGCATATATGTTGAGTATTGATATTTCTTAATTATTTATACTGTATTTCATCAAGATGTAATTACTTTCCATATCTCTTTTAATCAAATCTATTTTTGATTTGATTCTGAGATCATAATTGCTACTGCTGCCTTCTTTGTGTCTCAGTTTCAGCCCAGTAAATTCTGCTCCATCCTCTTACCTTTACCCTGTGTATGTCTACCTGCCTCAAGAGTGTTTCTTGTAGACAACATATGGTAGGATTCTGATTTTTAATCCATTCTGCTACCCACTTCCTTTTTATTGATGAGTTTATCCCATTCACATTCACAGTTATGATTACTTTTTGTGTATTCCCCTCTGTTTTGACTTCTTACTTTGATTCTGCCTTTTCTTTTATCCCTCTCATCCTCCCTTCCAACTTTTTGTTTTTAGTCAGTTTCCCTTCTTTCTCCTCCATAATGTTACTCCCCTTTCCAACCTCTCCCCTCTTATTTATTCCCTTCTTACTATAGTGCCTTTTAAATGACTCCCCAACCTCTTCCTCCATTGAATTTCCCCTCTACCCACCAGTTCATTTATTACCCTTCTACTTCTCTATAGGGTATAATACAATTCTCTGCCTCAATGGATCTGATTGTTCTTCCCTCTCTGAGTCAATTTCAATGAATGTAAGATTTAAGTATTACCTGTCTCCAACTTCTTTCAACCTTCCATTATATTGGTCTTCTCCCATCCTCCCCCCATGCGCTTCTTTATGAAATATAAATTTACTTCATTTTATTTCTTTTCCCATTTCTCTTAATATTATCCTTTTTTCACCCCTAGTTTTTTATTTTTTGACATATCATCCTATACAGTTTATTGCTGTACCCTCCAAATATACTTCTAGCTACCCTGATCATAACAACAATTTTTAAGAATTACCAATATCATCTTTTCTTATAGGAATATTAATCATTTGAACTTATTGGGTCTCTTAAAAAAAGGTAGGGTTTTTTCCTTTCTTAATTACCTTTTGGCAATTCTCTTCAGTTTTGTGTTTGGGCATCAAATTGTCTATTTAAGTCAGGTCTTTTCTTTAGGAATTCTTGGAAGTCTTCTATTTTATTAAATGACCATGCTTTTCCCTGAAATAATGTAGTCATTTTTCCTGGGTAGTTGATTCTTGGTTGTAGTCCCAGTTCCCTTGCTTTCTGGAATATCATATTCCATGCTTTCTGGTCCTTCAATGTGAATGCAGCCAGGTCCTGTGTTATCCTAACTGTGGCTCCATGATATCTGAATGCTTTCATTTTAGCAGATTGTAGTATCTTTTCCTTGGTCTGGAATTTCTTGAATATACCATTCCTAGGCATTGTCAATTAGGGATTTAATGTGGGAGGTGATCTGTGGATTCTTTCAATTTCCACTTTATCCTTTTCTTCAAGAATGTCAGGGCAGTTATTTTGGGGTAATTTCCTATAGACCAATGTCCAGGCTTTTTCTTTTGTCATGTTTTTCTGGTAGTCCAATAGTTCTTAAATTGTTTCTTCTGGACCTATTTTCCAGGTTTGTTGTTTTATCAATGAAATGTTTCATATTTTCCTCAATTTTTTCATTCTTTTGATTTTATTTTATAGATTCTTATTGCCTTGTGAAGTCATTTGGTTCTAGTTTTTTGGATTCTAATTTTCAAAAACTGAAATTCATTCCTGGCTTTTTGATCATCCTTTTCCTTTTGGTCTATTTTTCTTTGTAGGTCATCTTTTTCTTTCTTTGCCTCATTTTCAAGCTGGTCAGTCCTGTTTTTTTCAACACTTTTCCTGTTTTAGTTCATGTGCCTCTGTTTCAAGATGACCTATTTTGCCTTTTAAGTTCTTTCCCCAATTTTCTTTAACCTCTCTTGTTTTCTGAATTATGTTTTGTGTCCTTCCAAAGCCTGGACCCAATTTGCTAGAGTTCCCAAGTTTTTTCTTGGTGTTCCTTGATCCTCCTTTGTTCCATTTGTTCTTTATTCATTACCTGGAGAGCTGTTGATTGTAATTTCTTGTTTCTTTTTCTGTTGTTTACTCATATTTTTTCCTTCTTTCCTACCCCCACCATTGGCTGTAATCTTGCTCCTCTGTTTATTTGCTGGATCTGTGGACTTGGGCTATTCTGTCCTGAAGGAGCTTCTTCTTTGCTCTGCTGATTAACTAGTTTAGAATGATGGAGCTGACCTGTTGTATTAGTGAGTCCTGAGACCAGATCTTCCCCAGCTGCCAGCAGAAGCTGAAGGTCAAAGTGTAGGTGTGGAGGTTGAAGGTAGTTACCTTCATCCTCCTCTCTACTCCTTAGTGCCAGCCACCTCCCTGCCAGCTGCCCAGTCAGAGCCCTGACCTTCCCAAAATAGAACCATGGTACTCTGTCATGGTTGCAGCCTTCACCCTGGGATCCCAGTCAGCTGGATTCTTACAGCAGGTTTAAGCACAGTAGGTGGGGAAGGGGTTTTGGAGATTGAGTTTCCCCAGCCCTCTGTAGGCTTCTTATCTGCACTACTGATAGATGGGATTAAGCTAGGCAGAGCTGATCTGCAGAGCTGGATGTGTCCTGAGGCCAAAACCTCCAAAGGCAGAGGTCCAAGATAGAGAGTGGTGGCTTAAGGCTGCAACCAAGCTGTCCTCCTCTCTGCCCCTTTCCTCCAGCTGCCTCTCTGCCAGCTGTGGTCAGACCTCTGAGCCTCGAGTAGCTGTGGTAGGAAGGTGCTCCCTCTGGGCTGGAGTCCTTGCCCCCAAATCCCAGAGACCGCCTAAGTCTCAGCATAGTAGGTGGGGGAAGGGTACTGGGATCTTCCTTCTTTCTTTTCCTTAGACTCAAAAATTCAGCCTTCTCTACATACCTTTTAAGTTGAATAGAGCAGGAAGGTTCCCCGGCTCTGTCCTATTGTTGGATTTGTTTTTCTGTCCCCCTCGAAGCACTATAGTTTTAATTGGTGTGGAAGGGTTTTCACGGAGTCAACTTTTGTTGCTTCTAAACAGCCATCTTGACTCCTCCTCTATTCTCAAAAATTATTAAGGGCTTCCCCAAAGAGCTTTTGTTTATATCAACCTTAGATATTAATATTTACTATATTAAAATTTAAAATAACTTTGTATCACTATGAAAAGAATTTCAATTTCCCAGTCCCTTTGAAAGAACCTCTAAGATCCCCTAGGAGTCTTTGTAACACTCCCTTTAAGAATCCCTGGACTAGAATACTTCAAAGGTCTTTTCTAGCTCTAAATATGCTAGTGAAATCCTAGTGTTATTATACTGTCATTATTACATTACCAACTCCTTGCATTATCTCATGAGCATAGTTTCTCTCAAGTCTGTTTCTTGTGTAAAAAGTCCCTTTTAAGCCATCGTGCAAAATAAATTCATAAATAACATATAACATGGCAATTAAATGGTTATCTTTTGCTAAGCATAAATCAACTCATTAAGCTAGGATTTTGAAGTCTCAATTATACCAGGTTCATTTGATCACTATTGCCAGTAATGTATTTTCCCTTCCCCAGCTCAAATTATCCACTATTTTAAAAATTAGGGTGGAAATCTCATGAGAGCATGCTATTCTTGAAACCTGAATGTTTTCTTTTTCTGCTGGGCCCCTGAAGGAAAGGAACAACCACCTTCCTCACAGCAGCTTGGCACCAGGGATATGTTTCCTCATTAAAATCTATGAGGGCAAGCACAAAAAGATGACCAAAAAAATGTGTTTCAGCAATGAATTGGAGCGAGAGATCCCAGGAAAGGGAAAGAGAGAGGAAAGATATCTTAGCATTTTATGCTATTAAGAAGTTAGGAATTCAATAACAGAAATAGGGTCAACCTGGAAGTATTTTCTGGGTCTACTCCCTCAGCTGTGGTCATATTTAACTTTTTAATAATTTATTTGAAAAGCCCAGGCAAGAAGTTTTTAAGTAATATAAGATCAGCCTTGGTTACGGAAGAAAGCAGTTTCTTGTAAACAACTCATTTTCAAATCCAAATACTACAGTACACAAATGAAAATTTTACAGTTTTGAACTGTGTTCTGGGCACCATGTTCCTGGTAGAGTCTGGCAAGAAAATATTGGCTGTTTTTTTTCCTTTCGAAAGAAAATAAAGTACCCTTTTTCTTTCTTTTTCTTTTTTTTTTTCGTCCCAAACAGACCTGTGATTTTATTGGTGTAGAAATGGCTTTTACTGATGCAGATTGGCAGTTGCTCTATAAAGTTATTATCCTAAGAGATAACCTGGGCCCCTGAGAGGTTAAGAGAACCAATAGCAAGTCAATTAACAACATTTATTATAAACAAAGCCTATGTCCCAGGCAATGTGCTGGGTGCTGAGGATACCAAAGCAATAACAAAAGAGACCCTCAAGGAGTTTATATTCTTTCAGACATATTCAAAATGATTTGTCCTTGGTCAAAAGGCTAGTATGTGTCCAAGATAAGATTTGAACTAAGGTTTCCCTACTCCAAGACATGTTCTTGCTCTCAAGGAGCTCACTGTCTAATGGAGGAGATCATGCAAAAAAAAATAGGTACAAACAAGCTCTAAACAAGATAAATTAGAAATCATCAACAGAGGAAATAAGAGGGATTGGGAAAGGCTTCCTGTAGAAGGTGGCACTCCATCGAATGTACACACCACTTTTCTATCTCCTTAATATTATTTATCATCTCTTTAACGTCATGCATTGTACATACCTCTAACCCTCTGTAAAATCAAATAACTATAATTCCCATTTTGTTTTTTCCTCCTTATTTTGGTGCCTTATTTTGTTAGTTTAGATGAAAGAACAGCTAAAGTGTATATGATAGCTATACAATGCTTTCTAAATGGTGGAAAATATGAGATTCATTCAAATAATCATTCATTTCAAGGAAAAGAGGCAATGAGGTATAGTAGAAAGAACACATGAGTTTGAGACAGAATTATTGGGTTCAAGACTCAGCTTTGACACTTACTGTCCAGTACTTGGCACATGGTTCCATCACTCAGTTCTGTCCAACTCTACATCAACCTGTCCATAGGGTTTTCTTGTCAAATTTCCTTTTCCAGTGGATTAAGGCAAACAGAGTTAAGTGACTTGCTGAGAGTCACACAGTTAATATCCAAATCCAAAGCTGGATATGAACTCCTATCTTCCTGACTACAGATCCAATATTCTATCCACTTTGCTATCCACCTTGCTAAAGTGCTAGAGATATACTTTTTTTTAAAAAAAAAGGCAAACAAAGAACAGTCCTTGTTCCTACTCAATCAATTAAATATTCACCATATTACAGTATATAGTAGTTGGCAAATACCATGTAATATACAAATGTGAGAAAGTAGCAGCTCCTGGCTTTCCCCTGAACTTCCTAATGCTAAAATGAAATGAGGGAAGCCCTCAGTTCTCCAGAGGCTTCAGTTTGAGCTTTCCCTGAAGTACCGTGTTGATTCTAAGGCAAGAATTTTGAACCTTTTTTGTTTTTTGGAGTCCTTTGGCAGTTTGGCTAGATCTTTGGATCTGTTCTCAAAATGTTTTCTGTTTTGTTTGGTTTTTTCCAGTTCATAATTAAAGGAAATACTAAATTTCTTTTTAAAGTTAGTTAAAATACTAAAAGTAATTTTACTTCCCCATCCAAATTCATGGACCTAGGTTGAAAAGCTCTGCCTTAAAATTTAATCACTACTCTCAAATGAAGATTTTTTTCTTTTTAATCCTTAACTTCTCTCTAAAAATCTGTGGGATTCAGTGCAGAAGAGCTGTAAAGCTAAGTGACTTGCCCAGGATCACATAGTTATGAAGTATCTGAGGTCAAATTTGAACCCAGGACCTCCCAACTCCAGACCTGTCACTCTATCCACTAAGCTACTTGGAGGTCCAGGAAGGGACTTTCTTACATTTGTACCTCACATAAGGATTTGGAAAATATTAACTTATTAATAATTGCTTGATTTTGACTGAATTGACTGAAAATCCTGCTGGTAGGATAGTATGTTAAATAGCATTACTCCAGTAAACTTTGAGAGCAGGGACTATTTTTTGTTTGTTTCTTTGCCTTTATTTCCCAAACACTGAGCAGCATGCCTGGCAAAAAGTAACTGCTTACTAAATAATTATTTGGGCAGCTAAATAGCTCAGTAGATAGAGAGTGAGGCCTGTAGATGGGAGGTCTTAGGTACACATGTGACCCTCAGATACTTCCTAGCTATGTGACCCTGGGCAAGTCACTTACCACTCTTCTGCCTTAGAACCAAAACATACCTTCTAAGATGGAAGTTAAACGTAAATAAGGGTTAAAAAAAAAAGAAAAAGATTACGACAAAAACCCAAACATAAAATGTGAATGGTTTTATATTTTAAAATTTTAACTATAATCAGCCTTGATTTTAAGAACACAAATTTCAAAGTTTTTATTTGTTTTTCAGTATTCTATAGAGGTGAGGTGATATTGGAAAACCATGAAGAAAGCAATATTACTCAGGATGCAAACATGGTAGGTTTTATTCTTCTTGAAATCTGAGGGGGGGAAACACTTGTTTGGTTATGCTTAGGAATAAATTAACTTTTGTTTGTATAACTCTGAGACCAAAGGAGGTTATGGAAAATATATTTTATTGGAATATGAATTCCTGGTGAAGAAAAGTCCCTCTATCATTGCAAATCTATTTACTGTTTTGAGACCTAGCACATTGAGAGATTAGTGATTTAATCAGTGTCACACAGGCAATATGTATCAGAAATGAAATGTGAGCTCCAGAGAGAGGAAGAGAGAGAGAGAGAGAGAGAGAGAGAGAGAGAGAGAGAAACACAGGAAGAGAGAGCGAGAGAGTAAGAATTCAGGTCTTCTGAGCCCCAAGGCTCACTCTATTCCACCTGATGTGCTTATGAATTTAATATATAATATATAAAAATTGATACAAGCTGAAATAATGACTTCTACAGAATTGCTAGTTTGATAAGTACTACAGCTGGTTATGAGTTCTTAATAAACAAAACATTTTCTTAACTTTAATTTTCCCTGGGACGCATTTGTAGGGGGAGGAAATGCTTAATATAATCTTATTTTATTACGAATGTAAAACATATTTCATTCCCATTCCAGCCAATTATCATGAAACACAGTGCCTGGCACATAGTAGTCATTTAATCAATACTTGGTTGAATGATTGACCAACTGTAGCATACTCTAGGTTGTTCTCTGGTGTTCCCAGGAAGTCTTAGTCTGTTTCTTGGGTCATTCTTCCAGAATTTGGGCATTATTTTATCATTGTGGGAACTTTGGGGATCTAGCTTAAACTCATTACAATAAAATGACCAAATGCCCTACAGGGAAAAAAGACTTAAGAATCTAACTTCCATGGAATCTTCAGAACGTGGTATGTAAAAAACAGATAACTTAGACTTGCTCTTTTTAGCCAGCTCTTGTCCAGATCTAAGAAACCCAGTTCAGTTAGAACAGAGATGATTGGTTGAGTAACAACATTCAGTTCACAGATAGAAATCCAGTTCTCCATTCTTTTAGATGGGTCTGTGGAAGGAAGCTACAAAGAAGTAATATAGCTTCTAGTTAATGTATGAGAATGTGAGATACAATGTTTCTTTTTGGACTTTTTATGCTTCTGACAGAACCAGGATGCAATCAGTGACACTTTAATTGAGGATCTTTCACTAAACAAAACAAAGTAAGTAATTTATTGTTTAACTGATTCTTTCAAAGTAGTAGCCAGTCCTCTTTTCTTTTGGGTTTGGCAGTAAAGAAAGAGAAACATAAATCTGCTTTATTTGGTTACGTACATAGTTGCTGAGCACCAAGTTATATGGTGCTATCCTGTTATTATGGTGCTAAAATGGATGATAGTACTGATGCCATTGGCATTTGAGATTCAGCAAGATTTATTAGTTACCTTAATAAGGAGAATTATTGTTACAAGTGTAGAATTAGTTCTGTTCATCCCAGGAAAACTGTTTAACACCACAGCAATACAGTTCTATATCCTGATGTTAAAAAGACCATTGTTGATCAGTTCTACAAAGACCTACCCATCTTCTAGAAATTACATCAAAAAAAGACATCACATTCATCATAGGGGATTAGAATGCTTAAGTAGAAAGTCAAAAAATAATTGGAATAATAGGAAAGTTTGGCCTTGGAATACAAAATGAAGCAGGGCAAAAACTAGTAGGGTTTTGTCAAGATAATTTTCTGGTAACTGCAACCACTCCTTTTCAACAAAAGGCTACTATACACATGTATATCACAAGATGATCAATATAAAAATCAGATTGATTATATAATTTGCACTTAAATGGAGAAAAGGTAGATATACTCAATTAAACAAGCTCAGATTATGAGCTTCTTATTGCAACATTCAGACTTCAGTTGAAGAAAGTAGAGAAAATCATTAGACCATATAAGTATGACCTAAATAATATCCCTTAAGAACATGACATAGATGTGATTAATAGATTGAAGGGATTAGCTCTGGTAGATAGAGTGCCTGAAGAAGTATGGACAAAGTCTCACAATATTGTATAAAAGCCAACAACAAAAAATATTCCAAAGAAAAACAAGAGCAAAAAACCAAAATGGTTGTCTAATGAGGCTTTACAAATAGCTGAGGAAAGAAGAAAAGCAAAATGGAAAGGAAAGCAGGAAAAGATATCCAACTAAAAGTTGGAGAATTTCAAAGAATAATAAAGAAAGATAAGAAGGTTTTCTTTACCGAGGAATGCAAAAGAAAAATAGAAGAAAATGATAGAATGGGAAAGATAAGAGATCTCTTCAAAAGAATTAGAGCTATCAAGAAAATGTTTCATGCAAAAATGGATACAATAGGTTCCGGGTTAAGATGGCGGCAGAGTAAGAAGCAGCTCTTAACCTCTCCTGACCAAAACACACAAAACTCCTCAAGGGGACATAAAAACAAGTCCAGACGAACGGAGGAACCCCACAACAGGGCACAGCGTGGAAGGTATGTGGAATCGGGTCATTTCCATGCTATAAAGGGGTGAAACAGCTCTCACTAAATCGCGGGCTGAGCAACCACCCCACCCCCACCCTCTCCACACACACCACCTATAGCGCCAAAGCCAGCTAAAAAGAAATAGAGCAAGTTTGGGGCACCCATCGAGTCATTGGCAGCTTCGGGGCCTGTTCCTGAGAGCAGCAAGATTTAGGACCCCAAAAAGTTAACGAAAGCACACAAACTCTGAGCACGGGAGCAGGGCGCAGAGAGTGGACGGAGGGCGAGGAGCTCGGGCTCAGAGCTCAGGCGCGGGCGGAGGCGTGGGTGGAGGCAGACACAGCCATGAGCTAAAGCTCTGAAAACCTGAGTGGGGAACTAGTGCAGATGGGTATACGACTGTGGAAGCAGTGCCCTGAGACTTGTAAAGAAACCTCCTGCAGAGGATCAAGCAAGGGGGTACACCAGGGGGCTTGACCTTGGAAAAAACCAGAACTCAGACCTCAGGAGACAAAAGACCACGGACAGACCCTGAGCTCGAGGATAAACCTGAGAAGCTGCTGGGCTAACGATGGCTACCCAGTCTCAGGAAGTTCAGAAGAGAAAGATTAACAACAAGAAAAAGAAGTCTTTAACACTCGACAACTTTTACACAGAGAAAATCCAGACAACCAAGCAAACAGAGGAGGAGAACAAACAAGCATCTGGACCCTCCTCAAATAAGGAAAACTCCTCACAAGCTATGGAAGAGTTCAAAACTGAGTTTTTGAGGAAAATGGAAGAGATCTGGCAAGAAAATAACAGTTTAAAAGGTAGAATCTTGCAATTGGAAAGTGAGGCTCAGAAACCAAATGAACTGATAAGCAAATTGAACACCAGAAATGACCAGATTGAAAAGGAATACCAGAAGATTATAGCTGAAAACCAGAAGATTATAGCTGAAAACCAGAAGATTATAGCCGAAAACCAAAAGATCATAGCCGAAAACTGAAAGATTATAGCCGAAAACCAATCCCTAAAGGCTAGAATTGAGCAATTAGAAGCTAATGATCTCTCAAGACAACAAGAACAAATAAAACAAAGTCAAAAGACTGAAAAAATAGAAGGAAACATGAAATATCTCAATGAGAGAGTGACAGACCAAGAAAACCGGTCTAGAAGAGACAATTTGAGAATCATTGGTCTTCCAGAAAAACCAGAAATTAATAGAAACCTGGACTCCATATTAACAGAAATTATTCAGCAAAATTGCCCTGAAGTTCTACAATAAGAGGGCAATATAGACATTGAAAGGATCCATAGAACATCCGCGACATTCAATCCAGATAAGAAAACGCCCAGAAATATAATTGCCAAATTCAAGAGTTTCCAAGTAAAAGAAAAAATCTTACAAGAAGCCAGAAAGAGACAATTCAAATATCAAGGAGCACCAATCAGGATCACACAGGATCTGGCAGCCTCCACACTAAAAGATCGCAAGGCTTGGAATACAATATTCAGAAAGGCAAGAGAGCTGGGCCTGCAACTACGCACCAACTACCCATCAAGAATGACTATATATTTCCAGGGGAAAGTATGGGCATTCAACAAAATTGAAGAATTCCAGGTATTTGCACAGAAAAGATCAGGGCTAAATGGAAAGTTTGATATCTAACCACAAAAATCGAGAGAAACCTGAAAAGGTAAATAAGATACAGAGGGGAAAGAAAGAAAACTTATAATTTTTAAATTTGCCTTTTTAAGGACCTCAGTGAGATCTAATTATCTGTATTCCTATGTAGAGAAATGTTATGTATAATTCTCTGTAGTGAACTCTATTCACTATTATAGTATTCACTATTATAGTAATCAGAAGAATAATTCACAGGGTGAGCGTTGAACACTAAATAATCTAAGATGACATGGGAAAAAGGGGTTGAATAGCAGGGGACACCAAGAGAAACTTGAGTGAATAAGAAAAATAGGATATTCTATTACACACAAAGAGGGCATGGGAAGGGGAGGGGACAAATACTATTATAAGAAGGAGAGGAAGAGAGCATTAAGAGGTAATAATCAAACCTTACTCTCAGTGTAATCAACCTGGAGAGGGAAGAGTAGCTATACTATCCATTGGGACATAAAACTCTTATCTAACCCTTCTGAGAAAGTCAGAAGGGATAAACCAAGGAGAGCAGGGGAATGGGGAGGTCAAAAAAAGGGAGGGGAGAACAAGGGGAAGGGAATTCATTAGGCCTTTAAAAAACAAAAAGAGGGGAATAACAAGGGAGGGGGCAGAAAGGGAAGTCAATCAAGGGAGGGGATAAGGGATACTGGCTAAAAACAAACCACTGGTTTAAAAGAAAATAGTATAAGAAGAAGGGGTGGGTCTAGGGGAGGATACAAAAATGTCAGGGAATGCACAACTGATAATTGTAACTCTGAATGTGAATGGGATGAACTCATTCATAAAACAGAAGCAAATAGCAGAGTGGATCAGAAACCAAAATCCTACCATATGTTCTCTACAAGAAACACATATGAGGCGGGTAGACACACACAAGTTTTTTTTTTGTTTTGTTTTGTTTTAAACCCTTGTACTTCGATGTATTGTCTCATAGGTGGAAGATTGGTGAGGGTGGGCAATGGGGGTCAAGTGACTTGCCCAGGGTCACACAGCTGGGAAGTGGCTGAGGCTGGGTTTGAACCTATGACCTCCTGTCTCTAGGCCTGACTCTCACTCCACTGAGCGACCCAGCTGCCCCCTACACACAAGTTTAAGGTTAAGGGCTTGAGCAAAATCTTTAGGGCATCAAATGAGAAAAAGTAGCCAGGAGTGGCTATTATGATCTCTGACAAAGCCAAAGTAAAAATAGATATGATTAAAAAAGACAGGGAAGGTCATTACATCCTGATTAAAAGCAGTATAAACAATGAGGAAATAACACTGCTCAATATGTATGCACCAAGTGGCATAGCACCCAAATTCATAAAGGAGAAACTGGCAGAGTTCAAGAAGGAAATAGATAGTAAAACCATACTAGTGGGAGATCTAAATATTTCTCTGTCAGATCTAGATAAATCAAACTGAAAAATAAATAAGAAAGAGGTAAGAGAGGTGAATGAAGTCCTAGAAAAATTAGATTTAATTGATATGTGGAGAAAAATAAATAGGGACAAAAAGGAATACACCTTCTTTTCAGCTGCACATGGCACATTCACAAAGATTGACCATGTTATAGGGCATAGAATCATTGCAAACAAATGCAAAAGAGCAGAAATAATAAATGTAACCTTCTCAGATCATAATGCAATAAAAATAATAATAAGTAAGGGCACCTGGACAGGAAAATCAAAAACTAATTGGAAATTAAATAATATGATTCTCCAAAATTTGTCAAAGAAGGAATCATAGAAACAATCAACAATTTCATTGAAGAAAATGACAATGATGAGACATCCTACCAAACTCTGTGGGATGCAGTACTCAGGGGGAAATTTATATCCTTGAGTGCATATATTAACAAATTAGGGAGGGCAGAGATCAATGAATTGGGCATGCAACTTACAAAACTAGAAAGTGAGCAAATTAAAAATCCGCAGATGAAAACTAAATTAGAAATACTAAAAACCAAGGGAGAAATTAATAAAATTGAAAGTAAAAGAACTATTGAATTAATAAATAAGTCTAGAAGCTGGTACTTTGAAAAAATGGATAAAATAGACAAAGTACTGGTCAATCTAATAAAAAAAAGGAAAGAAGAAAACCAAATTGATAGTATCAAAGATGAAAAGGGAGACCTCACCTCTAATGAAGGGGAAATTAAGGCAATCATTAAAAACTGTTTTGCCCAATTATATGGCAATAAATATAACAATTTAGGAGATATGGATGAATATTTACAAAAATATAAACTGCCTAGATTAACAGCAGAAGGAATAGAATACCTAAATTATCCCATATCAGAAAAAGAAATTGAACAAGCCATCAAAGAACTCCCTAAAAAAAAATCGCCAGGGCCTGATGGATTCACAAGTGAATTCTATTAGACATTCAAAGAGCAACTAATCCCAATACTATACAAATTATTTGATATGATAAGCAAAGAAGGAGTCCTACCAAATTCCTTTTACGACACAAATATGGTACTGATTCCAAAGCCAGGGAGATCAAAAACAGAGAAAGAAAACTACAGACCAATCTCCCTAATGAACATAGATACAAAAATCTTAAATAGAATACTAGCAAAGAGACTCCAGCAAGTAATTAAGAAGATCATCCACCATGATCAGGTGGGATTTATACCAGGAATGCAAGGTTGGTTCAACATTAGGAAAACCATCCACATAATTGACCATATCAACAGTCTAACAAACATTAATCACATGATTATCTCAATAGAGGCTGAAAAAGCCTTGGACAAAATACAGCATCCATTCCTATTGAAAACACTGAAAAGTATAGGAATAGAAGGACCTTTCCTAAAAAGAATAAACAGTATATACCTAAAACCATCAACAAACATCATATGCAATGGGGATAAATTAGAAGCCTTCCCAATAAGATCAGGAGTAAAACAAGGATGCCCATTGTCACCTCTATTATTTAACATTGTACTAGAAACCCTAGCAGTTGCAATTAGAGAAGAAAAAGAAATTGAAGGTATCAAAGTGGGCAAGGAGGAGACTAAGCTATCACTCTTTGCAGATGATATGATGGTCTACTTAAAAAATCCTAGAGAATCAACTAAGAAGCTTGTAGAAATAATCAACAACTTTAGCAAAGTTGCAGGATACAAAATAAATGCACATAAATCATCAGCATTCCCATATATTTCCAACACACTAGAGCAACAAGAAGTACAAAGAGAAACACCATTTAAAATCACCCTAGACAATATAAAATACTTAGGAATCTATCTACCAAAACAAACACAGCAATTATATGAAAACAACTACAAAACACTTTCCAAACAAATAAAACTGGATCTAAACAATTGGAAAGTCATTGATTGCTTTTGGGTAGGACGAGCTAACATAATAAAAATGACAATTCTACCCAAATTGTATGGTGGCAACAAATTGGAAAAGGAGGGTATGTCCTTCAATTGAGGAATGGCTGAACAAACTGTGGTATATGCGGGTGATGGAATACTATTGTGCTAAAAGGAATAATAAACTGGAGGAGTTCCAGGTGAGCTGGAGAGACCTCCAGGAACAGATGCAGAGTGAAAGGAGCAGAGCCAGAAGAACATTGTACACAGAGACTGATATACTATGGTAAAATTGAATGTAATGGACCTCTGTACCAGCAGCAATACAGTTGCCCAGGACAATTCTGAGGGATCTATGGTAAAGAACGCTGCCCACATTCAGAGGAAGGACTGCAGGAGAGGAAACATATAAGAAAAACAACTGCTTGAACGCATGGGTCGGGGTGGACATGATTGAGGGTGTGGACTCGAAACTACCACACCAATGCAACTACCAACAATTTGGAAATTGGTCTTGATCAAGAACACATGACAAAACTAGTGGAAATGTGCATCGCCCATGGGTGGGCGGAGTGCGGGGGGTGAAGGGGAAAGTGGGAGCGTGAATCATGTAACCATGTTAAAAATGAATATTAATAAATGTTTAAAAAAATGGACACAATAAAAACCAAAAATGGTAGGAACCTAACAGAAGTAGGAGAGTTTAATAAGTGCTAAAAAATATACAAAGAAACTATAAAGGAAAGATCTTAATATCACCAATAACCGTGATGGTGTAGTTACGGTTTTACAGCCATACTTCCTGGAGAATGAAGTCAAGTGGGCCTTGGGAAGCATCACTGACTATTAAGGCTAGTGGAGGTGATGGATTCCAGCTGAACTATTTAAAATGTTTCAGTTTCTAAAGAAGAGCAATGTCAAAGAATGTTCAAATTACAGAAAAATTGTGCTCATTTCACTGCCAGTTAGGTCGTTTTTAAGATTCTGCAAGCAAGGATTCAGCAATATGTGAACCAAGAATCACTAGAAATACAAGCTAGGTTTTAAACAGGCAGAGGAACTAGACACCAAATTGTCAATATTCCCTGGATTATGGAGAAAACAAGGAAGTTCCATAAAATATTTACTTTTTTCTTCATTGACTACACCAGTGATTCCCAAAGTGGGTGCCGCCACCCCCTGGTGGGTGCTGCAGCAATCCAGGGAGGTGGTGATGGCCACAGGTGCATTTATTTTTCCTATTAATTGCTACTAAAATTTTTTAAAAATTAATTTCCAGGGCACTAAGTAATATTTTTTCTGGAAAGGGGGCGGTAGGCCAAAAAAGTTTGGGAACCTCTGGACTACACTAAAGCCTTTATGTGGATCACAACAGAATGTGGCAAGTCCTCAAGGAGATAGGAGTACCAAATCATCTTACTTGTCTCCCAAAGAGCCTGTAATGCAGGTCAAGAAGCAATGGTTAAGAGAATTGCATGCTGAAAGCTAAAATGGTAGAGTAAAAGATGCTCTCCTTTCCCATTCCTCCATGCACACACAAAAATAAAACAAATCACCTCAAAACAAAGGAAAGCTGGCAGAATATATCTCACTAGGATGAGAGGAGAGAACAACTCAAACAACACAGCATCTGTAAGAACCAGAAGATCTTGGAGCATCTCATGACTCCCTACCAGAGGTAACAAAACTGCAGAATGGGGATGAACCCAGCTGGTGCCATTCCACATGGCATTAGAGCCCTGGGGCTATAAGGGAACAGAGAAGTGGAACTGGAACTATAGTAACCTATCCACTTCCATATGGCAGGAGAGCCCTGGGCTATTAGGGAGCAGAGAGGATGAAATGGAAAATACTCATTCCCACATGGCAGCAGAGTACCTGAGACAAAAGATGCCAAAACAAGGAAACTGCCCAGCCCTGGACAAATGACAAGGGAAGGGAAGCAGCAGATGAGGACCAGAACAGCCCACAAAACAATGGGGGGATTCATAGCATGGGATGATGAATATAACTGGATGAAACAAAGCTGTTTTTGTCCCAGAACAAGCCATCAGGGCCACCTCCTTGACCAATATCTGTGAAGAATAAGAGTAGCTATCCTACCCCAAATACCAGAGAAGTGTACTCTACAAGTTTGGAGCCTGCCCTCTACCTTAAGAATAGAGAAGAGTCTCAATAGATAGACAGGATAATGAAAAGAAAAAAAAATTAGAAAAATGAGCAAAAGACAAAAAAACCCTGACCATATGAAGTTACTTTAGTGACAAGGAAGACCAAAATATGAACTTAGAAGAGAACAACAATGCCAAAAACAAAAGATGTTAATTTTCAAAGGAAAACACGGAAGGATGTCAGGCCTCAAAAGAATCCTTAGAAGAACTTGAAAACAAGTTAAAAACAAAATATTAAAAGAATTGATAGAAAAACTCAATAACTTGGAAAGAAGCAACAGTTAGAACCAAATAAGAATCAATTGATTGGTTTAAGATTGGAAAAGGAGTTATGTTGTCACTGTATTTATTTAACTTATATGCAGGATACATCATGTGAAATGCCAGACTAGATGAATCAAAAGCCAGAATTAAGATTTCATATCATCTCAGGTATGCAGATGATATCACTCTGATGGCAGAGAGCAAAGAAGAATTAAAAAATTTCTTAATGAGAGTGAAAGAAAAATATAAAAACTGGTTCGAACTTAATATTAAAAAAAACTTATCACATCACTTCTTGGTAAATAGAGGGAAAAGAAGTGGAAGGCAGTGTCAGATTTTGTATTCTTGGGCTCAAAGATCACTGCAGATGATGACTATAGTCAAAATTAAGAGGTGCTTGTTCTTTGGAAAGAAAACTAAGACAAATATGGACTGTGCACTGAAAAACAGAGGCATTACCTTGCCAGCAAACAGCCATATAGTTAAAGCTTTAACTTTTCCAGTAGCAGTGGATGACTGCAAGAGTTGGATTATAAGGAAAATTGAGCATTGCAGAATTAACACTTTTGAATTGTGATGCTAGAGAAGACTTCTAAAAGTCCCTTGAACAACAAAAAGGTCAAATCAGTCAATAATCAAATAAATTAATTGACTGATCTGAAGGACAAATATTGAAACTGAAGCTTTAATACTTTGACCAGATAATAAGGACTCCTTGGAAAAGATCCTTATGTTGGTCAAATGAAAAGGGGATGGCAGAGGATGAGATAAATAGTGCCATGGAAGCAATGAACATGAACTTGTTCAAGGACTGCCATACTATGGTTCATGGGACCAGAAACAGTGTTGAATCAACAACAGAACCAATCCCTTTTTTTGTAGAGACAAACTCATTAAACATCATTGTAAGTTCCCTGAGGGAAAGGATTGCCTTTTGCCTCTAGAATTTAGCACAGTATCTGGCACATCAGAGACTCTTAATGGATGTTGTTGAATACAAATGAAATGAAATAATTGAAGGGAAAATATATCCAGAAAAGGGGGAAATGGTTTTTAGTCATCTTAAGGATAAATATCTTAAGTATCAGGTCATTTTACTCACATACTTTTGGAAATAGTACATAGTTCAGGGTTCCTATAATTCACTAGCTCTACTAGGTTAATGTTAGCTTTGACTATGTTGTTAGGTAACCATCCCTGAATTTTCTGTCTTCTTAGCACCATCTCCTTAAAGCCCCAGGACCAGAACTTATCAATTTTGAATATTTTAGTATGAATTAACTTCACCAGATTTTTTTATTCCAAACTCCTAACCATAGGAATGAGACTTGTTTTGTTTTTTCAGTGAGGGAGAGTTAAGAACAATGAAGGAAGGAGATATAATTCTAGGTCAAGGGAACTTTTCAGGAAATAAACCTGAAGAGAATATCAGGGGTGTTGATGCTGGAGGGAGTAGGGTGGGAAAACTGACCTGTATTAGGGTACAAGATGTCTACAGGGTTTGAAAAGGAAGTGTTAACAAGTGGAATAAGATAATAAAATGGGAAGTGGGAGAACATGAAGGATAAATTTCCTTTCCTTTCAAATTTTGCTTAGTACTGGCCCAGACTCTTTCCCTTTGTGATCCCAGACCTGAATCATTGATTACATACTTGTGATGAATACCAAATTCTATAGATGAACTGGAATTTAGGTCCTTTTTTGTTGTGTTATCTTCATGATTACTTCCTCAATGAAGCTTACTTTCAACTAAACAGACCCTGACAACTTTCCCTCAGATCACATAGTTTGTCTTGTAACTCTTATGTCACTGATGCAATAATATAAGGTTCACAACTGGCTTTTAATATGTATATTTTAAACAAATGATTGCATAATGTACTTGAATAAATTTCTGAGTGTTAAACAATGAAAAGATAAATGCAATGCTTAATCAGCCATTACATTTATTTACTCTAGTTTCTCTATTATCTCACAATGAATATAGGACTTATATTCATACTAAGGTTGATTAGAACAAAGTGGCTTGTTAGAAAGAGTACATACATTGAGAGTCAGAGCCAAGAGCTCTGAGTCTGAATCATGCTGTCCCATAAATTATGGGATTTGTTTCCCAGAAGAATCAGACTGACTAGAAATTATTGCAGGTTTTGGTTGATGGTTTTTTCCCAAACTTTGAAAAATCTGTAATGACTATGGTTTGCAATAGGACGTGACTTTTCAAGGTCTCTCCTTTAATGAAATACCAGATTTGTAAAGACAGACTCCCTAGCAGAGTAAGCTGTTATCATTCATTACAGATACAGAATGGACACTTGGGTTCCCAATGCATATGGGTTTTCATTGTGTGAAGATTCACTCTTGTAAGAAATTTCTTACTATACCTGTCCCCAAACATTCTCTTAATATCAACATAATAAATGCTTTCATATATAAGACATTAATATCTACTTAATTTATCAATGAAATTATCTAGTAATTTTCTCAGATTGATTTAATTTCAAATCCTCTTATTTTATAGAATTTCAGAACTCAAAAAATCACTGAAAAGCCTAAGTGAGGTAATCATGATTATTTCTTTGGTTTATTCATTAGTATGGGTACTTAGAATTGGGGATGGGGGGAAGAACAGTAAGGAATATTGTTGTACTGTATTTCTAGGAAAATAAATATCACTCTCTTAAAATTTCCAAAAATTTTTATGTAGAAGGGGGATTTCATATGTGCTGCTCCAAAAGGCAGGATTATATTATATGAAAGTTCCAGTGAGATGGATTTGAGCTCAGTATGAGAAAGATCTCCTTAATCATTTGAATTGTCCAATAGCAGAATAGATTAATTCATTCAGTAAAGTGGTTATGTATATATACATATATACATACATACACACATACATACACACATATGTGTGTATACATATATACCTTTATATATTTATTTATAGGGTATATTTACATGTGAAACCATTTTACTGTATATGTACATGCATATGTAGAAGTATATATGCACATATATACATATCTTCACATATGTGAATATGTGTATATATGTGTGTAAGTATATATAAATATGAGTTATTATCATCAAGTTCTCCATTATGGAGGTGTTAATGTAGATTCTAGATCTAGTAGGGCTGCTTTGGGTAGCTAGAGAAAATAACTTCAAATCTTTTGTATTTCTTAAATTCTATGCTTCTATATGAATGTCTGGATTCAAGTACTTAACAGATTTCATTTTTGCCAAAATAACATATTTTTCCCTTTCAGTCATATTTCATAACATGTGGGACACAGAACCAAAGGTCAGTCATTTCTTCCAAATTCCTTCAATTCTATTCTTTAACTTTTAATAAGAAATGAGATATTTGCCAGTTCTAGTTATGCCTATTTGCTTCATCTCTAATTCATGCTCTTTTAGTTATTCTGTAGATGACCCAAGAGATATAAGTTCAGGTATTTTGATTCTCATCTAGATTGGATGCCACTAGTATAAATAAGGTCTTTTGTTATCTTTAGCCTTGAGTGCCACCATAGTAGCAAAGAAATGTGTCTGGGCACCATTGTCAGAGTAAGGTATAACAAAGGAGAAGGAAAAAGAAAAAGAGGGAAAGTTAAAGGAATAGTAGAAAAAGTCCAGGGGCAGGGGGTAAGAAAAGAGAGGTAGTGAAGAAGGAGAGAGATAAAGAAGAAAAAAGGAAAGACCCATCTTGCTAAGGGTCATAGCATACCTATAGAAATGATTTAGGTAGTAATCTGTGCTTCCAATCCCTACTAATATTCCTGGATGTAAAAACTAATAGTTTAAGGATAGGAATCTCAATTTTTCTGGACTGTTTGTGCTAGCAAGAAAAACAAACCTACAGTATTATTTTTCACTCATCACATGTAAATAGGCATGCATAATTTTGCCTTAAATGAAATAATATGTTGGATTGGATTTATATAAATGTAAACTGCTAGGAGTAGGAATAGTAACAGCAGCAGTGGTAATAGTAGTATAATTACAATTATTATAATCAAAGCTTTTCATCTTAGCCAAAATAAAACAAAAAAAAATGCAGAGCCCCTTCAGTAACCAGCAGGGATATTCAGAATAGAAACATAAGAGATCTGGAGGAGCTTTTGTTTTCTATCACTATGGGAAATCTACTAGCATCTCTGCCACTACCTTTCATTACCACCAGAGAAGTATACTTTGCTAACTATATGCGTATATGTATATATGCACATGTAAATAGAAAAGGAGGCAGAAAAGCATTGTAAAAGTTTCTCATCATCATTAGGTTTGGAAAAAAGATCAAGAATACATACTTAAGAGGGCTAATGCATAAGTTTGTTTCATATTGCTCTACATTTTTGTAATAACTTTAATCTTTCTTGACTTCTCAAGGGTAGGAAAAGAAAATAATTTAGAACTGAAAAAATATTGAAGTCGGCTTAAAATATTTTAATGTATACATATATTTCTACATAAATATGCTTGTGTTTCAAACTTCTCAAAATCCTGGTCATATAGGCAATTCTCTTTTTTTAATTTCTTTCCACATTTTAGCATATCAAATTGTACATTCACAATAAAAGTGAATATGACAGTGAACATCTGCCCCTTGCTGGTTACATTAAAGAGAATAGAGGTGCGTCTCATAGGTATGTCATGTTTATTCTTATTGCATTATTCATTTTCAAATTGCTTACTCCTTGTTGTCATCTGTCATGTTGGATAGAGAGTTGACCTCAGAGCCAGGAAGTCTTTGGTTCAAGTCTGACCTCTGACATATTGATTGTATAACCTTTGGAAAGTCACTTAGCATCTCCATATCTCAGACCACTCTCTATGACAATAAATTATGGAGCTGCTGCTGACCTACTTCTTTAGAATTTCTTCATCTAAGAGTTCCCTGCACCAATGAAATCATGGGGTCAGTTCTACTTCCTGTACTCTTATTTTAACTATGAAAACAATTTATATTTGAAGTTATGGGTGGAATAAATGTGACTCCTTTGTACCACACCCGGTCACTGGAGAGAAATAAAGAATTCTTCATATGTCAGTAGGGCATGTGCTAGATAGTGAGTATGTTATTATTTTTTAATCTACAAATTTAAATGTACAAAAAAACAAATTTAAATCTACAAAAATCTACAATTTTAAATCTACAAATTTAAATCTACAGAATCTACAAAGGAATAAAGCAGAAGCCATCTTATGTGATCAATGAATCAATAAACATTTATTATTAAGTTCAACAATGTATTAGGTATTGT
Source organism: Gracilinanus agilis (assembly GCF_016433145.1). Taxonomy (NCBI): domain Eukaryota; kingdom Metazoa; phylum Chordata; class Mammalia; order Didelphimorphia; family Didelphidae; genus Gracilinanus; species Gracilinanus agilis. Next base: position 451,229,798 of record NC_058132.1, read on the forward strand.
ACTAGGCTCTAGGAATACAAAGATAAAGCCTACATTATATCAGTATAACCTGATTCAGGCTATTAGACTACAACTCGCTATATAGTTCTTTAATAATGTGCTACTGAGAACTAATGGAGAGGCAACATGGAATAATGGATAGGTCACAAGATATAGAGTCAGGAAGAAATGGGTTTAAAATCAGCCTGAGATATTTGGGGACAGAACAAACCTAAGTAAATCATATAACCACTCTGTGCCTCAGTTTTCTCATATGTAAAATGAGGGAGTTGGTTTCAATAACCTCTAAGATCTCTTACATCTCTATATCTATGATTGTTTGAGTAATTTTTTTGGTGAATAACAATGTCAAATTCAGGATGGTTAACAAGAATTCATATTCTTTGCTTTCTGTACAATTTAGAACAGTGCTGTTGCTCCTTCAAGACACATTGCCCTTCGAGTAGCAAAGAATTAAAAGAATTGCAATGGTATGTAAACAGTTCTATCACTTAATAAAAGAATTCATATATAATACATAAATAAAAGAATTCATATATATTAAATATTTAAAAGAATATCCAATTTAGTTAATCTCTAATAACAATGGATAAGAGTTTCTGGAATTACACATTGAAGTGATTTTAATTTAAGATGATACTCTGGGCGCAGCTGGCTTGCTCAATTAATAGAGAGATGAGAGGTCCTAGCCTCAGCCACTTCTAACTGTGTAACCCTGGGCATGTGACTTAACCCTGTTTGCCTTGATTTCCTTATCTTGAAAATGAGTTGGAGAAGGAAATGGCAAACCATTCCAATATCTTGGCCAACAAAATCTCAAATTGGGTCACAAAGAGATGGACACAACTGAAAAACAACTGAGCCACAACAAAAATCACCTGTTAATATTGCCAAGCACTGAGCCAAGAGCTGGGGATATAAATTCAAAAAATGAAACAATCTCTACTCTTTAAGAGCTTTCGTTTTAATGGGGTAAACAAGTAATATTAAATAGATACAGAATAAATATAAATCATATGTAAGCAGATACAAAATTAAAATCCCTTAAATCCCAGAGGATTTGCTAATGGATGTGATTCTGGGCAGCGAAGTAGAACTGGGGATAGAGTGCTGGCTCTGGAGTCAGGAAGACTCATCTCCTGTAAGTTCAAATCTGGCTTCAAACACTTACTAGCTATGCGACCCTAAGCAAGTCACTTAACCCTGTTTGCCTCGATTTTTCTCATATATCAATTGAGTTGGAGAAGGAAATAGCAAACTACTCCATTATCCTTGCCAAGAAATCCCAATGGGGACACAGACAACTGGACATGACTGAAGAGCAACTTAGCAACACCACTTAAAAACAAATTAACTTGAGGGAAATGTCCTTAGCAGTTGGAGTTAACAGTTTCATATAGATCATAGTGCCTCAACTAAAAGAAAGGTGAATTCTATATGGCAAAGGTGAGAAGGAGGTCCATTCTAGGTATGTAGGGCAGTCAGTGCAAAGGGGCAGAAACAGAAAACGGAGCATTATATGTAAGAGGCAGAGAGAAGGCCAGTTTGAATGTGAAAGAGGGAATAAGTTAGAGTAAGGTTGGAAAGACAGATTGTGAAGGGTTTTAAAATCCAAATAGAATTTATATTTTATCTCAGAGGCAATAGGGAACCATTGGAATTTGTAGAGCAAGGGAAATCTTAAGAGAACTGAGGGAAAGTGGAGAGAAACATGAGGCTGGGAGATTATTTAGAAATCTTTTTAAATCAATTTAATAAACATTTGTTAAGTGCCTACTATGTGCCAGGCACTGTGCTAAGTGCTGTTACAGCAGCCCATACAAAAAGTGATTAAACTAAAGGGGCAGCTAGGTGATTTAGTGGATAGAGTGTCAGACCTAGAGAAAGGAGAAGCTAGATTCAAATTTGACCTCAGACACTTCCTAGCTATGTGACCCTGGACAAGTCCATAAATTTCTGATTGCCTGACAAAAGGATCCACTGGAGAAGGAAATGGCAAACCATTCCAGTATCCTTGCCAAGAAAATCCAATGGATAGTTGCAGTCCATATGGATCACAAAGAATCAAACATGACTGAAAAACTGACTATGACTTGCATATATATATATATATATGTGTGTATATATATACATATGTATATATGCATATATACAGATATAATGTATTTACTTATTTTTGTAATGTTTGGTAATGAGAGACTAACTCAAAGCAAAAACTATCAGACCATGAAGGATTTGTTTGTGAGCTTGGCATTGAAAGCACCATTCTTTAGGCAACCAAGCCAACAATTACAGAGTTATATTCACAGCCAAACCTGAAATAATATGTAATGACTCTTGAAAGAATGTGGTTGCTCTTTGAGTAATTAAACATATGCCAAGAATGAAGGAATTATGGGGGAGAAGGGAGGGAAGAAACTAAAAACACACGTGTTTTATTGTAGCTTTCATCTGATTTATCTGTCAACAAATTTAGGAAATAATAATTGCTAAGATTTTTATAGTATTTTAAGGTTTGCAAATTGCTTCACAAATATTACCTCATTTTATCCTCACAACTACCCTTGGGAAGTAGATGCTGGCATTTTCCCCATTTTTCAGATGAGGAAACTGAGGCTGAGAAATTAAGTGACTTGCCTGGAGGTACACTATTTAAATGTCTAAGGCAAGATTCAAATGCTAGTCTTCTTAGCTGCCTCTAGATTTCATTCATTCTGAGTATTGTGGGAGAGGTAGCAGGAGATATAAGAATCAAGGCTGGAAATAGCAGAATTCTGCCATCAGCCCCCACAACTAAAGTAAATTTCAAAAGGGTCCAATTTGGTGTGCTAGAGATGGTTCTCTAAAACCTTCCATCATGGCTCATGTTGTTTTCTTGGATTTGTTTGTTTGTTTGTTTTTTAGTGATCTACATGACCCAGTTATCTGTCAGGATGAATCCAGTGATGTACTCAGTCCATTTTTTCCTTCTCCTAAGAAATCTATTCCACCTTCTCCTCATGCTACCCTTTCCTCCAAAGTTGGTCCTATTTATATTCCTCCAAATATGTCATCTGGGAATAGATTTAGTACACCTTCCATTCAGTCTGCAACCTGGGAAATTCACACTTCTCCCACTCAACCATCCAGTCAAACTGTCATTGGGCTGCCTCAGCCAGAATCTTCCACGTCAACCAGCCCTGAAACCATACCTTCCTCCACAACTCCTTCTATTAACTCTTCAGTCTCATCTACCACCATCTCTACTTCTGTTACTGATGCTTCAACTAGCTTACCTCATGGAATTACAGGTAAGTATGAAAATAAAATAAAATACTAGAGCTATTAGCCTTCTGGGTAGCATTTTTTTCGGTTAAACTGTGTGGTGTTTTCCCTAAGGGAACTAGATTGCATAAGGGATGGAGTGTTGGAATCAGTGTTGGGAAAAACTGAGTTTGAATCCTGTATCATATACTTACTAGCTGTGTGACCCTGGGTGAATTATTTTATCTTTCAGCCTCGGTTTCCTCATCTGTAAATTGGGGGCAATAACAGTATCAACTTCAAAGGATTGTGGTGAAAATAATGAATAATGATGTAAAGCTCTTTGCAAACCTTGAAGTACTATGGGAAAAGGAGCTATTGTGTCTTAAAACAACACTGAAAGCTTGTCCCATTGCAGTTTAAAATCTGCTTCTCACACAATCATTGTTAAAATAAAAATAAAAATGAACTTGGCTTGCTTTAACCAAGATATGAAATGAAGATGAAGAGACACTTCATTTGACAAGAGTAGGATATTACTTATAAGGTTTCCTTTTTTCTAATGAGGGAAAGGAGAGGCAAAAGTTTATAAAAAGCTATTTTTAACATCTCAAGCATGAATGAAAAACAACTATAAAAGTTTGCCTCCTTGGGTATTTATTAAGTTGCAGAAAAGAGTAAACAGAGGCAAACCAAGCAGGGAAAGAAACCAAAACCATTGTGAATAGTTTTCATATTTTAAATTCAGTGAGTGACAATTAGACTTTCCTTGGGGAATTTATTCTGTATGGTGGATGGAAAACAAAGTCCTATGTCGGCACCAGAGAGTTTAGCAGAGCAATAAGAGTCAGTTGTCCTATCCCTTGAGCTCAGTGTACTTGCTTATACTGATTGACTCATGAATCAGAGATGGAAGAGACCACAGGATTCTTCTATCAGTGTCTGCTAAAATACTACATGAAGGGGGCAGCTGGGTGGATCAGTAGCCTAAGAGCCAAGCCTAGAGATGGGAAGTCCTAGGTTCAAATCTGGCCTCAGACACTTCCAAGCTGGGTAACCCTGAGCAAGTCACTTAGCCCCCATTGCCTAATACTTACCACTCTTCTGCCTTGACACCAGTACACAGTATTGGTTCTAAGATGGAAGGTAAGGGTTTTAGGGAAAAAAATACTGCATGAAATCCTGAACATCTATTTTTAACTTACCTGATAACTTTCTTGGCTTGGCCCCTTCTCTTCTAACAAATCGGCTTTAGAAGCCAAGAGAATTTAAGGGCAAATTCACTTACAGGAAAGGCCCAAACTAGTCACTGTGCTGATATTCAAGATGATGAGGTGTCACAGAAAACAACAAAAATTCAGATCAAATTAAAGGAAGTTAGAATGTGTAGTAAGACCTATTACATTTCCTGTGCTAGTCAGAAAGGCTTTTAAAGCCAGCCTTTTGGGTACTTTCAAAATATTCTCAATTACACAAAGTTTGCAATGGCCAAGAGAAAAAAAGATCTATATATAGGTTTAACCAGTATACACAAGTGGATAAATTATTCAGGATCTCTGTCCTTGTATGTGAGTATGTGTGTCTCTGTCTCTGTCTCTGTCTCTCTCTGTGTGTCTGTCTCTGTCTCACTCTCTCTCTCACAGACACACACACACACACACACACAGAGGCCTTTAGTAAATAGCAAATTTCCTAGAGACAAGGGCAATATTTTCTTTCTATTTTTCCATAGTGGCTTACCCTACATTGCTAAATTAAATGAACTTGAACACACACTCAAATATGTAAGTGTTAATGCCTATTGGATCAAAATGTTTCCAATGGAAACAAGAATGTGAATTTTGAAATGTTTATTCTGTCTCCCACACAGGGCCTACACTAGTAGTCCTGCCATGGCAGAAGTATGCTACAATATTTTGCTCTTCATTTATCCATTTAAAACTGCTTATTTTTTATTCATATAAACTTGGCTTCTTTTGAACTTGCTATGAATGTTATGAACCATCAGAACTCAAAGGAAACAAAAATGTCCTCCTGAATGATAACCTTTATCTATTTCCAAGTGTTATCTCATTCCCTTTCCCTGTTCTAAGGTTTCCACATTCCCAAGTCCTAAATCTTCCCCCAATGCCCCAAGCCAAATTTTGCTGCTTATTCTTCCTGGTTTGGCATTGGGAAGGTCACAATAGCCAATATGAATGCCAAGGTATAAAATCACCACATGAAATACACATTTTGAAAGACATAAATAAAGAAGAAAGTGGCGAGGTGAAAGAGAGAAAGATTGGGGAATGCCAAGACCCAGATAATTAGTCTGATGGCACAACTTCCCAAGAACTCTTATTTGTTGACAACTTAATTGTTCAGCATGCCATAATTTCTCAAGGCAAAGAATACTATTAGCAGATAGAATGAGCAAAAAAAAATCCCACTGGTCCATAAACAGTATATCCAACTACAGAATCATTCTAGTATTTATCCTTATTCATTCGCCTATGAGATTTATATCCCAAGAAACTCATCTCACTATTATTGGGCCATATCCTTTTTCTGCTTTTTCTCCCAATAGCTTATACCATAGCTAGGTCAATTCCCTAACTATTAGTGGAGAAAATGTTGCTCCCATGAAGACTATAATCTATATTCCTCCAATTTGCATAGACTACCCAAAGACCCCTTAATATACAAGAGAAGAGGTGTATAGCAAGTATAAGCAGCAGTGGAAGGGTCAGGGGAATGCTATATAGCATCTATTTAGCATCAGAGTAATGGATAAGGAATCATACTACTGCCCTAGCCTTCCAGATACCTTTTAGTGGTTGATTTCTTGAGAATAAAATAGATTGGAAAGGCAAGGAGAATGGTAAGGAGCAGCCACATGAGGCATAAAGGAACTATTTCTCTGATTCTTCCCAGAACCTCATTTTCCATTCTACCTATACCTAGCCAAATTTCTGAGGATAATTTCCCCCTATCTCCATGTGTGATTATTGCATTAAGTGAAGATTTGTTTCTTTGCCATAGAAAATTTTACCACCAGCCGCATAAGTGCATCTGAAATTGAGAACCAAGTATCTCAAATGGAAAAGTCTCTGTCTTCAAACAGCTTGGAGCCTAACCTTGCAGAGGAAATGATTCGTAAAGTGAGCAAACTCCTCCATGCTCCACCAGACCTGCTCACTCCTTTGTCTCAAAGGTATTTGTTTGCTTCTAAACTCACAGAATCCAGGCTATAGCATATTCACAACAAAATATTTGATATGGTAACTTTTCCAGGAGATACAGCCCAGAAATGATCTTATGTACCAATACTGAGTCTGTAGTAATGGATACCTAGAGAAGTTTCCAGGGCATGAGAAATGATAGTCTTACCATAATTTGCCCTCCCTTAGACTTCATCTGGAAGATGGTGCTGAGTTTTTGCCTCTGGAAAGACATCGACGAGCTGGACCTTTCTTCCTCTAAAACACACTAAATTTTCATCCCTCCTAGTTCTAAAAAGCTGAAGCATATTCAAAAGATAATGAAGGAACCCAAAGATAATATAAGAAGCAATTATTAGAGCAAGGGATATTAAGTGTCAGGTAATTCTCTCAACCCAGAAGAATGAGACCTCTTGGGAAAGACATAAAACCATCAAATCTGTGGGTCAAAGACAGGAGGCCAAAATGAAAGCAAAGAGATGTATTAGCATACTAAGGAAGAAGATAGCAGCTTTAACTTCCTAGGGTATCTATTTGATTTTTATAACTTTTCAGACTTATAGAAGTACATGACCAATCAACGGCATTCTGTGGCAACTTAGGATAGATCAGGAGTACCTTTCACAGGAAAAGGAGATGTAGTACAAAAGGGAATCCAAAGGGAAAAGCAAGACATCTAGGGAAATATTTGCCATGCAACTGATAGGACATGTTACTGTAATAAGAAGACATTTTTGGATCAAAAGTAGGAGACGAGAAGAAGTGACCAAATACTTTTTAAACTGTGAAAAAAATTATTTTGGACAAGAAAAAATCCTGAATCATTGAGGTAACCATTTAGACAAGAATAAATTAGATTCTTAAGAACAACAAATACTGGTTTATAACAGTGGATAAAGCTATCTTCTTTACCTTGCTTGTTAAAAATTATTCCTCCTTACTTTTCCATATGGAGGCCATTGGGTGGTCAGGGAATTTCTACACTGTTAGTCCTCAAGATGTTGTGAAATAATTGTGCTTCTAATTTTTCCTCGTGTTAGCCCTGGAAAGAAAAAATATGTACGTTCACATATATATGGGTTAGTGGGATGAGAGGGAGACATGATCAATATCTTCAAATATTAAAGGGTCCTCAGGTAAAAGTTTGTAGGATCAAAGAGTTAGAGCTGGAAGAGACATTACAAGTCATCTAGTCCAAACTCCTGATTTTACAGATGAGGAAACTGAGACCCAGAAAAGTTAAAGGACTGTCCCAAAGTTACTAGATAAGAAGGCCAAGATTTAATCACTAGACATCTGACTACAAATCCAACCTTGTTTATTGTAGGGATAATTCATGCCTCAGCTAAGGACTGGTCTAGGTGATCTCAGAGGTCTCTTCCAGTTTTCAAATACTCTTATTCTGGAAAGTGTATTCTGCTTAGGTGAAAGATCAGTTAGAAACAAGTAGGATTTGAATTTTAACAGATCTTCTCTTCTATGATAGGTTATTAAAAGTAGTGGATGATATTGGCTTGAAACTGAACTTTTCAAATAAGACCATCAGTTTTACCTCACCTTCTTTGGCTCTGGCAGTGGTCAAGACCAATGCCAGCACCTTCACCAAAACTACTTTTGCTGCCCAAGATCCTTCAGATCTCCAGGTAAAGACTACTTTTTTTAACATGGAAACATTTTAAGTAATTTTTATTTCAATACAGTTTGAACTATTTTATCACACTTAGTATTTGATTATAATACTTCTTTGATTATGATATGTGGAAAAGGGTCATATTAAGGTTAGGGAGTGAAGAGATAGTCGCTCCCACCTAGATTAGAGTATGTGCAAAGTTTCTTCATTGACCTGATGAATCTTAGTCTCAGAACCCCTTATTTGCAGAAACTGTTGACATTTTACCTCTTAGATTCATCATCATTTTGAAGTCACTAAAAAAAAAAAAGCAAAAAAAAGTCACCACCACTGCTGTCCCCAAAGATTATTTGTTCAATCATCATTTACCAGTTTCCCTTAGCTATTGTTATGTTCCGGGGCAGCTGGGTGGCTCAGTGGATTGAGAGGCAGGCCTAGAGACTGGAGGTCCTAGGTTCAAGTCCGGCCTCGGACACTTCCAGCTGTGTGACCTTGGGCAAGTCACTTGACCCCTATTGCCCACCCTTACCACTCCTGGGCCAAGGATAGTCCCTAGCCCGGATGAAAAAGGAGGAGGGTTGGGCATGGGGCTAGCAACCCCACCCTGTAAAAACTACATCTGCTAAAGAAACTGCAACCTAAAGTACGGGCAGCTGGGCTAGCTCAGTGGATTGAGAGCCAGGCCTAGAGACGAAAGGTCCTGGGTTCAAATCTGGGCTCAGACACTTCCCAGCTGGGTGACCCTGAGCGACTGCGTGACCCATTGCCTACTGGTTGTGGCCCTATGCTCCTAGAATGGAGTCCCAGGATAAAAAAAATTGTTATGTTCCTGGTTAACATTAAAGTATTCTTTTGGACTTTTCTATTTTTGATGGTTTTTCCTTTGTCTCCCATATGCAAACAGTTGAAAAGTCTGTAATTTTGTGACTGTATGTAATATCTAGTTTGAAACTCCCTCTAGCAAGATAATTGACAACCAACCTATGACTTAGCTGAGAAATCATTGGTATTAACTTAGACATAATGAAGTCAAAGTGAATCTATTTTGTATGTCTAGGGCTTAATCTCATTCCTTGCTTCAAAAATGTGTGAACACTAGGTTACTTAACCAATGATATCTACTGTGTGGCTCTAAACACTAGACCAATACTTTAGCTTTTTATCCTATCCAGGCATCCAACTTAGCCATCTTATTACGTGCCTGGCGACCCCCATTTCCTTTTTTTACCTCTCTAGAACAAATCTTCCTGAGGGCAAAGACTTTTTAAAAATTGTATGCCCAGCACTTGATGGCAAATAGCTTATTTAATTAATGTTTTTTCACTCATTCATTCAGTGACTTGTCCAAAATTATACAGATAGTATATGAAAAGGTAGTATCTGAACTCAAGAATTCCTAGATCTAAATCTGGCATTCTCTCTACTGTTTTATTCTCCCACTACTGCATCTTCTTTAGGGCACTTAATTGAGTATCCAAAGCAAAAGAATATCAGCTCCTTGAGGCTAGGGAATATTTCTTTTTCTGTCTTGCAACCCAAAAAATGCTCATTGAGTTGAAAATAAAACTTATAACTAACACCTCATTGATAAGTTACCAGGCAGTGGGGCAGGAGCTGAAGGATTTTATAGCAATAAGAATGTTTAGAAACACCAATATTCTTAGTTCCCTTAAATGTTTAATTAAGCCTGAGCACCTAGTACAATGCTATATTCACAGAAAATGCTTTAGTAATGATTATTATTATTATTATTAAAGAATCCCTTGCTTCCTGGTCCTATTGCTTTGCCAAATCCCCTACCTTGGATGACTCATACCATCCACCTCCTCTACTATTTATGAACTATTGAACCAAGCTGGAGGAATTTAAAAAAACAGTGTTAACTGGGTCTACTATAAATTTGTTATCTGATTTCAACTGGGCCTTCACTGAAGCAAGGCAATCCTTTTATTCCTAACTAATTGATTCTCTGTCCCACTCAATACAGTGATTATTCCAAACCTTCTATTCTCTCCTCAAATTTTCCACAGCATCTCCTCTACTTAATCTTTCAGCTGAGCACCTTGCCTCATATTTCTACCAAAAAAAAATGAAACCTATTGATTATTTTCAATATATCCTGTATGTAGCTTATTTCTACATAGTTGTTTGCATGTCTCCCCCATTAAATTGTGAGCTCCTTGAAAGCAAGAACTCTCTTTTATCTTCATATCTTTTTAATTATTTTTTTATCTTTGTATTTTCAGCACTTAGCACAGTGCTCGGCATATAGTAGGTACTTAATAAATGTTAATTGGCTGACTGTTTCTCCTTCTACCTGTTTGACTTCTCCATCTACTTTGCTGAATCATGATCCAAGTCATGCTCACTAACTATTGGTGCACCCTAAATCTCTGCCCTGGTTCCTCTTCTCTTTTCACTCTATATCTTCTCATTTAGTGATTTTATTACCTCCCATGGATTCAATGATTACCTCTATGGATAATTATCTATCTCTAATCTTTCTCCTGAACTCAAGTCCTACATTGCTAAAAAAAAAAACAAACCCTATTAGACTTTTCAAATTATATATACCACAAGTATCTCAAACTCAGTATATCCAAAGCAGCACTTACCTTTCTTCTTAAACTCACCCCTCTTCCTAACTTTCCCATTACTGTCAAAGGCACCTCCATCCTTTTGACCACTGAAGTTCAAAATCTTGGTGTCCTCTTTGACTTCTCACTCTTATTCATCCTCCATATCTAGTTAATTGCCAAATTATATCATTCTTATCTCTTCAACATCTCTTATATGTATCCTTATCCCACTCTTCACCCAGGCACTGTTTTAGATCCTCATTATCTTTTGCCTATATTATTGCAATAGCCTCCTAACTGGACTGCCTCAAGTGCCTCTCCCTCACACATTAACCAAGGTTATTTTCCCAAAACTTCCTAAATTATGTTACCTTTCTATTCAATAAATGCCAGTAGCTCATTATAACCTCTGGGATTAAATATATTAACTCCTCTATTTGACTTCTAAACATATTCACAACCCTTTTTCCAGTCTTCTTATACTTTTCTCTTTTCTACATACTCTATCATCCAGTCAGATTGGCTTCTACTTACTGTACTTCACATTTCCCTCCTCTGGGCTTTTTAACTTGTTTTCCCTAATTTCTGGAATATTCTCCCTTCTCTCCTTTAATTCTTTCAATCCCTGGTGTTTTTCAAGACTCAGTTCAATTGCTTCCTTCTACAGGTGGCCTTTCCTGGTCTTCCATCTCCCCCCCCCCCCCAAGGCTACCTCATATCTTCTCTTTATGGATCTTATATATTCCTATTAATGTACATGCTGTTTCTTCCATTATAATGAAAACTACCTTTGAGGGCAGGGTAGTAAGTGACAGTCGATATTTGAAACTAGATTCTCTGATTCCAAATCTAACACTTTCATTTTTCTTTTAATTCATTAATTAATTTGTTACATTAAAATACCCAGTTAACTTCCTACCCTCCCCCCATTAGCATTTGACAAATAAATATATAAAACTATGTCTTACTTATTTCTATTTATCAGATCTTTCTTAGGAGGTGGAAACACAAGTCATTTTTCAAACAATATTCCTGTTGCTATATATAATGTTCTCCTGATTCTGCACTTTTCACTCTTCATAATTTTTTATAGATATTTCCAAGGTTTTCCAAATTTAATTTGCCATTTCTTATGGTACAATAGTATTCCATCACAATCATGTGCCACAGCTTATTTAACCATTCCAAAACTGATGGACATCCCTTTAAACACTTTAGAATATATACATTTTTTTCCTTTTTCCCTGATCACTTTAGGAAATAAACCTAGTAGTGAGATTGCCAGGTCAAAAGGTATACATAGTTTTATAACTTAACATAATTCCAGATAGCTCTCCAAAATAGGTGAATCATTCACAGTTCCTCCAACAATGCATTATTATCTCCATTTCTAATTTGCCACACTGTCCTACAAATACTAGAAGAGAATTTAAATTGAGCTCCCCTTGTTCCAAAGATTGTGCTCTTTCTACTACGCTATACACTACTTTTCATTTTGACCAAAGAATGACCACTGTGGGGAAATGGAAAGGTACTTTCTTCCTAAGAATAGCCAAACACTATTAAAAAATCTGCCACATTCTTTATCAATCCTCAAGGTAGTTTATTAAACTGAAGGCAAAACTGAAATGGTATCAAGTTACAATTTTAATTTCAGTCCCATTGTCTAATCAAATGTCATCAGCTTATTTTAAAAACATTTTTTACTGAGTTCTGTCCCCAAGCTTCCTACTTCAGACCTTCAACTTTCTCCTTAAATTATCTCCAGAAATCCATCATATGTCTCTTCGTTGATTTTCAGGTTACTTTAGATACTCAACCTCCTGAAAATAGTATTGGTATTATTACCCTCCCAACCCAGTTGTTAGACAATTTATCTGCTGAAGAGTCAAAGATGGCATCTCGAATCCAGTTCAACTTTTTTGAGACACCTACCTTGTTCCAAGTAAGTTTTCTGCCAGCTTCTTCTGTTTCATTTAAATATTACCAAACTCATTGTGAATAAAATGACTTTGCTAAAAAGATACAATGCATATTATTTAGCTTGATTTCTCAGTTGGTTTCCTTTTAAAACTCTGTCAATAAAACATTTATTTTTTAATTGCTCAATATAATTTCTAATATGAGGAGATGGCCTTTTGTAATGAATAGAGCTCTAAACTGTAAATCTGAAAGTCTAGGATTTAGTTCCAGTTCTGCCACTAATAGTGTGACTTTGAGCAATTCCATTGTCTCCAGCCTTTGGTTTTCTTCAGACTAGGCCAGTGAAGTCAAATTCAAAAAGAAACAGGGACTTCTAAATCCTAGATAAGGATCCCTGTGGATCATATATTGACTTAGAAAATCATATAACATTATCTATGCTCTATTGTACTTTTATTTCTTTTGTTAAGCATTTCCAATTACATATTAATCTGATTCAGTCTCACTCTGGAGTGTTACTACCTCCTGTGGCCCAGTGATGTCAAAGGATTCGTGAAGCTCTAACATGCTGTAGGTCTAGTGATTTTCCCCTTGATCGCTTTATGACTTTTTTTTTTGGTATTTTAGGACCCTTCACTGAAGAATCTCTCTCTGATAAGCTATGTTATATCTTCAAGTGTCGCTAATCTAACAATCAGAGACCTGACAGCAAATGTGACTGTCACTCTACAGAATACAAGTCCTAATCAGGTAAATCATTCATAATGGTTTTATACTAACCATTCTTTTTAGTAGACTTAACCTAGGAAGATGTCATATCTACCAAAGAGGGGCAAAAACTTGAATTCATCTGGGGTGTTAGGCAGGATAGTGTATGGAGCACTTTCTTTCCACCATCATTTTTTCATTCATTAATTTATTCGAGAAATATTTATAAAAATGCCTAGACACTGCCTCTGATAGGAGAACGTTTTACCTTATCCTCCCAGAATCAAGCTTTCAAGGAACTTCATGGACACTATTTCCAAATCCATGCTTATCATTATGACTGTTCTGTGTTGTCCTTGTTATATGTTATCTTCCTGCTACTTAAATATAAACTTCTTGAAGGAACTCAGTACAGTGTCTGGCACAAAATAAATGATTAAATAATGTTCTCTCTCTTTTCTCTCTATGTCTTTCTTTCCTCTTTTCTTCTCTCTTTTTCATCTCTTCTCTCCTCTCTTCATCTCTTTCCCTCTCCCTCCCTCCTTCTTTCTCTCTCTCCTTCTTCCTCCTTCCCACTCTTTCTCTCTCTTCCTCCTAACTCTCCCTTCTTCCTTTCCTTCTCCCCACCCTTTCTCTCTTCCCATCACCACTTTTTCTTTCTCTGTTATATATTACACATTATGCTCAAAATTTTGGGGGGGGGGAATGACATAATCCCTTCCCTCAAGGACTTTACAAACTAGTAGAGGCACTATACAATGTCCACAAATACACAAACTAAAATATAATAAATGACTAAAAGCAATACTGTACAAGGTACTAGGAGATCAAATGAGGGTGAAATCAATACTAACTTAAGAGAATAAGGGAGCTAAGTCATGGTGGGTCCATTTGCTTCTAGACATAAACTTTAGATGATAACTCTTCCTCTAAAGATCAGGCATTAGAAGAATGAGAAAGTGTAAATCCCATATGCCTTTTCCACAAATTATTTGCTTGCCAACTTTTCTTATGTAATGTTTGTAAAATGGTCTCTTATTTCTCCCTTGTAGGATAACTTAACTGTAAAATGTGCATTTTGGGACCTGAGCAAAAATGGTAAGTTTTGCTATTACCTGTCCCCTGCCTTCACTCATATACATCCATTAGTCCCATTGATAGAACATGCGATCTTTCCACTGCTAACAGGTGGCAAAGGAGGGTGGTCATCTGAAGGCTGCACAGTGAAAGACAAGAGAATGAATGAAACAGTTTGCTCCTGCAACCACCTTACGGGCTTTGGAGTTCTTCTGGTAATGTAACAATTTAAGGGAACTCAAAAACAAAAGCTACGTGCTATTAAATATATCACATGAATTTAGAAGATCCCAATAAATGTCTTAATGAACAAACATAACTGAATGTGTTAAATGAGTACTTCTTCTGAGCTAATGAAAATAGAAGAGAATGGAATACAAGTTTGTTTTTATTATTACAACTTTTTACCTAAATAAATATATGTTTATGTTTGTTATGTATATATATATACATATATATATGTATGTATGTTTAATGGCTAATATTTAACTGTACTTTAAGGTTTGCAAAGAACTTTTACTATTATCTCATTTGATTCTCACTACAACCCTTTAAAATATGTGCATGTATTATCCTCATTTTACAAATGAGAAAAATGAGGCACAGAAAAGTGATGTGGCTTGCTCAGAGTCATACAGATAGTAATTGTCTGAGGTTCAATTCAAACTCATGTATTGTTGGCACCATTTCTATCCACTTTACTGATGAATTAGTGTCTGGAAAATAGGTAAGAATGCCATAAAAATACTAAATTAAATTATAATAACCATGAGGAAATTGAGAACCCATCTTTTATTTTGTTATGAATATTTGGTAGAGGCAACTAGGTGGTAAAATAAATAAAATGCTGGATTTAGAATCAAGAAGATCTGAACTTAAATCCTACCTCGGACACTTAATATCTATGAATCTTTGGACAAATTACTTCTCTCAATCCCAGTTTCATCATCTGTAAAATGGGATAATGATAGCACCTACCTCACAGGGTTGTTCTGAGGATCGAAACAATATAGCATACCTAAAGTTCTTTCTAAATTTAAAAGCAAGGTGTAAATGGTTTCTTTAAAAGAGAATATTTTCTTTATTTAAATACATGTGTATATTTAATATATATAAGTATATATATTTTTTCATCTCTTTTTTTAGGACTTATCCAGAACACCCTTACCACCTATCCAGATGCTGATTCTTACATTCATCACCTACATTGGCTGTGGCTTGTCTGCAATTTTTCTTTCAGTTACTCTGGTAACCTACATAGCCTTTGAGTGAGTATTATCCCTCTTAAACTCTTAAACTGGAATTATGATTTGATATGATGTCAGTATATTACTGACATCCTCAAAATGTGTATGATGCTATGCTAAGTGCCACATAAAGAGAGTTCATTGTATACTTAAATGCTCCAATGAATCTGAAGGTCATCAATTTGGATATTTCTTCCATTAATTCACAATCCCCCCCAGCCCAAATCTATCCATTCTTTATGCTTGTCACGGGGAATTCATCCAACAAACAAGAGGACTTCCTTATTTTCTCCTCCTGCAAACTTAAAATCTAAGAGGAACAGTAACAATATAGTCATTAAAAACACAAATTGAAATAAGTGAAGAATTTGTGTCAAATGGGAAAAAGTGGAAAGATGTGTGTTATGTGATAATATAGATAGAAGAATTCAGAAGAGTTTGGATGACTAAACCCAGAGTGTGCTCACTAATAGAATATTGGAGATCTCGCAAAAGAGTGCTTTGGATAACTGCATGAAAGCCATCTTTCTTCTTAGCCAGTTAGTAGATGATACAAAGCTAAAATGAAAAACAACTTTTATATTGAATGATGAAATCAGGATCCAAAATTATTTTGATAGAATGTCATGATAAAAGGATTCAGATGAAATTCCTTAGGGATATAAGTAAATCCTTGCACTTAGATTAAAATCATCATCACAAAAGTAAAAAATAGGGGAAATCTCGCTATAGAGCAATTTTTATTCATAAAAATACTAACAACAACCTGAGAACTTCAGTGGATCTCAATTTCCAAAAAAAGCCAAGATTTGGAATGGCAACTAGAAAAAACAACAATGAATACAAATTTTAGGTTATATAAATAGAAATATCTTGTCCAGAAAAAGAGAGTTGATAGTCCCAACATATTCTGCCTTTGTCAGACTATATTGAGAGTATTGGGGTCTGCTCTAGCTGTTGCATTTTAAGAAAAACCTAGAAAATCTGGAACATATCCAAGAATTGTTTATCGGGGAACTTTAAAGTCATACAAGGATAGGTTCTTACTAAGGATTTTTAGGTTGGATAAAACATAGAAAACATACATTGTTTTTGTATCCATTTGGCAGAAAAATTGCTATTGTGTGGAAGTATTAGATATTTTTGATGTTTCTTTTAATTCTAAGAATATTTGATGCAAAAAAATTAACTGGATTTAGCGGACAACTATGTGACATATAAGGGAATTTGTACATTAGGAGCTATACATCATTGTTTTCCAGTTTATTAAAAAATGTTTCTTGAAATAGATATGGCATTTCAGGAACTGATATATATATATATATGTGCATATATATATATATATATCCTTTTGAATAATAGAAAGGAGAGAGTTTAGTGTGCCAGGGCAGCAGGAATAACAAATTTCATTAAATAGGTAAATATCTTTGGTAGATTTTTAGGGAAACATTAAACTGAGAGTTTTGCCATCTTAATCTTATGCATAATTTTACTTGAAGAATTTCAAAAACATTTCCTTGTTTAGAGATCTGTGGGAGAAAAGAAAGGTAGGAAGTGTAGGAATAGTAGAGATTGCAACAAGACCCCTCATTTCATTTATATAGATAATTTCTAGATGAGGGACATCTGGATGGTGCAGAGGATAAAGTACCAGGCTTGGAGTCAGGAATTCTTATCTTCATTAGTTCAAATGACACTTACTAGCTGTGTGACCCTGGACAAGTCATTTAACCCTGTTTGCCTCAGTTTCCTCATCTATAAAATGGGCTGGAGAAGGAAATGACAATCCAAAGATACTGCAGTATCTATGACAATAAAATCCCAAAAGGGGGCCATGAAGAATCAGACATAAATGAAACAAATGAATAAAACCAAAAATTTCTAGATGAGGAAATTCTGTCTACTAGGGTAGACTGATATCTTCTCAACAAATTAGCCTTACAGGATTACCCAGGGTACTGAAGGGTTAAGCCTTCAGTCATGCAGTCTGTGTGTTTCAGAAGCAGGACATCAAATTAGGTCTTCCTGACCTTAAGGCCACTTCTCTAGTTACCATACCAAACTTTCCCTAATTGTAATATTAAGTATAAATCTTTGCATTCCAATTTTGGATACTTAATGGAAAATTAATTTTAAAAAACTAATTTCCATTTATACTGGAAATTTCAACTGGAAAATCTGGACATCAGAATGGAAATATAGACTTGTCAGTGAATCCTTGGAAAAGTTCTTAGACTAATTTATCAAAAAGCTATTCATTACCTGGAATGATTTTAATCAGCATTACTTTTTAGATTTTTTTTCAAGGCAAACAGAATTTAAGTGAGTTGCCTAGGGTCACACATTACTTTTTCAAAGACAAATTTTTTAATGTAATGAACTAGATTGTATTGCTATGATTTAAAGGATATGGTTTTACTATTCCTATAGCCTTTAGTTATACTCTTATTTTTTATTTATGGTCTAAAATTACTTTTCTCCATGTTTATTTGAAGCAAAACCATGTTATAGGAGAATCTCATATTTAGAAGAGACCTTGGAAACTATCTGGAAACCCTTACCTTCTGTCTTAGCCTCAGTTTCTTCTCTGTAAAATGAGTTGGAGAAGGAAATGACAAACCACTCCAGGATCTTTGCCAAGAAAATCCCAAATGGGGTCATAATGAGTCAGACAAGACCAAAAAACAACCGAGCAGAAACGTTATTCTGAGGAGGGGGCTTTTAGGTTTTGCCAGACTGTGAAAGGGTTCCAAGACACAAAAAAGATTAAGAATCATGGAGATGACCTTTAAGACCTCTTCTAGTGCTAAACCTGGTGACTATAGAATAATAAGCTTATTCTAAATAATCTTCCCCAAGAACATGAAATATGTAACTAGGGGAAAATAATCAAAATAAAAAAATTTTAAAAATAACAAAGTAAAAATAAATAAATAAATAAATAGATAGATAAATAGATCAATAATCTTCACCAAGCTATACTGAACTAATTTAAATGACAAGATAGCACATACCAAAGACTGAATTTCCACAAATGTAAGATGATTCCTCATTGTCTCTTAGCCAGGACCATTCTTTTTATTTAGATTTGCTTTTTCTAAGGGAGGAAATTGAGTCACAGAGAGGTCTCCTTCTCCGTATTTGAAAAGAAAGATACTGAGTTTTCAAAGGAAACCTAAAAATGACTTGTATGTTTACACAGGGTCTGCAGAAAGATGTTAACCCATTTTTCTCCCCCCTTTTTTTTCCCCAGAAAAATCCGGAGGGACTACCCTTCCAAAATCCTCATCCAGCTGTGTGCTGCCTTACTCCTCTTGAATCTAGTGTTTCTCCTAGACTCATGGATTGCTTTGTATAACATTCGAGGCCTCTGTATTTCCGTGGCAGTATTTCTTCATTATTTCCTGTTGGTTTCATTTACTTGGATGGGTCTAGAAGCTTTCCATATGTACTTGGCTCTTGTCAAAGTGTTTAATACCTATATCCGGAAATATATCCTCAAATTCTGCATTGTGGGTTGGGGTATGTATGATTTTCATTGCAAAATCCCCAGAAGTAGAACAGTGTATGGAGTGCTGGACCTGGAATCAGGAAGATCTGAGTTCAAATTCTTCTTTATACTTGTATTAGTTGCATAAATTTGAATAAGTCACTGAACCTTTTTTTGCCTCAGTTTCCTCATCTATAAAATGAGGATAATACTAGCACCTATCTCCCAACTATCAGAATAGTGAGAAAAAAATGCTGTACATTGCAACCCTTAAAGCACTATAAAATTGCTCGTTAATATATTCAATAAATTCAATATATTATATTCAATTACATTATATTCAATCAAAATATTCAATTCAAATTATAGTATATTAACATAATATAATTATGTATTATTATATTCAATCAATTATATTCAATCATTTCAAAGTAAAATATTATATTCAATCAAAAAGTCAGGTGAAAGTAACAGCAAATGGCTGCATATTTTGCTCATTTCCACCAAATCCCTTGATTCTTAGCATATGCTCAGTCACCCAAAGAGCAACCATATGCCACCTCTTTCAAGAGTAGTAGCATGGGGGCAGCTAAGTGTCTCAATGGATAGAGTGCCAGGACTGGAGTCAGGAAGACCTGGGTTCAAATGTGACTCAGTTACTTCCTAGTTGTAGGATCCTGGGTCAATCACTTAACCTCAATTTCCTAGCCCTTACTACTCTTTTGCCTTGGAACTGATACTTGTATTGATTCTAAGAGAGAAGTTAAGAGGTTTGTTTTTTTTAAAGAGTTTAAAAAGAGTTTCAGGATTAGCTGTGAATATAACTATATATTTGTTGGTCTAGTTGCTTAAAGAAGTCAAGCTCAAATGCAGATCCTGTAAGGTCTTTGAACCTCTCTATCCAAAACTTTACATAAATATATAATATATATGCATATATAAATGTATATTTAAAGTGTCAAACACTTTTCAGATTCTATATAACTGCTGTGTATTATTACTCTTGTTATTATTTGTGAGTGATCCAAAAGTATCTGATGTGAAAAAAGCATCAACAACTGGAAAATCATCTCTAAGTATGTCTTACACCCATAGAAGGTCAGAGAATAATAGGATTTTTTTAGTTGAAAGGAAATTCTGAGATATTATTGTACAATAACCCACCCAGTGCAATATCTTCGGCACAACATCCATGATAGATGGTCATCTTCAGCCTGGACAGTTGCAGGAATTAGAACTCAATGCTTAATGAAACAATCATTCCATTTTCAGGTAGCCCGAATTTGCTGGACAAGTTCTTCATTATATTGAACTAAAATCTTCCCCCATAAAACTTTTATTCAATGATTCTGTATCTGCTTTCTAGAGCTAAGTAGGACATGCCTAAGCCTTTTTATGATAGCTCTTCAAATATTTGTCTATTAATACTTTGGAGAGTTAGGTGGTACAGTAGATTAGAATACTCACCTTCATGAGTTCAAATCTGACCTCAGACACTTATTAGCTATGTGACTCTGGGCAAGTCCTTTAACCCTGTTTGCCTCAATTCTTCATCTATAAAATGAACTGGAAAAGGAAATGGCAAATTACTCTAGGATCTTTGCCATGACCCAAATGGGATCACTAAGTGTCAAACAGAACTGAAATGACTAAATGACAAAAAATAGTTTTGTATGGTGCTTTGTTGTTTTCAAAGCACTTTAATATACATTAAGAGGAGTTCTCCTAGTTGTATGATGGCACAAATCACTTAACCCTAATTGCCTAACCCTTATCATTCTTCTGCCTTGGAACTAATACTTAGTATCAATTCTAAGACAGAGGGTAAGGATTTAAAAAAAGAAGAGTGCTATAATGCAAAATGGGTTGAACTGGAAGAGGTTTGGGTGGTAATTCAGTTTCAGGTAATCACAATGTATAACATTGGGTAAGTCAATCAGCCTCATTTTCCCTATCTGGAAAACAGAAATAATAATATTTATGCAATTTATTTTACAGAATTGCTTTTGGAAACCCTAAAGCACTATATATATGAGTTATGACTGGTATGACCTCAGTTGACTCTCCCAAGATTCATGTGAAGTATAAAGGGCAAAAATTATCATCCTTATGTTTATGAATAAGAAAAATGGTTCTTAGTGGTTTAAATGATTTACTCATTGTCCCATAGTTCACCAACTATAGTGGAAATAATCAAAGCCAGAACTAGAATTCAGCTCTGACTACTAATCCATTACTTTTTATAATATACTGTTAGTTAGCATGCCCCCTATCTGTCAAGCCTTCTCTTCTCCAAGTTAAATATCTACCCTTCTTTATCTTCTCTACACTCCTGATCTTTCCATGCCCCAATTTTAAGACCCTACACTATCTTGATCATTTCAGTAAGTAGTATGATTATTTTTTTGAGAAGGAAAAATAATCCTTTTTAAAAAATCTCCTTTATTTGGGTTGAGGAGCAAGAGTCAAGGAGAAAACAAATCATTGTGATCCACATTAGTCCTCATCCTAATCTTCTTTTCAAAAGTCCTTGATAGTCAAGGGCAAAAGATATTTCCATGTTCTTTTTTTCTAAAAGTGGTCTCACTCAGACAATGAAAAAAATCTATCACTCTGTGATGCTAGATACAAATGACTTCCTACTACCAAGGATTAGGTTCTGAAATCAAAGAGTCTAAGATAATCAGTTCATTGGGAACCCCTGGTTCTATCATTATAGATTTTCTTTTGGGTCAAGTACTTCTCTGTTGAATATGCATCACTTCTAGTTTACCTTCTGGTACTGGTCAGTTTATATGACCCTTGACCATTCTTGCTACTCCTCAGAAGAAAATGTGTCCTATGTGGCTCAGTGGATAGAGTCTAAAAATAGAAGATCTTGGGTTCAAATTTGGCCTCAGACACTTCCCAGCTGTATAACCCTGGATAAGTCACTTAACTCCAATTGCCTAGCCCTTAATGCTCCTCTGCCTTAGAACCAATACTTAGTATCAATTCTAAGACAGAAGGTAAAGGTTTAAGAAAAAATAAATATGTAATATTATTTGATTTTTCTCCACATTTTTGTGTATTAGAAACTTGTTCTAATTTTTTTTCTCAAATTTTCATTTCTTTTCCTCATTCTTCCAGGTGTCCCAGCTATAATTATAGCCATTGTGCTGGCCATATCTCCCGATAACTATGGAATTGGTTCCTATGGAAAATTCCCCAATGGCTCACCTGATGAATTGTAAGTACATATCTGCCAGAAGGATTGCTATTGCTTGCTTGGAAACTGACTTCTCAGAAAAAAATTGCATGATGGAATCACTATGTTGGCACAGAGTCCCTTTCTAATAAAAATTGGTTAAATTTATAACAGGTCTTGTGGTCAGGACTGTAATATAAAGCAAGCTAGTTGGAAATTCCACTTGCCTACTGAAGCATAGGAAAATGAAGGGAAGAATTTTTAAAATCTTTATATATGCTTTTAAAAAAAGAAAAATTACATTAACTTGATGAAAACAGATGAAATATAGTCTTCATTATAATATTTGTATGGAATGAATACAAATTCATTCAAATAACATATTAATTATATTAAGTCAGTCCAAATAACATATTAATCACCTTCATGAATTCCTTTAATTTTCTATGAAGATGCAAATTTTACTTGAGATTTCAAAGGATGGATTAATGGATTAATCTGTTATTTTTCACATTTCATTGTCGATACATGTATATAGATCTTTTTATAGAATAATTATGCTGGTTTGCATCATATGATGCAATAGTTGATTCTTTGTCTTTTCTTTTTTCTATTTTAGTTGTTGGATCAACAATAATGTTGTATTTTACATTACCGTGGTAGGATATTTCTGTGTGATATTCCTGTTGAATGTCAGCATGTTCATTGTTGTACTAGTTCAACTTTGTCGGATCAAAAAAAAGAAGCAACTTGGTGCCCAAAGGAAAACAAGCATTCAGGACCTTCGAAGTGTTGCTGGGTTGACCTTTTTATTGGGGATCACTTGGGGATTTGCCTTCTTTGCCTGGGGACCAGTTAATCTCCTCTTCATGTATCTCTTTGCCATCTTTAATACTTTGCAAGGTAAGTTTTCTGACTTGACATAGACTAAAGGGCATCTAGTTGAATGTATAATCAAAAGTCTAGAAATAATTTTTGATTGCCTCTTGAAATAAGTGCTGCATAAAATGTGTTATTTATTAGACAAAAGTACTTTATTAAAAGATAGATTTACTTTTGAGAAGAGCAATTTTTGATCTTGCTTACTAGAAGAAACATGATTTCTTGATTAATGAAATTATTTTTGAATGATATGATGCTGTAGGATTTTATTCTGGAGGGCAAAGCAGGGCTATATTTCTGAGTACACTGCAGATTCACATTTTTTAACCTGGACACATAATACCCTTCCATCCTTGCTTTGATTTCCTCATTTGTAGAAGGGAGGTAACAGTAACCATTCCCTCTTTAACTTACAAAGCTATTTAAGATCAAAGGAAAGAAATTTCATAGTGGATAATGGAAGTTTCAGAATATAACTATGTAATACTATTTCATAGCTGTAATGAATCAGATTATATCATCATTACATATACATAGTATACATTATATATATATA
>NC_058132.1:451258520-451289130 GCF_016433145.1 Gracilinanus agilis
GGATGCTTGTTTGTTCTCCTCCTCTGTTTGCTCGGTTGTCTGGATTTTCTCTGTGTAAAAGCTGTCGAGTGTTAAAGACTTCTTTTTCTTGTTATTATTATTCTTTCTCTTCTGAACTTCCTGTGACTGAGTAGCCATCATTAGCCCAGCAGCTTCTCAGATTTATCCTCACGCTCAGTGTCTGTTCGTGGTCTATTGGTTCCTGCGGTCTGAGTTCTGGTTTTTTCCAAGGTCAAGCCCCCTGGTGGACCCCCTTGCTTGATCCTCTGCAGGAGGTTCCTTTACAAGTCTCAGGGCACTGCTTCCACAGTCGTATACCCGTCTGCACTGGTTCCCCACTCACGTTTTCAGAGCTTTAGTTCCTGGCTGTGTCTGCCTCCACCCACGCCTGCGCCCAGCGTCCACTCTCTGCTCCCGCGCTCAGATTTCGCGTGCGTTTTTTGACTTAATGGGGTCCTAAGTCTTGCTGCTCTCAGGAACAGGTCCCGGAGCTGCTGATGACTCGATGGGTGCCCCAAACTTGCTCTATTTCTTTTTAGCTGGCTTCGGAGCTATTGATGAGTGTGGCGGGGGTGGGGGTGGGGCGGTTGCTCAGCCCGCGATTAAGTGAGAGCCCTTTATAGCCTGGAAATGTCTCGATTCCACGTACCTTCCACGCTGTGCCCTGTTGTGGGGTTCCTCCGTTCGTCTGGACTTGTTTTTATGTCCCCTTGAGGAGTTTTGTGTGTTTCGGTCAGGAGAGGTTAAGAGCTGCTTCTTACTCTGCCGCCATCTTAACCCGGAAGTCGATAGCTCCCCATTTTTAAAGTTAGACACAGCTACATCTATACATTCCAAAAGAAAATTCTTTAGCTGTGAAGATCACTTTATTAAAATAATAGTAATATGCTATCATTCAGTGACTTGGTTAGTTTTTTATGATTGTACCCTACTTTGGCAGTAGAAAGCATGGAAGCAGACCCTTTAGAAATTTATCAGCAATAATACTTTGTCTCTGGACTTGCCTTTCTCTTAACTATTACTTTTTTAACTTTGACTGTGATCCCATCTGCTTTCCTCATCTCATTCTTCTATTGCTTTTGGCTCAAAAAATGTCATTTTATGGTTCCATTTATTTCAAAGCAACAAATCATTCTCCTGTTTTCCCAGAAATCTCAACCTGAGATTAATTTAATTGTACGTTGTGGCTCTTTTTCTTTATTTTGTTCAGCTTGGAAAGCATCAAGTATTCCTGTGGGTTACATGAAGTCTCTATTTTAACTTACAATATTTAGAATGAGGTAAATGGAATATCTGGCAAATTGTTTCCATAAATCACAATTATCCACAAATTACATTCCAGCATATAGTGTCCTTATTATGATAGATTAGCTCCTAATTTAAATGGCAAGTCAAGTGGTTGCATTGCAACCTGAGAAGAGTAATTTTTCTTTCAACAAACATTTATTAAGTACCTGTTGTGTGCCAAGCACTGTGCTAGGTCCTGGGGATACAAAGACAAAAGTGAAACATAGCATTCTATTAATGCTTTGCTCATTTAAAAAGAGGTAATTTGTGAGGAGAAGCACTGAAAGCTGGGGAGAATCAGGAAAAGCCTTTGATAGAAGGAGGACCCTGAAAGGATCTTTTTTTTTTTCATCTTTAACATTTAAAATTTTTTTTAATTTTATAGCTTTTAATTTTTTATTTTTGTAAAGATATTTTATTTTACCATTTGTATGTAAAAACAATTTTCCACATAAGTTTTCTGAAGTTATATGATCCAAATTGTCTCCCTCCTTCCCTTCCCTCCCTCTTCCCAGAGCTCTTAACCAACTTGATCTGGGTTATACATGTATTATCATGCAAAACATATCCCTGAAAGGATGTTTGAAGGAAATTTGGGATTCTAAGAAGGGAAGATGAGGAAGGAGTGTATTTAATGCATAATGGACAGCATGGAGGAAGTCACAGAGATGAAAGATGGAAGCATCATGTGTGAGTTACAGCAAGAAGGCCAGGTTAGCTTGAGTGAGTACTACATGAAAGAGTAATGCATAATAAGGCTAAAAAACTAGTTTGAAGCAAGATTGTAAAGGGCTTAAAAATGTCAAGTAGATCAGTTACCTAGAGGTAAGAAGAGCTTCCCTATAGGGTAGGTAGGTTGGTTCAGTGGGTAGAGTGCCAGGTCTGAAGTCAGGAAGACTCATCTTCATGAGTTCAAATCTAACCTCAGACACTTACTAGTTATGTGACTGTCACATAACTAGTAAGTGTCTGAGGTTAGTCATTTAATCCTATTTGCCTCCATTTTCTCAACTGTAAAATGAGCTGGGGAAAGAAATGGCAAACCATTGCAGCATCTTTGCTAAGAAAACCCAAGATGGGATCACAAAGAGTCAGACACAACTGAAACAACACAACAGTAAGAGCCAGTAAAGTTCAGAAGAATGGCATGTTTAGACCTGTGTTTTAGGGAATGATGCTTTGGTAGCTGTGTGAAGCATAGGTTGGAGAGAGGAGAGATTTGAAGTGAAGAGTCTAATTAAAAGGCTAATACAATAATAAGCCTGGCAAAAGGTGATGAGGACCTGAATTAGTGAGACGGCTATGAGAATTGAGAAAATGGGGACAGAAATGAGAGCTGCTGTGAGGTAGAGCAGACAAGACTTGGCAAGTGATTGGATGTATATAGTGAGTGCTCAGGATGACTCCAAAGTTGTGAGCCTGGGTGACTGGAAGAAAAGTGGTACCCTCAATGGAATTATAGAAGTTCAAACAAATAGCGAGTTTAGGAGAAAGGATAAGGAGTTCTGTCTTGGACATGTATGTATATGCCTAGATACCATTTGAAATATCCAAGATAGTTATTCAAGTAGAACTGAGGCCCAAGGAGAGGCAAAGCAAACTTAAAAAAAGATAATGAAATAAAATGTTTATGTTGATAGAAATCAGAACAGGCGTTGCAATGCAGTGGAAAGAATCCTGGATATGGAGTCAGAGGAGCTAAATTCAAATCCTGGATGTGCCCTTTACTACATTATGAACTTGGGCAAGTCCCTGAATCCCTCTGGTCCTGAGTGTCATCCATAAAATAAAGGGTTTCCATTAAATATCATCTAAGGTCCCTTCCAACTCCAAATCTATGATCCTATGATTTGTACAACATTCAAGACAGCCATCTTCTTGACAAAACAAATATGAACTACAGTAGGAGCAAACCTATCTTGAAATCAAGGCTAGGAAACCAGTAAGTTGGCAGGAGAACAGAGGAGAAGTGTTGGCACAAGGAGAGTACTCACTTTTTAAAAGTATTATTCACTTTACAAAGTCATGAGATTCCTCTGGCTAGCAAACTTCCATAGTAACTTGAAAATATCCAATTCTTGAAAACTATTTTTATAGAATCCATCTGTTAAATCACATTAGTGTCTATTAAACAGAATTCTACTAATAATATTAATAATATTTGAATGTTATTAATACTAAAAAATAATATTAAATAGAAATTTATCATCATTTAGGACTTAGTTATAAAATTACTCTTACCTTTCATCAGCATCTAACCCTATAAAAAGTATAAAACTGTTAAGTTCCTTTTCCTTTTTTTTTAAAGGATTCTTCATATTCATCTTCTACTGTGTGGCAAAGGAAAATGTCCGGAAACAGTGGAGAAGATACCTTTGTTGTGGCAGATACAGGCTGGCTGAAAATTCTGGTAAAAATACACTGTATATCATTACATTTAAAAGCAGCTTCTTCATTTAAATTGTAAAGTATCTTCAGATAAATTATGTAGAGATTATATATTTGTATAAATATATGTGTGTATATATATGTGTATATATATATATGTGTGTATATATATATGTATGTATTAGGACCCAAAAGCAGAAAACAATGTTTCCAAATAGGTCAGTATATCTGCAAAATGGCAAATGAAACCTGCTCAGTTTCAAAGAAAGTCAATTGAACAATGTTCAATTTTTTTAAAAACAAAATTTCAAATATATTTGTTAATAGTCCAACAGTCTAAGAGTTTGTTCTATTATGTAAAATCCAAGGTCAACTTGGAAACATTCAGTACAATGCTCCAGAGATCTCTGTTGTTTAACATTTGTATCAATGAATTAGTTAAGATATAGATAATATGTCTATTAGATCTGGAGGTGACATAATGCTTAGACACTGCTAATAGTCAAAATTGAAAAAGATCTCAGCAAGCAAAAACACCAGACTAAACTTTAAAATATGAAATTAGATTTAGAGGTGGAAGGGATCTTGAAGATCAGCCTTCTCATTTCACAGAAGATAAAACTGAGATAAATGTAAAGCCATATGTTTCAAAGACTCAACTTCAGAAGGACTCTGGAGGAATGGTGAGAAAACAATTTGTTTGAAAAAGATCTGGAGGTTTTAGTTGACCTCAAACCCAATATGAATAAAAAATGATATAGCAGCCACAAAAGTAAATGTAATTATTTTGTATTAAGAAAGGTAATGTGTCCAGGAATAAAGAGGCAATCATTTTTCTATACTACAGACTGCATCTAGAGTATCATGTTCATCTCTGAGTGCAACATTATAAGACAGCCATTAGGAAGCTAAAAAGGCTCCAGAGGGGCAAAGAGTCTCAAGGTAACAATATATGAAGATCAGTGGAAGGAACGGGGTTTTGCCTGGAGTAGACTTAAGAGAAATGAGATAGCTACCTTCAATTATTTAAAGGACTGTGGTATGGAAGAAGAATGAACTAGGTTCATCCTACCTAGTAAGAATGCAGGACTGGCAGCAAAGGCTGAAACTTGCAAAAAAGCAAATTTAGAAATAATTTCCTAACATTTAGAACTATTCAAATGTTC
The DNA here is from genome assembly GCF_016433145.1 of Gracilinanus agilis. Taxonomy (NCBI): domain Eukaryota; kingdom Metazoa; phylum Chordata; class Mammalia; order Didelphimorphia; family Didelphidae; genus Gracilinanus; species Gracilinanus agilis. Next base: position 451,263,362 of record NC_058132.1, read on the forward strand.
ATTATTTTGAATCAGAAGTGGGTTTTCCCTCATTGGAGGTATTTAAACAAATTCCAGATGACCATTTGTTGAGATTATTGTAGAGTTTATTCTTATTCAGGTATGGGTTGGAATTGATGGCCATTGAGATACCTACCAGCTTTGAAATTTTTTTGAATCTTTGAAATGAAGTTCAAAATCAGTTGTTACTTAAAAAAAAGTTATTTTTTAAATTAGTGAAATATTTCATGAAGGACCATTTTAACTTATTTTCTAATATTTATTAAAGTAAAAAATTAATTAAAAAATTAAGCTAATTGTAGATTCAACTTTTATATTCTAGATTGGGCAAATATTATTAATCAGTTTGTAGATGAGCAAACCAATTTCCATATATAGTTCTTAGCATATTTTGAATTGTTTTAATTTGTCTTTTTCCCCCCTTGGACACATAAAAACTTAGATTTAGAAGACCTGGGTCCTAACCTGAGCTCTTTCTGTTATTACCTTTGAGATTTAAAGCAAAGAATTTCATCTTTTGGGATTTTGGTATACTAATTAGCAAAATGGAGAAAATAATACTCACACTGAAACATAGAATTTTTGTGAAGGAAGTGCTCATAAACCTTAACTTACTATTCTGTGAAAATATAAACTAATAATAATAATCTATAAAATGAGGGGTTTGGACTAGATGATCTCTAAGGTCCTTCTAACTCTACAATTCAATAATCCTATGAATTGGTTAATCAAGCACCTGGCTCATATTTTTTTATTTTGTTTTTTAAACCCTTAACTTCAGTCTTAGAATCAATACTATATATAGGTTCTGTAGCATCCATGATATTAAGTGGGGTCAAAGATGCCTCACAGAATTCCCAACTGCCCCCTCTCTTGGAGTTCTGGGAGGCACTATGGAATCCCCCAGAACTCTAGGAGAGGGGCAGTTGGAATCTACTGAACCACCTTGCTGTTTCCCTAAGATTTGTTTTTAATAAATAATGAGAAAAATCTATTTTGAGGCATTTTCCATAAATATTATGGTTTATGACAATGATGGCAAACCATTTAGAGACCAAATACCTAAACTGTAACCCTCATGCCATATGTGAGCCTCCCCCCTCCCTTCTCCCCTCCTTACCCCAGACAGGGGAGAGAGGAAGCACTTCCATTGGGTTGCTATGCAGAGGGGCAGGTGATGAGAGAAATGTTCTCAGGTGCACATGGAAAGGGGGAAGGGAGCAGCCCCCTCCAGCACTTGTGTTATAGGTTCACCAATACAGGTTTATGATTTTTGATGAAAGCCATGAGTCTGCAACCAGAGAAAAACTGGAATGCATTACAAAGAGTCCAACCAAGGTCAGTGTCTAAGTAGTCATGGCTAATCAGCATATGGTCATTATAGCCAGGGTGCCTTCTATCCATCAGACTGGTAGCCAAACTAACCAAACAAGTCAGACATCATGATTAGGTTTATTAGCCAGGGTTGAAGACAGAATCAGTAACTTTGGGGGTTTTTTTTAACAATAAGGTCTTGAAATATGTAATTCCTTTGTAAGCTCTTGAAGTGTGATCATAGTTTCTAGAATTCATTATCTCCCATATACCTATCCCTTGCATTTTTGCTTGAACAAACTGCACTATTTTCTGTAATGCTTATTCTGCTATAGACTGGAGTAGAACTGCTACTAATGGTTTAAAGAAGCAGATTGTAAACCAAGGAGTGTCCAGTTCTTCAAATTCCTTACAATCAAACAGTAACTCCACTAATTCTACCACCCTGCTAGTGAATAATGATTGCTCAGTACACGCAAATGGGAATGGTATGTATATCTCCATCTAGTATTTCTCGAGCTATTTTTTATGTATTTTTAAAAGTCAATTTATCCTCTAGTGACATCCTTCCTAAGCCCAAAGAATAATTACATACAACTTGTTCATTCAAATGGTTGTCAGTTATTAAAGAGAAATAGTCATCTAATTTGATTCATGTTGGTATACAATGGAACTAATTTCCAAAAGAATATCCACTTCTCATGTGAACTGTGACTAAATGCAAAGTTTTAACATTGCTAAGTCTGAACTGAGTATCATCTTTAAACCCCATTACTGTGCTCCTTGAGAGCTATATTGAAAAGATCAAATAACCACACCAATTTCTGTGACATCTTAACTAGACACTTCCTCTATGCTTAAACCTTGCTATTTTGTTACTTATCCTATTTACTAATCCTTTCTTCTGATATTGCTTTTAGTCAATATTCAGTTGCATAATACTAACAGATAAAACATGGCCTATATTACCATTAAGTGGATAGATTTTAGTTGCTATGCTTCATAAGCCAAGGAATTCTGGTACTTGTATCAGAAGTACCCACCTGTTTTTCTTTTACAAAAGTGGGCTGTTCAGCCTTATCTTTTATATCTTGACATTTTCGTTTCTTAACATTTCTATTGTTATTTTATGAATAATTGCAATTTTCTTGGCTAGTAATTATTAGAATGACTTTTCTTCTCATGCTATTTATCACCCTTCATGACTTATTGAATAGTTTAAGTAGTTAGTATGTCTGCCCAAAAAACATTCAGACTTCCCAAAGTCAGTAGGTTCTTTGTACCTTATTGTACCATATATGTGTGTGTGTACACCATAATTATATGTGTACCATAATAAACATAGATTCTGAAAAAAATGTATAAGGTTCAGTCCCTTTGAAGGATGGAATTAATGCCAGATCTTTTACACCTTGATACTATTTTAGGGTGAGAACTCTCACCAATTCCTATGATAATTGTGATGGGATTAATTATTTTCTAAGCATTGAGGAAGAGTCAAAAGAAATCAAGATCAGCTTATTCCAGGGACACACACACATACATACACACACACACACACACACACACACACACACATATACACTCACACACACAAGACATTCAGTTCCAAAGAGGAGAGTCACAGATGTGTAGTGAGTCACTGAAGATGGCATGTTAATACACAATTGTGCTCTCACCTGTAGTTTCTGCTGCTAAGAGGCTAAGGCTAATGGACTGATTGAACAAAGGAATTCTGACCTATAACAAAGCTAAGGCCAATCAAACGTACACACAAGTACGGTACCAGTATGGTGAGATCTTAGAAGTGAAAGACTTTCTAGTTTGTCTAAAGAGGGCTAAATTAGTCCAGGTCAGTAAAGCTGAGCAGGAGTTTCCATACTCATCAGTTTTTCAGATAGGACCCATGAGTGGTAGCTGTGTATTTCCAACCAAGGGGAGACCCAGACCCAGTCTCTTGGGGGTAAAAAAAAGCAGAGGAAGCCTAGGATGCTCGACTGGCAATCCATATCTCCTCGAGGAAATTGGATGGATTCATATGAGGATTGGATTAAATGTATTGGGTTTTCCAATCCAATTCATCTAGAGTCCCTTCTAGATCTATGCCTATGATTTTCCAATCCCAAAGTAAAATATAACTATACCCTATAACTATTAAGGAGGAAGCTTCTCTGTGTAATGCATATGGCAGGGTGTAGTGAAATGGTCTCAACTTTTAGTAAATGGTTACTACTGCTAACATATGAAATGAACCTGCTAATCTTTATCTAGGAAATGCCTCTACAGAAAGGAATGGAGTCTCCTTCAGTGTCCAGAATGGTGATGTTTGTCTGCATGACTTCTCAGGAAAACAACATGGGTTTAATGAGAAGGAAGACCCTTGTAACAGCAAGAACCGAATCTCTCTCAGAAGGACTTCAAAGAGGGGGAGCCTCCATTTTGTTGAGCAAATGTGATTTTAAAAAAATTCTAGCACAGTGCTGGATAGGGGAAGAGTATCAGAATCTTTACTTTTACACAATGTGAGAAGCTGACTTATTTAGAGCTCCATGTCCTTGGAAACAAGAGATCCAGGACTGGCAAGGCCCAAGCATTGTTGGGGAAAAAATAGAATTTCAAAATTCTATTAGAGAAGATCTATCAGAAGCTACTTTGGAGCTCACATTTGTTTGCAATTTGAGTCGTCATTCTTATTTTCAAAGAGAGCTGTTTTTAAGCATTTAAAAAATATAGGAATACTAAGTAAATAATCTATGTAGTACCAATGTAAAATGTATAAGTGATTACAACCTAGACAATGCTTATTTCCTTTGTTATCATAACATGCAACAACTGTTAATTACAGTCTTTGTGAGTTTAGTCCTTCTTGATGTATATAAGTTAAATACCATGGACCATTAACATTTTGTTCAACTTAAAAAACATATCTATTTATTTCCTATAATGTAATTTTTTTCTTCTGTATAGAACAGTGGTTGTATTTTGTTTCAAGCTATAACTTAGGAAATGCTAGCTGATACAATGAACTCCCAAATTCTGCTCTGTATTAGCCTAAAGATTAAACAATATGAAATGCAGCAATTTACATAGGTCAACTTTGAAAGATACTGGATAAACTGAAATGTGTAAGTGGACCTTGAACCAGTTAGACCTAAATTCCAAGACCTGATTCTGGTTCTTTTAGTTCAGTTTAAAAGTTTGGTCACAGGAAAGGAAGGAGGCATTATGCAGACCACTTAACACAAAAATTCTAATCTTTGAGCAACCTAATTCACTGGCACTTTTCAACTCTCTAGGAACCTTTCAAAAAAAAGGACTGAATAGCATTACTTTTTAATGGAAATGTATTTTAGGAAAAATTCCTAATTGCTATTCCTTAGGATCAAGGAAACTGCGTGGTATATGGTTGACTTTTAAGACTGTTAAGCTCTCTGGCTTATCCTGAGGTATCATTAATTTTAAAATATTATATAAGTATCAGGGGCATACCATGTCTCAAAGACAGTTGTACAGTGATGAAGGTAAGCATGAGATTGAGAATGGCAGAATATCTCACAATATTATCATTCCTATGAATACCAAACCATAATTTTTAAATATTAAATGGGTTTGCCTTTGCTTCACATCGACAGTATCTTGGTAATTTCCCCAAGTATGTTCTTAATAGGAACTATATAAAGTCTTACTTAGCCATACTCCCTTGCCCCCATGGAATCTATTGTATAGATTCACAATACTTGTAAAAGTGAATGTGGGGCTATAGGATAAACAATAATGATAGAATAATATATTTCTGTGAATGCTCTACTTGGCTAATTGCCTTTGCACTGTTTCTTAATATGGTTTATTTAATTCTTTTGTATTTATATTTTAAAATGTTGAAACTGGTCAAATAAATTTCAAGTTCATTTCATTCAGTTGAATAACTTTCATACAGATAAACTGTCCTCAGTCCATTTGTTTAAAATAAAAATGTTACATAAGTACAACAAATCAGCAGTAAAGGCCTGAGTATAAAAAATATTAATAAAATTTTCTAGAGAATTCTGAACCATATTAGTTCACAGGGGTTCTTAACTTTTTTGTATACTTTGTCAGCAGTCAATCAAAAACTCAATCCTGAAAGACAAAGTAATAGTTGATATGAAAATATCTGTAGAGGCAGGTAGGTGGCATAGAGGATAGAGAGCCATGCTTGGAATTGGAAGGACCTGGGTTCAAATATGACTTCAGACACTTCCTAGCTGTGTGACCCTAAGCAAATCACTTAACCCAGATTTCCTAGTCCTTTCCCTTCTGTCATAGAGTTGTTTCTCTAACAGAAGATAGAGTTTGGAAGGAAGGAAAGAAGGAAGGAGATAGGGAGGGGAAGAGGGAGGGAAAGAGGTAAAGAAAGGAGGGAAGAAAAAAAATCAACAAACTTGCCCATGTTGGAAAAAGAGCAGGCCAAAGCTCCCATGTAGATCAGAGTGACATCTGGCTCTTGAGTGGCCTGGGTGAGAAAGGTAGATCTTCTCTTTAAATACACACACACTCCTGTGAAAGATAGACATCACAGGTACCCTGGAAAAGGCTCAGCACCAGAAGTGCTAGCCCTCCCTGGGCAGCTTGGTGGCACCATAGTGCACAGAACACTGGCTCTCCTACCAGAGGTGTTAGTCTCTGGGCCTCTGGGTGGCGCCCTAGTGCACGGAATACTGGGCCTCCCACCAGAGGTGCGAGTCCTCCTGGAGCAACTAGGTGGCGCCATAGTGCCCAGAACACTGGCTTTCCCATCAGAGGTGCTAGTCCTCCCTGAGCAGCTAGGTGGCACCCTAGTGCACAGAACACTGATCCTCCCACCAGAGGTTCCAGTTCTCCCTGAGATATCCAATATACACCCTACTCTCACTGGTGGCTCCAATAAGCTATAGTGTGTAAAGCAACTACACCTCACTAGGCTGAGGATAGCCAACAGACCTAAAACCCCTCAGTTGACTTAGGAGGACATCAACCCCAAATATGTGCAGAATTCTCCCAGTGGAATGGGCAGATGAGAACAATTTGTTCCACTGTCATAAAGATGGCTAAAGCAGGTGCTGTGGAGCCCTTGGAGCTTGGTCCGACACAGAAGGTGCCCAGGTCTTCCACTTCATCTGAAACCAGTCATCTTGCCTTTTGTCTTGCCACAGACTTCAATGATTGGAAGTCTTCATGGGACTCCACCTCACTTAAATCCAATTCACTCACAAGTTCAGACATCACCCATAATGTTATTGGTACTCTTTGGAAAAAAATAAAGGATAGACACAAAATCACTATATAAATACACTTTAGTTTTCTTTTTTAGAAAATAAAACAAAATTTTTAATTTTTTGAAAATTAAAAAAAGCTGGAACAAAAAGATGAATATAGTATTATTTCCCTCATTTGGATGCTAATGTGGAGGTTTAGGAATACTTTGATGAATTCAATGAATATGCAATTTATTAGAATATTTATTCTTTGGCGAAATGATTCACAATGTAGGATTCAATTTTTGGTTTGCATCTTTTTATTCTTTTATAAAGGCCTAAGAAAAAGAACCAGTCCCTTAGCATATATATAATAAAGATTTCACCTGACATATTCCTTTCTTGCAAAGAATTCATTGATATTACCCTTGTCTTTCTGTCTTAGAGTTGCTTAGAGTCAGAAATTAAAGGTTTAGAAAAAGGAGAGAGGCAGCTAAGTGGCACTGGATATAATGCCAGGCCTGGAGTCATGAGGACCTGGGTTCCGGGTTCAAATTTGGCCCCAGATACTTCCTAACTATGGACCCTGGGCAAATCACTTAACCACATTTGTCTAGCCCTTGCCCTTCTGTCTTGGGGGTGTTACTAAGAAAAAAGTAAGGATTAAAAAAATTCATTGGCAAGTTACTTTCAGATTATACAAAGTTTATAAGATGCTTTTGCATATAATTTCATCCTTAAAACAATTTTATGAAGTAAACAGGGAAGATATTTTCATTATCTACATTTTACAGAGGAATAAGGCAAGAAACAGAACAGAAAGACTGTTAACTCAAGGTTAGACTGCTATGGCATGACCTTTGACTATTGCTTCACTGTCATTTCTCTATAATACACTAAATTCATCCATTCATTCTTTAAGTCAAGGACAATATAATGTCAATAAGACTTCACATATTTACACTTTCCATAGCACTTAGAACATTAGTATTAAACATATGATAAGTGTTTGTTGATTGATCAATTGTTGTGAGAATCAAATGAATCAATGAGAATAAGCACATTTGCCCCCAGGGTTCTAGAAGTAACTCTGAGGGGTTGCAAATAATCTTCTAATGCTATAGTTTATAAGCCTCCACCAATGTATTTTCCTATTATTATCAGTTGATATCAACCAATTAGATTTAACTAGCTTTGAAAAAAAGGCTGTTTTTTAGGGTTGTACAATAAGAATGAGGCTAGATGGTGCCATGGACAGAGAGCCAACCCTGGAGTCAGGAGGACCTGAGTTCAAATGTAATCTCAGACACTAGCCGTATGACCTTGGACAAGTCACTTAACACTGTTTGCCTCCATTCATTGTCTATAAAATGAGCTGGAGGAGGAAATAGCAAACCACTCCAGTAATCATTGCCAAGAAAACCCCAAAGAGGGTCACAAAGAGTCAGACACACCTAATAAATGAAATAACTACAATAAAAAACAAGAATAGTTGGTATAAACCATCCCCGCTAATATCTGTGATGTACTCTCCCACTAGTAAAAAACTTTCCAAGGGAAAGGGAGCTTGAGCTTACAAAACATATATAGGAAAGGACACCCAAATCTCCTAGAAGTCTGTGTGCTTCGATTCTCAAGATGTTCATTTTATGTATTTTGTAGCTTTTCTGCTGGGCTCCTTGGGAACCAGAGTCTTGACTTCTTTATTCATCTTATCTAATCTGAACTCAGTTCTAACATTGATGTTGCTATCAGCTGTTGCTGTCCCAGAGACATTGCTAGGATGTGAATGAAGAAGTCCAAAGACTCTAGTTCTCCAAAATTAATGAGAACCTCTTCTGGCCAAAAGGCAGGGAAGGAAAACGAGACAGAGTCTGAGACTGGGATCAGGGATCTTCTGCTCTGTCCTCTGCCATTTCATCCCAGGGACTTGTTTAGAAGGCTTCCACCCTCAGCTACTAGATGCTCAAATCCTTTGGGTTTTGAACTAGTCAACAATTTTAGGAATAACTCGTGTGACCAAATTTGCTTAACATATCCAAATATCTTTTTTTTTTGCAAAGTAATTCTAATTCATCCAATAGCTTTCAAGGACAACTAAAACAAAATCTTTTTCCTCACTTGGTCTTAACTCTGTAACAGATTGATTCAATTCATGCATGGTATTAAAGTATAGCATGTTGCCACTTATTTTAAGTAGAGTGCAATGATTTGCTTGACTAATTCAGCTGATCTCCCTCCTTACTCATGTATTCAATAAAATTTTTTTTAGCACTGTCTAGGGGTTGACTGGTCCCAGATTTTAAACTTGTAAAAATTGGTGGGAATATATTCTGTCAAACATGCCAAGGCATCCAAAAGGAAAATGGAAACAAGTTTTTACAACAATCTTTCATAATTGGGAATGGCTATTTGAAATAAATGTATAAATATGTCTTAAGGGATCCTATTTAAGGCTAGAAGATTCAATTTCCTTTCTCACTTTTTATGCTCTCTTCGAATTTCAAGCTTATTGAAACATGGCTCTTAAACATAAAAAATAGAAACTGGAAAGCCCAAGATTGTAGAATGTTTACATATTTTGTGAAAGGGACAAGAAAACAGAATCAACCAAAAAGGAGATCAATATATTGAAAAAATTCCAAAGAACATTGGAAATACTAAGTATTGAACACCTCTCATCTAATTTCTTCACTATACTCACAAGCCCTTTCCCAAATAAAAAACAAATTTGCATAAAAGGAATTTATAAAGAAGTAGTGTTATCCTTTCATTGGAATCCTAATATAAAGTTATTCATAGTTAGACTTAAGTAATTTAATCCCGATTTGTAGTTAAAAATACCATGAATTGGGGAAGCTATTTGGGTCAATGAGTTGAGAGCCAAGCCTAGAGATGAGAGATGCCAGGTTCAAATCTGAATTCAGATACCTCCTACCTGTGAACCTGGGCAAGTTGCTTAACCCCCATTGCCTAGCCCTGACTGCTCTTCTGCCTTGGAACCAATACAGAGTATTGATTCTAAGACAGAAACTAAGGATTGTTTTTTTTTTAATATCAATAATGCAGTCGGTAATTTTACATGCAACGCTTAGTTTGGAAGCATCATTATATACAGAGCCAGTCTTAATTACAAGGACTTGAGAAGTGACAAGTCAACAAAAGTCAAATATGCCAGAGAGGATCCTGGATCTACTGCATTGGAAATTCTCACTGATTGCAACACAGTGAAGCTACTCGGAAATATTCTAACCATTGTTGAAAATCTGCACCATATACCAAATCCATAGAGACCCAGACAAATGGGATTCAATCAGTTAAAAAATACTTATTGCAAACTTATTACATGCAAAACACTGTGCTAGGCAATGTGTACGGGAACGGGCATGGAGTACAAAGATTAATATGAGTCCTTTGTGGAGCTTAGAGTTTGGTTAAGTAGATATGATAGGTTCACTTTGCCTCTGTCTTAAATAAATAGACTTGTAATCTCATTAGTGTGACTACTGATGTTTTTCATTTTTTCTATATGACTATTCTGTCTCCTATTCCAATTGAATATGTCCTTGAAGACATCTGTCATGGCATTTTTTTAGATACGAGTAATCCCTGGTAACATGTTCCAGTCTGCTTCTATCAATCAACCAATCAACAGGCATCTGTAAGCCTTTTCTACGTGCCAGGCATTGTACTAAGGACAAAGGATACAAATGAAAAACTAAAAGATTTTTTGTCTTACAGAAGTTTACATTTCCCATATGGGTGGCAACATTTATCCATAAATTGGCACATATCCAGAAACTAGACAGAAGAAACTTCAGAAAAGCTATAAGGACCAGAAAAGGCCTCTTGTAGAACATGGTGCTTCAGTTTATTACCCCTTGGTTCAACCACAATTTTAATTCTTCTGAAATCATTATATTATGTCACTTGTAGCCATACATCTGTATTATCTCTGGGAGAATAATGATGTTAAAGAAAAGGTTTTTTAAAATAATAAACATCTGAGAAACATGGAAAACACTAAACTATTTTTCAAATGTAATCTAATCTCTTCTGAATCAACACTTGTCCCAGTTTGTAGTGCCTTTTTATGATGTTGATAAATTAATTCAATAATCTTTCCATTTACATGTTATTATCTAGGAAAATGCATTTTATATATTTTTAAGAAATGTTTTGTTGGTGTTATTGGTATACTTTGTGTTTCACTTTCTAATGGCCCAATCCCCAAAGAATCCTCCCTTATGACGAAGAAATGTATTGAAGCAAAACAAAACAACAAAACCTGACATCTATGACAATATATCTTCATATAATATGACAATGCCAGATATCCAATCATGAGGACAATATGTCCTCATTCTGTGTGCCCAATATAACAACACAGCCTCATCCACAAATATAGTCCATTGTCTTCGTGCCAAGAGGAGAAAGACATGCTTTATCAATGTTCTGATCTTATTCAGTTATTTAACTATATTATTATAATCATTTGAAAAATTATTCTTGATTTTACTTCATTGACTTCTCATCAGTTCATACATCATTCAGCATTTTTTAGAGTATAATAATATCACGTTATGTTCAGATAACATAATTTCTTTAACCATTTCCTAACTGATGGACACATTCTTTTTTACAAGTTTTTAACTAAGATGAAAAGTACTATTATAAATATTTTTAATGTATTTGCACATCTTGGCAAATTTAAGTAAAGATACATAGAATCTTATGATTTTTATTCTACAATTCCAAATTTATGAAGTATTACACCAATTCATAGTTCCACCAATAGTGTATGAGTGTATCTAATTTCCCCATGGCAACAAGAATGCTTGAGCTTGGTTAGACTTTGAAGCCCTCAAGGTGATCATCCCCTGTATGCCAGGTCATCTTGATTTTTGACTTGCCACTGAACTTTGATGCCTGGAAGAGAGACCACTTGCATTATTTTTTTAATGTTTTACTTGGAGCTCTAGAACTTGAATAATAGTTTCCTTGGTACTTTTAGGATGAAATTTTTAAAAAATGCCTCTTACCTTCTGTCTTAGAATCAGTGCTAAGTATTGGTTCCAAGGTAGGAAGAATGGTAAAAAAGCTGGACAATTAGGGTTAAATGACTTGCTCAGGGTCAAATAACTAGGAGATGTTTAATGTCAGATTTGAACTGAAGGACCTCCCATCTCTAAGCTTGGCTTTCAATCCACCTGTCCTTAGAGTGAGAATTTTAAAGAGAAAATCAGTTGATTCTTTCTGTTTCCATCTTGCCTTCTGGGACAAGTAGAAATGGCTTTCTCTTATGATACCTTAAAGTATAGCTTCAAGCCTGTTTGTTTTTCATTAGTCATAGTTTTCATGGAGTTCCATGATTCTTAAACCATCTTGCCTTGGCCTATCTTGTTTTTACAACATATCTCTTCTTTTTGTGTTTCAATCTTCTGATTCTGAACTAATATTTCTTATTGTTTCATGAAGTCATTGAGTTCTAATTTCTCCTTTTTTTTTCAAGAAGTTCGTTACTTGTGGAAGTCTATTTTTTTTTACTGTTATTTAGCATATTCACAATGTTTTCTCCAAGTGCTTTCATTTCAATTCTAATTTTCTTTTTTAACCCTTTGGTATTTTTTTTTTCTTGCTATTGTGGTAGTTCTTATGACTAAGTCAATCTTTTTTTTTTTCTTTGCAGCTCATTGTCCTTGTTGTGCAGTCATTCTTTTTAGTCACACAATCCACAAGCATTTATTAAGAATTTATTATGTACCAGGCACCATGCTAAGTGCTAGAGATAAAAAGAAAGGCAAAAACACAGTTCTTTCCCTTAAGAAGTTCACTTCTAATGGGGGAGACAGTATGCAGACAACTGCGTAGATATATATACAATGTAAGTAGGATGTAATCTCAGAGGCGGTTGTTCATCCTTCATTTGGAAGAGGACCAATGACATCACAGGGTGATATTTTGACTTTCATATGAGTTGGATTTAAGTGATGCAGAGTTGCATAAAATCATCGACCTCAGTCTCTCTTCTAGGTATCAAAGTCCAGTGGCAAGAAAAAAAGTCAAGATAACCGGTGATGGGGATGACCTTGAAGACTTCAAAGTTTAACCATGCTCAAAGTGTTCCACAGCATCTACTTCAACTACCTTCATGGCCATTGGAACAAAAAGTTTCACATGCTTAGGGGCGGACACCCCCTAAGGTGTCAGAAACCTGTCAGTTACTCTCAGCCTGGTTTAGCCCATCTGCTGAGGTGGTTTTATCGGGATGTGGCTGCTAAGCAAACTACAACTTCTTGGGGACACAGAGTTTAAGTGAACAAATGTAAATGAGCAGCCCTGAAAAGGACTCAGCAAAGGGCAGCTAGGTGGCACAGTGGATAGAGTGTGGGGTCTGGAGTCCAGATGACTCATCCCACTGTGTTAAAATCTGGCCTCAGACACTTCCTAGCTGAGTGACCCTGGAAAGGTCACTTAATCTGAATTGTCTAGCCCTTACCTTTCTGTTTTGGAATACTTACTATACTGTGTGTGTGTGTGTGTGTGTGTGTGTGTGTGTGTGTGTGTGTGTGTGTGTGTATGTACTTGAGAGAAATACAGGGTGTTTCTGGTATGCTCAGAGATGGAGAAGGTAAACCCTTCTTATCTTTTAAAATTCTTAGAATAAGTATGGGTTTCAAAGCAGAAGAGTGGCTCAGGCTAGGTAATAGGGGTTAAATGACTTGCCTAGGGTCACAAAGCTAGGAAGTATCCAAGGCTAGATTTGAACCCATGTGAGAATTTATTTTTCATGTGCTGTATTAATTCCTAAATCTGGGATCTGGATCAGAGATACCATTTAGTCTGCTACTTTTTGCATTTTCTTTGTCCTTCAGAATCCCAAAAGATATCTTCCTTTTTAACAGACTTTGGTTAATAAGTGAGAAGGGTTTTTTTTTAACATTTATGTCTTTTCTACCTGTAGGTATGAGGAAGGGTGGATAGGTTGATGGACCACCTCTTAATTAGCTATCACCAACTAAAGATATCTTGGGATGTTAAAGCGAGGGACTGAATAATGAACTACTAAAAATCTGTTTGTCAGGCTTGTCTGATCCAGCTTGGGTTGTCTTTAGACCAGAGAGAACTATGGAGACCTTTATCATTTTATGGGTTGTGATGCTGACCTAACCAATAAACCTTTTATAATCAAGAAACTTATGTTCTTACCCCCCAAAAAATTCTTTTGAGATAATTTTAATTGTAACACCCAGGACCTCCCATCTCCAGGCTTGGTTCTCTATCCCCTGAGCTATCTGCCTGCCCCAAGGTAAGGGTTTAAAAAAAGGGGGGTGAACTGGGCAAGCCCTCTCCCCAGAGGTGCTAGTCCTCCCTGAACACCCCATATACTCCAAGGTATAGCACTAGTAGGAGAGGAAAATGGGTAAACCAAGAAGGCTTCTTGTAGAAAGTAGGATTTGAGTTGTATCAAAGAAAGCCAAAGTAGTTAGGAAAAGGAGATGAGGTATGTAAGCCTTCCTGCCATGGAGGTCAGGCATTGAAAAAACAGTCAGAAGATGGAGTATGTTACCTGAGAATAGTAAAGAGGTCAATGTCCTTGGACTAATGAATATTTGTATTTGGACAAAAGATTAAAGGAGAATAAAGTGTAAGAAAATCAGAGAGGTATGAAGGCTTTAAAAGCCTAACAGAGGATTTTATATTTTATTTTGGAAGGAAGGGAACCACAAGTTTATTGAATTGGAGAGTAATATGTTCAAATATATACTTTAGAAAGGTTCACCTTGACAGCTGAGTAGAAAATGGACTCATGGAGAGAGATTTGAAGCAGGGAGGCCAATGAAATGAGGGAATGAGTTTGCATTGCACCTTGAGAACTCATTAGTAGCCAATCATGTCTTAGTTGCATGTTAGTAATTTTAAAAATCTAATTCCAGTATACTTCTTAATATTATTGCATCAGTTCAGTGGTCTAATAACAGTGTATTAATATTCCTGTCTTTCTACAATCTTTTCAACATTGACTATTCCCATCATTAATCATTTTTTCCTATTTACTTAGTGTAAGTTAAAAAGTGAAAGTTGTTTTGTTTTGCATTTCTTTTATTAGTGAATTAGATTATTATTTTATATCACTACTAATAGCTTGCAGTTCTTCTGTTGAGAACTGTTTGTTCCCTATGTTTTTGCCTCTAATCCACTAGGGAATGTCTCTTGGTCTTTTATATTTGTAAGTTCCCTACATATCGAAGATATGTGACTATTACTTGAGACATTGGATGTATAGATTTTCCCCTCCATTTCACTCCTTCCCTTTTGTCCTAGTTATATTTTGCTATTACAATGCTCTTTAATATCATGTGATCAAAATGACCCATTTTAACTTTTGATAGTGCCTCTATTCTTTTGTTTAGTTAAGAATTTTTTTCAGAACAGTTGGAAATGGTATCAAATCTGTTTCTTTTCTATGTTTTTAGCGATGTGACATTTAAGATTTACGTCTCGTAATCATTTTAATTTTATTGTAGCATAATGTATTTGTGTAAATCTAATTTCTGCTGAGTTTCCCAGTTTTCCTAGAAATCTATGTCAAATAAGGAAATTTTCCATAAATAATTTGATGTTCTTGAATGACTAAGTTCAATTACTTCTGATTCTTATTCATCTATTTTGATCTACTTTTAATTTCTTTTTTTAGCTAGGACTAGATAAACAGAGCTAAATGACTTGCCTGGGGTCATATAGCTATTAAGTATCTGAGGCATATATGAACTCAGATCTTACTGACTTCAAGTGCTCTGTCGATGGCACCTCTTAGCTACTCTTTAATGACCACTGCTTTATATTATAAGTTGAGATCTAGATATTATATTTTCCCTTGATTCCCACTTTTTTTATATCAATGACTTTGGGATCCTAGGGCTTTTACCTTAATATGGATGTTATTATTTTTCTTTAATACTATAAAGAATGTCTGTTGTAATATAGGATTTTAGCATTGCCATGTTGGCTTAGGGCAAACCTGTTGGTTGCCCTGGATGGAATGTTGAAGGGGGCATGAGCCACTGGGTAGATACCAACGGCCAGTTGAGCTGAGAGTATAAAAAGCCCTGGAAACCCAGGGCTGGGTTCTTCCCTGACCTGACTTCATCCAGATCACTCATCTACTCCTTCACCTGGGCCTGGGTGGTAGGAGTAAAGGGTGATGGGAGTGAAAAGCGTGGTGGGAGTAAGAACGTGGGAAGCTAGGATTTTAAGACACAATCTTCTAGAGCAACACAAAATAATTAATTTCATCATCTACAAGATTAGTCAATAGACCAACTCAATTTCCTAACCAGAGACCATTTCACAGAGGCCGAGAGCTGCTTGCCCTCTGTCAGCCTAGACCTTCCAAGGACCTCTACCAGCTTTAGCCAGATAATTCTTAACAACAGATTTTAGCATTACCAAGCCCTCTTACGATTGCCTTGTTCCTTTCCCCAGTTACCAATAAACCCCATAGTCTCAACCAGTGAATCCTGTGGTTATTTCCCTACCATCAAAGGCAAGGAGGACTGGCAACAGGAAAGGATTCTGAGCAGTTAGGTCTGGAACGAGTTCCATTGCTGAGGGGCAAGAAGTTCTACATCCACTTCCTGCCAGCCTGCCATTTAATCAATAGGAGCCTATTTCCTCAGCAGGGAGGGGCCGGCTGCCTGATTTCTTAAAGGAGCCTGGTGGCAAGCAGTGAGGTTTCACTGAGCCCTCAGTTCTCAGGGTTTGGATCCTTGTACTTCCATAAACAAGTTACAAGCCCAACTGAGGTTGCTCACTCCATCCTAACAACCAGCACTATCCTCCTGCTAGCTTGGTTATCAGCTTAAGGCCCCTGTTGACCCACTTTGTTCATTACACTGTTAATGTGATGGGTGTAATACTATATGTGGAAACTAATTTGAGTAGCACTATCATTTTTATTATTTTGATGTTCCCTAACAAATAAAAAAGTCCTTTATTTACTTAAAGAGTATTTTGTAATTGTATAGCCCTCTGGGTGTGTGTGTGTGTGTGTGTGTGTGTGTGTGTGTGTGTGTGTGTGTAGCATGAGGTATTTTAGGTACACTCAGAAATGACCAAAATATCCCCCATTCCTCTCCACTATCTCTACTTATTCTTTCCTTCAGGGTTCAACTGTAGTTGAGTAGATATGCTTTGGAATATTTTCAGTAAATTCTTCAAATTGCAGAAACTATCTAATTAGCTCTGCTTTAACTCCAGAATAAACAGGGAAAGTGTCTTCTTCCCTCTCTCAATTGTGAATTGGATTGGACAAAATCACTGTTAATAGCCATGCAGTTTATTAGTAAGACTAACATAAAATACAGATAAACATGCAATCAAAATAAAAAAGGTTGTGATGATACTTCCATCCTAGGTCACCTCTTTTCTTCACTTCTATATCTTCTCCCAGAAGATCTATGGAGAAAGCAAATGAGATTTTGAATTGTGATGTGGAAATTTCTCTAACACTCTACTATAAGAAAAAAGGAGAGACTTTACTTTCACCAACTGCCACAATTGCCCAATCAATCTGTCTCAGCCCCACTCCACTTGTGGCACCATTCTCTCTTCTGTCTTCTCATTCTTTAGTCTGGCAATTCATTTACTTGCTATTCTCTGTAGCTGTCAACTCTGTCAGGTGTCTCCAGAACTTTGGCGGAAGTCTCTTCCTTACAGATACTAGAACTTAGGAGCAGCTAGGTGGCTCAATGGGTAGATAGATGGGAGGTCCTGGGTTCAAATATGACCTCAAACATTTCTTAGATGTGCAACCCTTGGCAAGTCATGTAGAACAGATACTTAATATTGATTCTAAGACAGAAGATAAGGGGGGATTTTTTTAAGGGTACTAGAACTCTAAAACTGAGCTTTGATAATATCTACAAAGAATTTAGTCTTATAAAGAATCTGTCAAAATCTTTTTTGACAACAGGGGAGGTCTTTGTAATTCAGGGGAGTTCTTCCCTGCTTTCTTGACCACTAGAAAAGGTCCTCCAAAATCAATGAGATCTTGAGTCTCAGCAATATTAGGTTACATATCCATAGAGGTCTTAAGTATACCTTGGTAAATTGAGTTTTCATAGGTTTTGATTTTGGCTTTTCACCAAGTTCTGTAAAGAATTTGTAATTTTTTTCCTTTTGAAAAATAATAAACAGATGAATATTTCAATGTGCAAAGAACAGAAATGGAAGATTGTATATGAAACGAAATCTCCACTTCCTACAGATATTTTTGTAAATTTCGAGCTTAACATGGTTGTTCCAACATGACATTGCTTGTCTGTGACCTTTCTTCCTTCCATCCTCTTCTGTATACATGTTAATGATATATTCATGCTTTTTCTCCCTTTCTTTCTCTTCTTTTTTTTAACCCTTAACTTCTGTGTATTGGCTCCTTGGTGGAAGAGTGGTAAGGGTGGGCAATGGGGGTCAAGTGACTTGCCCAGGGTCACACAGCTGGGAAGTGTCTGAGGCCAGATTTGAACCTTGGACCTCCTGTCTCTAGGCCTGACTCTCAATCCACTGAGCTACCCAGCTGCTCCCATCTTTCTCTTCTTTTCAAAAAACATCACTATCATTTTCCTCCCTCCTCCTCTCATCAAAAGTCCTACCTTAAAGTAGCAAATAATTTGTTGTACTTCAATCATTTTGGTTATGTCCAACTTTTCATAATTCCATTTAAGCATTTCTTGGCAAAGATACTGAAGTGGTTTGCTGTTTCCTTCTCCAGTTCATTTTACAGATGAGGAACCTGAAGCAAACAGGATTAAGTGACTTGCCAAAGGTCACATAGCTAGAAAGTGTCTGAGGCTAGATCTGAACTCAGGAAAAGAAGTTTTACTGACTCCAGGCCTGGTACTCTAGCCACTGTGTCACCCAGAAACCACTAAAACAAATAAATATAATCACACAAAAAACAAATTCATACATTGGTATGTCTAAAGGAATGTTAGTAAATGTTTAACAACTGGCTTTCTGAAAAACAATGTAGATATGACACACAAGTTCAATCTTCATTATTAACATTTTTTCCATAATTTAAAAAGTCCTAATCAACAAAACAATAAACGAAGTCCTGATTTTTAGTGTTTGCTGATTTCTTGGGTGTAAATGCTCACACTGAACATTTAATAATCTGATTTAGAACTGGTTCCAGCTGATTCTACTACACCTCTTGTTTTGTTTCTGAAAATGTCTCATTATTCCTTTTTGTCCATTGCTTTTCTAATTTCTTCATCACATTTTGGTCATAGTTGTTAAATTTTTTACAGCTATCTCTTTCCAAGGTTGTGGTCATTGAATTAATTATTCTCCTGAAACTGATAATTTCATTCTGTATCATTTCATAAGGGTCAGGTTTTCCTGAGTCTGCTCCTTTTGCCATTTATTTTTTCCACATTTTCTTATTCATCTATTTATTTAGTTTTGAACTTAACAAACACCAAATAAAATGAGCATGTCATAAAAAGATTTTATGTGAAATGATCACAATTACACAGAGTTTATTTTTCCTTTTAAATATATAAAAAATTCAACATGTAACTTTCAAAGCTGTTCTGCCCTTTCTCTTTCCTTCCAACCATTCTTCTTTTTTCTGTACATTACAAAAATTGCTTCGATAACCTTTTTTTCTTTTCTCTTTAGTGATTATTGTTAGCATCACTCTAACCTCTCAGAATCCCTATCCATAGATTGTAAAGAGAAAGCAAAACTATTATAACAACTGCGCACAATCAAACAGAATAAATTCCCATATTAGTCATGTCAGAAATGTAAGTCTATTCTTAGCTTGGGGATATCACCTTTGTCATGAGGTGGATAGGCTATTTCCTTATCTTTCCTTTAGAATCATAGTTAGTCACTATTAAAAACAATTGTTTTTCAAAGTTTTGTAAAGAGTTAAAAAATTTTTAAGAAAAAAAGTTTTTTATGATGTTATTGTATAAATTGTTTTCTGGGCTCTACTCACTTCACTAAATGTTCCTCATTTCTTCCTAATTGTTTCTTCATTTCTTAGAGCATACCAATATCTCATTGCATTCATATACCATAATTTGTACAGCCATTCCTCAATTGAGAGACATGTACTTTGTTTCCAGATCTTTGTTACAATAGAAAGTAATGTTATGAATATTTCTGTACATAAAACTCCTTTTCCTCTTTATTTGATAATTATTTTTTTAGGTATAGTACCAAACTGCTTTTTAGAATGATTATGCTATTTTATGGCTTTGCCTACCAGTAGTTTATCAATGTACTTGTCCTCCCATAACCCTTCCAAAAATTGTCACTTTCCATTTTTTGCCAACTTTGCCAATCTGCTGAGTACAAGCCAGTGATGTTGAACCTCAGAGTTGTTTTAATTTAATTACTGGTTTGGAACTTTTTTTTATATATGGCTATTGAGAGTTTGCCTTTTTTTCTTTTGAGAATTTCCTGTTCATATCTTTTGACCATTTATTTATTAAGGACTGATTCTTGTTTTATGTATTTGTCGATTAGTCAATAAACTTTTAGTAAATACCTACTGTGTGATAAGTACTTTGTAAAGTGCTGGGGATATGAAAAGAGACAAAAGACTGTTTCTGTTCTCAAGCAACTCCCAATCTAATGGGGTTGACAACAGTTAAATATGTTCAAGCAAACAATATATAGGATAAATAGGAAATAATTCCTAATATAGCCCTATACATTTTGGATATCAGGTCTTTATCAGGAAAATTTGTTTCAAAGATTTTACTAGATAACTTTCACTTTGTAAACATTTTTATTAGGACTTTCCTTTCTACTTCCCTTTTTACTATTTCCTTCTGGATTTTGCTATGGCCATAAAGAAATGCTATTAATTTTATGCATTTATTTTTATGTTCTACTTTGCTGAAATTGCCTAGGTTTCCTTGCTGATTCTGGAAGTTTTTCTTAGTAAACCATTATAGCCTTGGCAGATGATTTTATCTTCTCTTTGTTTAAATTTGTGCCTTTAAATTCTTTCCTTGTCTTATTGCTATAGATGGCCATTTTTTTTAAACCCTTACCTTCCATCCTAGCATCAATACAGTATATTGGTTCTAAGGCAGAAGAGTGGTAAGGGTTAGGCAATAGGGGTTAAGTGACTTGCCCAGGGTCACAGGGCTAGGAAGTGTCTGAAGTCACATTTGAACCCAGGACCTCCTGTCTCCACTGAGCCACCTAGCTGCCCCTTATATAGTTAATATTAAGCATGAGATTAAGACCACTTAAATGCTTCCATAGTAAAATTGTGATTCTTCTTTACTTGCTAAACCTGAAGCTAAAATCCATCCACGACCTTCTCCTTACCTTCTCTCACTCTCTGTTTCTCTCTCTGTATCTTTCTCTGCCTCTCTGTCTCTGTCTCTGTCTTCCATGTTCAGACCTTGAGTAGGTAGAAGAATAATGTTATCATGAAAAGAAATTAGAAAACTAAGAGGAGAGTTCCCTGTTAGTTCCCTTTTTGTGTGGAGGTAGGGTAAGGGTAGGGGTGGAGAAACCCCGATTTTGAGATGAGGGCTGACCATGTAAGTGACTTGGACTCCAGCATGTACTTCCCTAATTTCCAGGTTTTATGGGGCTTGCAGTATAACCAATCTGTTGCAAAAGATACCATCACCCTTTCTTCTAAGAAATACCAGAGTTCCTGGTATGCAGAACTCTCCTGTCCCTACCAAGCGGCAAGACCAGGCAGATTGAAGAGGGCGGTACTTTACCTCTATCTCTTCTCCCTCCATTAAAGGGAGATCTGCTATGCTCCAAAGCTTGCAACACTAAGAGTAGAAAGGAAAACTGCTGTAGATGGACACTGCAATTGCTATTGATATCGCCTTGGTTACCCAGTCCGCCAGTGCTTCCGCCTTTTTCTCCTCCCCTAAAATGTTCAGAGTTTGAGCCCAGGGCTGTAGCTAGCCACTAGCCACACCCTTTGGGAGGCCAGAGTAAGTGCCAAGGCATTTTGTTTTGACCTTTTTTGTGCTTTTGATTGCTCTCCCAGCCAGGCTTCCAAAGGCTGCCTTTTCCCGTTTTGGCAGGGGAAGAGGCTTTCGTGGGAGAGGCTGGAAAGATTTGGGGTTATTTGGGAGATAGACTGGATAACAGTCCGTCGGTTCTGAACTAGCTTCAAGGGGCTTTTTTCTTTGCGGGGCTGGTTGGGTGAGTGGGCCCTGCTGGCCCCAGAGAGTGCTCCCAGGTAAAGGGAGCCCGCGTCACTCACGACTATCTTAATGTGCTGCTGTTATTCTGAGGGAACCGACCGCTCTGGACCCCACGAGCGCTTTCCTAGCCTTCTCGGATTCAAGGTCAAGTTTTTGCATTCACAATTTTTTTCACTTAAAAAATTAATTATTTTTAATTAGCCAGCATTTATGTTCTCTCCCCCTCCTTATAAGAAAGAAAAAGGAGGAAAACCTTGGTAACTGATAGTGAGGCAAAATCTATTCCACACAGGCCATATCCAAAAATGTTTGCTGTCATAAGAGGGGAAAAAGACTCAAAACAAAAAACAACCTTTCTTGGATAGGAAGTGACTCAGTAAATAGAGCGCTGGACTTTGGAGTCAAGAATAGATCCGAGTTCCAATCTCCAATCAGACTAAATAGCTGAGCCTCTCTCGGGATCAGTTTTCCCATCTGTAAAATGGAGGTAATGACAACGCCCGCCTTACGGAGTTGTACTGGGGTGCAAATGAGCTGCCACAACATATACACCCTGATTATTATTACCCAACACCGCCATCTGACTAGATATAAAGAGAGCTATATACTTATTTATTTGCTTCTCTCTCTCTCTCAATCTATTTATTTGTTTATTCATTTATTCAGTCATTCATTTATTTGTTTGTTGGTTTATTTTAATCAGTGACTTCATGACTAACAGAGGCTCTTTATTTCTTTATTTTCTTTATTTAAACAACCAAGGAATACAACCCACAACCAGCACAAAGACCGCCACCACCAGCCAGCCTGAAATATGAATGAACTCTGAGGCGCGCGCGCGGGTCCGTGAGCAACTCCAGCTACAGGAGTACGCGCAGCGGCGCGAGCCCTTCCTCCCTTCCTCCCGCGGGCCCATGAAAGCGCGTGCGTGCTAGCTAGTGCGTGCACTAGCTCGGAGCCAAAGGGCTTGGGGGTGGGGGGCAGGGGGCAAGTAAGAGATGAGGAGCAGGAGCAACTCCGGAGTCCGTTTGGACGGGTACGCCCGGCTGGTCCAACAGACCATTCTGTGTTATCAGGTGGGTGCAGAGCCCCCCACGGTGCTGCTGGGCCTCTTCCATGGGGGCCCCACATCCGAGATCGGGACAAAGCTGGAGGGGGGGAGCCGAGCCCCGCCCTGGCGGAGGCTGGGGCCCGGAAGAGCCCCCTGGGTACCCGCCCCCGGCCAGGGCCCGGACCTGGAGCGGGACGCAGCACCTTTGAGATCCCAGACAGGAAAGTCTGACTTCTCTCCCCGCCAAGAACCTTAGGGTACGACACAGGCAGAAGCTGGAGGGCACCACACACACACACACACACACACACACACACACACACACACACACATCCCATATCCGGAAGTGACCTGTGTGCCCTCAGGGCCTGGGGGCTCAGGGGGTTGTTATGGGACACTACGGCCTGTCCAGGGCAACTCCTGGGGTTCAGTTCTGGGGGTAAAAAAGATTCTTTCAGCCCAGAAGATAACGGTCTCTTGTCGGCCCCCTCAGCCTCTGTTTTTGTCTTTGGCTGTCTCTCTTCTGTCTTCCTCCTCTTTTGTCTCCTATTCTCTCTCTCTCACCTTCCCCCCCTTTCCTCCGCACTCTCCCCCACTTTGCGTCTTTGCCCCTCCTCTGTGATTCTTTCAGTCCCTCTCTTTTCTCTCTCCCTTCTCCCCCATCTTTTCTTCTCCCTCCAAACTTCTCTTCCTTTCCCCTCCGCTGGGTTTCTTTAGTGTATAAAATAGAAAGTATGTGTTTTTGTTACTTTTATTTTTACTCTGTTTATGTATAGACACTCTCACACTTGTCTCCCCCATCAGACTTTGACCTCCATGGGAGCAGTTACTGTTTCATTCTTTGTACTTGTACCCCTAGCACCTACCACAGTACCTGGCACTCAGTGTTTGTTGGCTGACTGGTAGGTCAGTGACCAGAGCCTGATCTGCACTTGTTGATTGATTGATAAGTCTGTGATCATAGGAGTCACCCCGCGAGTTGGTCAACAAATTCATTACTCTGTGCCAGCCACTAGCTAAACACCAAGGATACAATGAAAGAGCAAAAAAGTTACCAGCCACAAATTCGTTACTTTTCTAATAGGAGAGAAAATGTGAGAATAACTGAGTAAAATATATAGCTGCATGTTCTTTCCATTGGAAATGTTGTTATTCTTCTAGTGGATTATCTAGTGGGGAAGTACAGGTTTAGGACTCTGCCTCTTACCAGCATAATTTATTGAGGGGTTTTTGAATAAGCAAAGGAAGTGTAATTTGCAAGAGGACCGACTTTGAAAGGAAGAAATTTAGATGACCATCATTCTGCTGCTAAATAGTGCTAGCTAGCCAGGATCTTATAGCAAAGTGTTTTGCTTTTTATTTTCAAGGCTTCTGCTTTCCCATTCTCAGGTGATTTGGGATGCAAAGGGGGTGGAGGATAGTACTGTGTTAAAATTGTTTGCATGGTGTTTTAAAAACATGAACCAGAAGTTATTGTCCAAACATAAATAGTAACCTTGACAGACCAGTAGTATGCTAGAACAAAAACTACTTCAGTTCCTACCTTTTGTGTTCTCTTCATTCTTCTGACACCTCTGCCCCAAGTTAGTCATTACTGAGCAGTTCATTACTCACTTATTCTCTAATTATTTCACAGATGTTAATTTTTGACTCAGTTAGGTCCTTGAGGGCAGAAACCAGCTCCGATGTTGAATATATGCAAGACTGTTATTAAGTACTTATTGATTGATTCTTAGTTGTTCCTGGTAATTCAGTTTCCCAGAATTGAAACATCTTAGGGACCTAAGATCCATATAAAACAAATGAGGGTTGGTTTGTTGTTGGAACTTTTTTTTTGTTCAAAATATTTTAACAGCTAACTTTAAAAAAATCTGAGCTTTTAGATGTTTGTTTTCCGAGAATCAGTAAGAAGTTTCTAGGTTTTCTTTTTTTACCTCTCTCCCCTGATACCACCATTAAATGTGAATTTCCTCAGTTTACTTGAAAAAAATCAAAGTATTTTTATGCTAGGAAATCTAGTAGTCTAGTTGTACAATTGTACAATCAGCCATTGCCCTTGATGATAGTGAAGCCTCCTTAATGAAATTTAAAGCCTTGTTTTGCTTTGAATACAGCGATGCGTGTCTGCCCAGCTTTAGAGTTGATTTGTTGCTCTCAAACATATTTTTATGTGTCATTTTTCTGTATCAAATATATCTTTGAAAAGATTGAAAATCATTTTTCTTTATGGATTCAGATGTTGACGTCAATGTATCAGTTGTACATGGTAAAATGGGAATATAGTTAAGGCAAGTGGTATAACATCCCTAAAAATTTCTGCCCAAAAATGATTCCTCAGTACTCAAAGACCCCAAGTGAGGGAGGGCAGGTTCTTTTATAGTTAACTTGATTAATAGAATGGCAGAGCAAAATCCTGAGCAACATAGAAGCCTTCTGATTGACCAGAAAGTTGTAAAAAAAAACAAACCTCTGACATCAGTTTGATATTAGTGATTGTTTGAACCTCCACTTCTGAAACCCCCTTAACCACAAGCAAGACCTCTCATTTGAGACACAAGACAAAGGTAAAACAATCTTAGTTTCAATGAGAAGGGAGGATAAGTGTCATCTAAGTCCCTCCCCTTTACAATATCCTTCTGACTACCATCTCCTCCAATCTACCCTTCCTTCTGTCAAACCCTCTCCCTAACTTCTCTTATCATCTTTCACTCCTATCTCCCTGTATGGTAAGATCAATTTCTTTACCCAACTTTTAGCCTGTCTGTTATTCTCTCTTTGATCCAATTGCAGTGAGAATAAGTTTCAAGTGTTGCCCTCCATCCCTACCCCAAACTGCACACCCATCTTCCCTCCCCTGTAAAAACTCTTTAATGCGTTTTTTTATACTTTTATTATTTTTATTTTTTTAACATTTATTAATATTCATTTTTAACATGGTTACATGATTCATACTCCTCCTTTCCCCTTCAACCCCCCCCCCCC